>NW_011500381.1:120620-168941 GCF_000495115.2 Populus euphratica
TTAATAACCAAATTAACAAGCAAGATCTTGAGATTATATACAAGACAAAGCATGGGATTGTTCTGATTTTTTCCCCAAAAACCAAACAAAATATGAAAAACATAGCAAATTTAGAAGCTCACAAGATTTATGCCATAGTCCCAACTAAAAATCCAAACAAAGAACAAAAAAAAGAGAGAGCAGATAATAAAGAAATATCTGAGGAAACCGATTACCTCAAATAAGATGATTCAATGCTTTAATGGAGAGCTTCGATGAAAATTATTGTAGATAATAGAGAAAGGAAATTATTGTGATGATCTTTTGCTCCAATAAGATATTAGAGAAAGTGAGATTTACAGCCACACAAAGTGATTTTTTTAAAGAGTTTTGTTCTAGTAAAACTAATTTGGGAAAGTGAGAAAAAGAGGGAGAGATTTGTTTCATTGTCTGTAAGTCAAAGAGAAAAGTATTTTCCAAGAATTAAAAGAGGAAAACACTTTATAGCTATTAAAGTTTAGCTTTTCCTTTCACCAAAATTTAATTTCCTTTGACTAACTTTCCATATGTTTACCAAACATGGGAAAACGAGGAAAATAGTTTCCATGAAAGTATTTTCCTGAAAACAAACAAGCCCTAAGTAGAAAACTAAAGTGGAAGGGATTTTCACCCTTCATTATGTTGGTGTTCATTCTTGATTGTGCAAAATTCTTTGATTTTTTAATTTGATTCCTAAATGTTTTTTATAGTGACACAATTCTAATTAAAAACCAATTGGTTTTGATTTTTTTTATTAAAGAGTGTGATTGAAAGAATAGGGATCTAAATGTAAAAGGCACTAAACATGACTAGCGTTCCATAAGTTTTTTTAAAAATACATTTTAGTCCTTAAACTTAAAAAATAACACAGATTATACAATTCTAGTACCTCAAAAATTTTCAAATTTAATTTTGATAGAACAATTCATTTTTATTATTTTTTTTAGTTCCTAGTTGAGAGAGGGGAGAGAGAAGTAACCAAATCCTAATGGTAGAGAGAAACATGTCGTTGACACTAATTTAGACTATCAAACAGGACAGTATTTTTGTCAAATAATTTCTTTTTATTAAAAGAGTTCATATTATGTGTTTTTTTTTTACGTTTAAAGTTCATAAAAAACATATCTGAGCTCGGGTTGATTTTTGATTTCGAGTTCATTTTGGTTTTTGGGATGATTTTTTTAGAGGTCATGAATAGTTCTATCATGGTTCTTAAGGTGATATATAGGTGTTTTGGGTTAACATGGGTTGAAAAATGGTTTTTGAGTAAAAAAACTTAGACTTTGATTTTCTAGCAACCACAATTGCCATAATCTAGGCAAGAACAAACAAACACGTCTTTTGATTTTTTTTCAAAACAAATTAGGCTAGATAACATGTAGTCCTCCCTAATGCAGCAAAAAAATAAAGGCCTAGTTATGCAGGCCTATCCCTAACAAAATAGGCCAAGCAAGTTGGCTTGGCTTGCCAAACTCAGCAATGCCAAGCCTTTTTTTATTTTTATTTCCAACTAATGCTTCTTTTTATATATCTTTTTTTTAATTTCTTTTATATTTAAATTAATTTATTTCTCTCTTTTATTTTGTTTAAAGAACCTTTTTCAAAAAATAATTAGTTTTTGGTTATGCGTTTAATTTTCAAAGAGATTTTTCTAATTTTTCCATATATATATATTTTAATCTTTTGTATATATGAACTATATTTTTTAAAATAAATTTTTTTTATTTTCAAGTAATATTTCTAATATGTATAGTCTTGGATACTTTTTCTTTTTCTTTTTATTTTATTTAATCAATTTAAAGTGTTTGTCTATTTCTATTATCGTTTGATTGAATAAAAAAAGCATGGTAATAATTTTTTTAGCAAACATAATTAGGTAAATGTCCTCGTCTTGCGAGAATAAATATTTTGATCTGCATCTATCTCTTGGTTTTTCAAGTTTTATTTTTAGGTATTGTTAATGATTTTTTACTTATTTATTAGCATACATAGTTCTTTTCTTTATTGATTTATGTTTATGAATAATTTTTTTATTTCCCCTTAATATTTTTAAACAAGAAAAATATATTGAAAAAACTTATATATATAATTTTTTTAATAAAAAATAAAAATATTTGACCCATGATGGAGCATAGGTTACATAACTAGTAAAAATCTAAAACATATAGGCTAGGTACTATTGACTCGCACTATTCACACACACATGTTATGGATGGCACTAGACATTTTCTAATAATTGATTTTGATCTTCAAAGTTTTATTTTAGATAATTTAATCCTAATGAAAGGCTAATTAATTTAGATTTCTTAGTCAAGGATTGAATTGGAAAAATAAGGACCCAAATTAAAAAGACATCAAACATGGGTGGTGTGTCAGAAGTTTTAGGAAAGATACATTTTGGTCCCCAAACTTTAAAAATATTGCATATTATACAATTTCAATACCTTAATATTTTTTTCAATTTGATTTTGGTATGAAACTCATTTTTATTATTTTTTAATCCTTGGTTGAGAGAGGAAAGAAAGAAAGAGGTCAATGATTTAAGGCACCAAAATAGTTGCTATTTATGTCAAAATATTCTATTTGATGATGGGAACTCATAGTAGGTGTTTATTTACTTTTAGAGTTCGTGTAAAAATATATCTAACCCCAGGTAAATTTTTGGTTATGGGTTGATTTCGGTTTTTGGGACAAGTTTTTGGTTTTTTAGGTCATATATATGTTTATCATGGTTCATAAGGTGTTTTATAAGTATTTTGGGTTAAGAACATGTTGAAAAATGAGTTTTTGAATAAAAAAACTAATGTCTTGATTTTTCAATTATCATAGTGGTTGAAATCTACGAAAAACTAGATGACATGTTGGCTACCTTAGAAGACGACGCGTCATCTACTTTTATTTTCAAACAAACTTTAGGGCAGATGACATTTTTTTTCCAAACTAAAGTCTAGCCTTTTCTTTTTATCGTTTCTAACTTCTTCTTTTTTAACTAATACTTCTTTTTATATATTGTTTTTCAAATTTTTTTTATTTATATTTCAATTAATAACCCTTCTTTTTTTTTGGAGAGTCTCTTTTAAATGATGATTAATTTTTTAGTATGTATTTAATTTTTGAAGATTTTTTTTTTCTGATTCATCTTTTTTTTTTTGAATTTTTGGCATATGTGAACTTTATTTTTTAAAATAAAAAATATTTTTTCAGATAATATTTCAAATATGTGCAAACTAACATAATATTTTTTTTTCCTTTTATTTTATTCAATTAATTTAATGTACATATCTATTTCTATTATTATTTTAACAAATAGATTTAGCAAATATAATCAGGTGATCTCACGTCTTGCTTTACACATGTAGCAAATAAACAAATTAAATATCTAGATTTAAATATGTTTTTTGATTTTTTCACTTTTATTTTTAGTTATAATTAATAGTTTTTTTTATTTATTAACACAAATAGTTCTCAATTTATTTGTTTACATATATGCCTAAACTTTTTTATTTTCACTTATAATTTCTTTAACTACAAAAACATGTCGAAAAAGCTTGTGTATAAAATTGTTTTTTTGGAAAGACAAATCTAACTCATGACAAAGCCTGAGTCAAGTCTCTAATATAATATAATTCTAGTTTATTTGTTTTACAATTGAATGCTTATCTTCATTATAACTCTTATTTTCAAAATTAAATGTGAATTTTTTTGCACTAAATGAGAGCTATTCGAGTACATTATAATTATGAAATTTAGTAAAATATTATAAAATGATCATATAAAAACATTAACTAAAAACATGTTTATTAAACTTGATTTGGATTGGTATGTTGTTCTTGTAAATGTGGACCTATAATTTAACTTGAATTGAGTTTCTAGTTGAATTGGAGAAAATATTAACCTTATAAAACTTAAGATTTTTAATGACTTGGTTAACTTGACTAAGCTTAGTTCAAACCTAGATAACTCAATTTCAAAGGAAAAAAAAGATAGAGAAAAAACAATATTATTTTAATTAAAATAGTTAACTCATGTTGATTCAATTACTCAATAACTTAAATTTTTTTTAGTTCATTATCGAAATATATCTCATAATTATAATTAAAAGTATATTTCTTATATTTTCTTATAAAACTAAATGTTAATGTTTTAAATTGAAATTAACAAACACTAAAATAAAATTAAAAAGTGTTATAACATGTGAGTGAAAACATTGTTTATTGGAATAATATTTTCATGGCTTTGCAATTCCCAGTAAAAAAACTTAAAACTAGTTATTGAAAGCATTAAAGTCTTTTCAAAAAATCCATTAATAATTATTAAATTGACAAAGAAAAAATATTTTTTCCCATTTTAAAAGCATAATAAAATGACCCAAATACTCTTGAAAAAAAAAATCAATGTCAGCGCAAATTTTTGTTTTTCACAATGCTTTTTCATTATTATTAGGTAAGCTAAGAAGCAATTTGATACTTGATAAAATATAAAAAATAAAAAGTAGTAAAATAACCAAAATGCTTATAAAAAAATAAAAACAAAACTGGTGTTAATGGGATTTGTTTTATATTATTATCAAGTTAGCTTAGAGGCTACTTGGTCTTTGATTAAATACAAAAATAAAAAAAAATAAAAAATTGTTGGTATGTGCTATACATGTGTTAGCATGTGAGAGATGTTAATACTCTTTAGACAGCATATGCGACACCTCTTGATGACTAAAATCTTTTTTTTTTATTGTATCATTGAAAGTGTTGTTGTGTTCTTTTTCCATATGAATGTGGTGAGTGTGGTTACTTATGACATAGATTGTTGTCGGCCACACTTTCCCTTTATTTTTCATTTCATCTCTTTAAAATTGTGTTGGCCATGTAAAATTTTAAAGTTGTTATTTGGATTTATGGAGATTTCTACTTTGATTCTTATTTTTTTATTTTTTATTTTCACAAATAGTTCTCAGTTTATTTGTTTACATATATGCCTAAATTTTTTGATTTTCACTTATAATTTCTTTAACTACAAAAACATGTCAAAAAAGCTTGTGTATAAAATTGTTTTTTTGGAAAGACAAATCTAACTCATGACAAAGCCTGAGTCAAGTCTCTAATATAATATAATTCTAGTTTATTTGTTTTACAATTGAATGCTTATCTTCATTATAACTCTTATTTTCAAAATTAAATGTGAATTTTTTTGCACTAAATGAGAGCTATTCGAGTACATTATAATTATGAAATTTAGTAAAATATTATAAAATGATCATATAAAAACATTAACTAAAAACATGTTTATTAAACTTGATTTGGATTGGTATGTTGTTCTTGTAAATGTGGACCTATAATTTAACTTGAATTGAGTTTCTAGTTGAATTGGAGAAAATATTAACCTTATAAAACTTAAGATTTTTAATGACTTGGTTAACTTGACTAAGCTTAGTTCAAACCTAGATAACTCAATTTCAAAGGAAAAAAAAGATAGAGAAAAAACAATATTATTTTAATTAAAATAGTTAACTCATGTTGATTCAATTACTCAATAACTTAAATTTTTTTTAGTTCATTATCGAAATATATCTCATAATTATAATTAAAAGTATATTTCTTATATTTTCTTATAAAACTAAATGTTAATGTTTTAAATTGAAATTAACAAACACTAAAATAAAATTAAAAAGTGTTATAACATGTGAGTGAAAACATTGTTTATTGGAATAATATTTTCATGGCTTTGCAATTCCCAGTAAAAAAACTTAAAACTAGTTATTGAAAGCATTAAAGTCTTTTCAAAAAATCCATTAATAATTATTAAATTGACAAAGAAAAAATATTTTTTCCCATTTTAAAAGCATAATAAAATGACCCAAATACTCTTGAAAAAAAAAATCAATGTCAGCGCAAATTTTTGTTTTTCACAATGCTTTTTCATTATTATTAGGTAAGCTAAGAAGCAATTTGATACTTGATAAAATATAAAAAATAAAAAGTAGTAAAATAACCAAAATGCTTATAAAAAAATAAAAACAAAACTGGTGTTAATGGGATTTGTTTTATATTATTATCAAGTTAGCTTAGAGGCTACTTGGTCTTTGATTAAATACAAAAATAAAAAAAAATAAAAAATTGTTGGTATGTGCTATACATGTGTTAGCATGTGAGAGATGTTAATACTCTTTAGACAGCATATGCGACACCTCTTGATGACTAAAATCTTTTTTTTTTATTGTATCATTGAAAGTGTTGTTGTGTTCTTTTTCCATATGAATGTGGTGAGTGTGGTTACTTATGACATAGATTGTTGTCGGCCACACTTTCCCTTTATTTTTCATTTCATCTCTTTAAAATTGTGTTGGCCATGTAAAATTTTAAAGTTGTTATTTGGATTTATGGAGATTTCTACTTTGATTCTTATTTTTTTATTTTTTATTTTTATTCTTAGTCATTTTGTAAAATTTTGATTTGTTTTTAATTTCATCATTCAATTTCAATTTGAGACCTATGGTTTTTTTTTCCAATTTTATCCTTATTTTTTTGAATTAAAAAAGCTCGTGTATAAAATGGTTTTGTTTCCAATTTTATCCTTATTTTTTTGAATTTTTTGGGCCTTTATTTAAATTGATTTTCCTTTTTAATTTCACCTTATAATGAAAAATCATTAAATTGATTTTTCTTTTTAATTTCACCTTATAATGAAAAATCAAATTTATTTTGTGTTTCAATTTCAATTTTGATTTTTTAATTGTTAAATTTCTTTGAATCCTTTTGTATGATTGAAATATCTATATTTTTTTAATTTTATTTTTTAATATTTGATTGATTGAAAATATAGTTTCATGATTTTTTTAGATGTAGTGTTTTTGGTTTAATAAGTAGAGTCACAAGTTTGAAAACTTAGTGCGAGTTGATATTTTTTTTTTTGTTAAATAGGGCTTATGATTTTTTTTTCTATTGGGTCATTTTGATTTCATAAACTGGATCGCAGATTTAATAGGATAATTCAAGTTAATTCAATTTTGATTATTAGGTTTGCAAGTTTATCATACTAACACAGATTGATTCAAACTGATTTTTTCAATTTTTTTTTACCTTATTTCATCATTTTTTATTTAATGAGTTGAAATTACATCGTTGTTGTTGTTTTTTTTTTTTTAATTTTTTTAAGTTATCATGATTGTTATATTTATTTTTATATATTGTTGTTTACTATTTTTTTTTTTATTTAATTAAAATAAAATTAATTTTTTTTTTACTCAATCAAGTTTACAGTTGCATTTTAAAAAGTTTATATTTGCAACACCCAACTATATTTTATATGCAAAAAATAAAAAAAATAATAAAAAAAAATCAAGCACACGTTCTGTTTATATTGACGTGTTCATCCCTCGTATTTTTCAAGTGCTGTCTAATAAATAATAATAATAAAAGGGATAATTCCCGCCATTTTAGAACATAACAAACTGCAATAAGGAACCGTACCAAAAGAAATCCCTTAAAAAAACTCACCGATGAACTGCACTCACTGTACCATCCAAACGGTCACTTTCCCTGTGCTGCCTGCAAGAGCCAGTTCAAAAACCCTAATTTCTCCGTTTCTTGCACAAGTTTACCCTAAAAGTACTTTTAAAAATGCCCATCAAACTTTGAAACTGACGAGTTTCAAAGTCAAAGCTTCAGTGGACAATTCTGGCGATACCAACAACTGGGTCAGCCGGTTACCCATCGGAGCTTTATCCGGCGATAAGATATTCAAGTTGATTTCCGGTGCCACTGCTAGTCCCATTGGCCAATTCATTTCTTCACCAACCACGTTTTTACATTCTGTGGACCCCAGAATCAAAGTGGTAAACAAAAAGTTCGGATTTTTAGATGCCAATTCTTTGTTCTGT
Organism: Populus euphratica; assembly: GCF_000495115.2. Classification (NCBI taxonomy): domain Eukaryota; kingdom Viridiplantae; phylum Streptophyta; class Magnoliopsida; order Malpighiales; family Salicaceae; genus Populus; species Populus euphratica. The sequence continues at coordinate 128,512 of NW_011500381.1, forward strand.
TTTTTTTTTATATATTTTTTTTCATTTGTGTTCTTGCAATTTTTCTTCTATTGGATAAGATCTGGGCTTGCTGATATATGGGTAATTTCGTTTTTTCTTGATTATTTTGGAGAAATTTGATTGATTTGATGTGTGGGTTACTTCCATTTTGCTGGGTTTTGATTAAATCAGCAGTGGAAGTTAATTGTATGATAGGACTTGAATATTTTGTGATGCTGAGTTGTAAATGATGGGATTTTTTAGTTTTCTTTTATATGGAGTTTTGAGAAAGTAATGTTTATGTTTGTGTAAATTCGAAACACGTGTATTGGTTATGCAGATATGGCTTCTGGCTCTAGTTGTTTTACCAGCGCGATCGCATATCGTGATGCGTTTCGGATTGGTAGTTTACATTGCTCTTTTGTCTGCATTGGTTCTCCCAAGGCATGTGTGGATGGTAAGTAATCAAATTCTCTGACTTGTAACGTGCAAAGACTTCCTCTTCCTTATGCTTAGAAAATGTTGTGGGCCTCCTTGTAGGATTCTACTAGGGCTTTTGAAATGCTTTTGAAATAATTTGGTTAGATTACATTGTTATTAGTTAAAAAGAAAGAAAATGCGAAAGAATTTTTGGTAATTCAGGGACTTTATGTAGGTATGTCTAAACTAGAATGTTGCGTTACATGTTTAGGTTGTTTAGATCTGAGTTTAGTTTTCTGAGTTACAACTTCAAGATTGTGATGCAAAAGATATGTTTGTCATTAAATTCCGTTGTTAATATTGCTAAATATTGATTCTTTTTTCAATAAAAAAAGATTTCTGCTTGAAGTGACTGGAAAAAGGATGTTCTTTGTGGTGAATTGTTCTAAATGTCTCTTTAATATTTTGTGACTTTTTATGTTTTGTTTTGTTTTGTTTTTTGGTGTTAAATAATGTGGTATGTTGTTACATTTGAATAATAAGCAATATGTTGTTGTGGTTGTTCTCCGTGCTGAATTTGCAGCAATCCTTGTAGGATCAATTGGGAAGAGTGTCATTGCTTTCTGGAATCTTATTTATTACATTGGGTTTAGGATCAGATGGTGTGCCTCCACTTGTCCAGTTGAGAACGCCACCACCTGCCATCACAGGCTTGCCTAATCTTCCAATGTCTTTGAGCGGCTATTCTTATTTAATCATGAAGCTAGGGCCTTTACAGTTTACAAGGAAGGGCTTGTCAGTGGCAAGCACAGCTGCATGCTTAACCTTCACTGTAAGTTGCTTTTCGTTCTCAACATCCTTTTTCTTTCTTTATTATAGTGTGTCTGTGATAATTAATTCTTTCATATCTGCGTTGTGCACATTTATGGGGAGATTTTACTTGCACACACGTGAAACACTCTTGCACATTGTTTACTGGGGTTGCTTCAGAGAACAAAAAAGTTGATTTTTTTTAATTCAAAATTCATGAAGTTTCTATTTTTTTTTTTGTGCTGATTAGACTAGTATTATTCATTTATCTACCCAACTACATATGTCGAAGATCAAATTGCTTCTGTTTTTTGTCTGTTTTTCCCTAAAAGGTCTTCCAAAGTGCGAGCCTTTGCCTGGCAACCACAACTCCTGAACAATTAGCATTTGCTATGCGGTGGTTTATGCTTCCCTTAAGATCCATTGGTGTTCCGGTGGCTGAAATAACTCTTACCCTCTTACTATCGTTGAGGTTCATCAATCTAGTATTTGATGAGGTGAGTGTCTGATTTTTTCCATTAAATTGAATTACATGTTCTTTTACCCATTTGATTTCTCTTAGTATAACATTACATGCTTTTTTGTCCATTTGATTACTCTTAGTATAGCATTAATAAATGCCTTTTTTTTTTTAATTTAATTGAAAAATTATGGTTTACAGGTCCGAAATGTTTCACTAGGGATTGTATCTCGCAGGATAAAATGGAAGCAATTGACGATTATCGAGATGATAGATAGTAAGTAAACAGCTACAATCTCTTCCCCCTTTCTCTTGTTTTTGGGAGGGACATGGGATGTTGCATGGTCGGTGGGAGTTTGGATTCTTCTGGAAATTATTTGGATGGCAAATACCCAGAAAATGTCTGTTGATTTTTCTGTATCTTTTTTGGATTGTGTTAACTTTTTCTTAAGCTCTCGATGGAGACTCTCAGTTTCATTGCTAGTCTAATGGAACCTTCCAGCCATCTTCCTTTACATTTATTGTTATGCATTGCAAGCAATATTTTTATTTATTACACAACATACACTTTTATAAAGAGTTCATGGTTTTACTGGGATAAAGGGTATACAATATCAAGAGTTCATGCTTGGTGTCTGCTCTAAAAAAATTATAATTTGAGGTTTTACAGGGATAATAAGTTCCATGTTTTAAAGAACTAGGAATATGCCGGATATTGTTCTGATGAATGGGATGGTAGACTATCTTCTATGTATGTTCTGTTATAGTTTTTAATTTGGTGTTTAACTTTTCAGTTTTCGCTTCCTATATACGTCGGATCTTCAAGAATATTTTTAGCCATGCAGAACAGATATCTCAGGTTTATATCTGAACCCACTCTTCCTCACAATTTATAATCAGTTTTAGTGCTTGTGATCTACTATATCGGTGAGTTTTCTACCTACACCGAAGGCTGTTCTTTGAAAGTCAGGGAGCTGGTTATATGTAATAAATTTGACCAGAATAGCACGAGAAAAATAATCTGTGTTCTCATTTGAAAAATGAACTCGCTTGAAATTATGCAGTAGGATTTTCCATATAGTATCTTCCTCAAAAAATATAAAATAACCGGGTAAAGGCACAAGCACAACTGGATTAATTATTCACTTTTGTGTTTCAGCATTGCACTTATATATGTTTAATAAAAATGGTTGATTGTAATTTTTGATTTTGGAAACAGTTTTGAGAATCTACACACCCCCATGATTAGTGCAGATCCTGATGTATGTGCGTCTTCCCAAGTCATTCTTGTATCCATGTATAATTGTTCTTGGCCTTGTATATTAAATTATTGAATGTAATAATGGTTTTCTGATATGTGTTCTCCTCATGACATTGTGGACAATATGCATTAGACCTAAATCCAGTTACAAGTAGCTTGGAAAATCTTGCCATCCAAAGACTTCTGCTTCTAATATTCCAGATGTTGTGGCATCTTACAGGCAATGATTGTCAGGGGTTTTAGAGGTGACAGCAACTCCCATAAAATCTATTTCTTCTCTGACTCATCGATTGGGATGGCAGACTTTGTTTCTCTGCTATGCTTGATCGGTGTTGTAGGTGCTGCTCTCTTGTCTGACTATTACTTGGTCTGATTTCATGTTCCACCATTGCCTTGGTAAGTTCTCTGTTCGTACCAAAAATATCTACTGGACTTCCAAATAGAAGCTGCTTGTCATGGTTACTTTAAGACATTTATAATTATTGTGCCTTGAAGTTTATGAAATAATAAGATAAAGTTTATGACTTGACAACTGCAAGTACTTAAAAACGGTAATAACATTTTTTTTCTTCTTCTCTACGGTGACAAGGAGCCTTCTTCTTCTTTTTTTTATATTAAAATTATACTTAATTGTTCAAACTATCATAACTGTGAAGATTTAGCTAAATTACGAAAAGATAAGATCATTTTTACACAGCATTAGGTGAACCTTACATAACTTTTCATAATCACGTACTTATTGTGAAGTGAATTAATATTTATCTTCTTTTTTGAAGGCAACAACGTGCTTTTTGAGTCGTAATTGTACTGTAATATTAGTAACTAGCATGATTACCGGTAATTAGTTAATTTATTGACAAAGATGATAAAATATGACGATACAATCAATAAAATTATTAATAGTTCGAAATTTTAAGGCACATATAATAGAATGCCTTCAAGTAACCATATAAATTGCCACAGATAGAATCCTCGCTGTTTTATCTTCTAGATATTTGCATCACATGAGTTTCTTGCTTGCAGGGAACTGGGCTTGCTTAGTCGTTGATGCCATGGATGTGTACAAAATCATCCACGAGCAAGTGGGATTTTGATACATTGTATGTAGCTGTTGTCTGAATGATGGGGTTTAGCCAGGTGAGTGATATTCCTCATGCTTTACAGGCTTAAATCTGTAGCTTTCTCAAATAAAACTACGATTTTGATACATTGGATTCTTAGAGGCAACATCTGGCCCTTGTGTCTCATGTTGTGCTATTTTGTATATTATTCCAATGGTGCTTTTTTATGGAAAATTTAGGAATAAATAAGCTGTAAGATCTCCCTAATCATTTCCTTTTGAGAAACGAGAGGGACATATCTCTTATGCGCCTTGAGAGGGAAAAGTGCTCCCTTGCATTCTGCACCAAAACCACTGGCATCTAGATAAGCAGGGTAACTATCAATTCACCCCGTTTTATATGGATTTTTTTTTTATTTTAAAAATAACTGTCTCGTTAAAATTTTATCAGAATGTTTACGGTTTGAACTCTCTACGTTTCTGTCTGCATAACCGCTGCCACCATGTTTCAAAATGTATGCTTTTCATAGAAGTCAAAAGCTAAAATTTTATAAAGATATAATGGCAAGAAGATAGGATTTAAGATTTAATGGTTAAGAAAAAAAGAAAGATAAGATGGCTTGGTAGAAAAAACAAGTAAAGAAAAAGAAAGAAAGAAAGAAATAATGGGTCACAAGGAATATACCAGGGTTTCGTTTTTTATGTGCCCGGTTAGTATTAGAAAGATTTTGACATGATTATAATAACATTGAAAAACTACTAAAGAGATCATAATTGATTAAGAGTTTTGTTGGGGGGTTAATTTAGAGTTAATTATAAACTCATTCGCTAGTCTTTCAAAGTATTGTTAAAAATTTTTCGTCGAGGTTTTTCTAATAATAACATATATAATGCCTAATAGTACCATACATAATGCCTGTGCTTGTGCTTTCTCATACATTTGTAATTGATTAACCTAATTAATCCAATAATAATAATAATAATAATAATAAATATCTCATGAATGATCATTTAAAATCAATTTTTTTTAAATATATTGTTATTAAGCCTTGAGTCACATATAAAATATAAAAACATTATTTTAATATATATTTTTTTAACTTATTTGACAATTATGGATTTTTTTTACATAGTGATTTTAGTTAAGAAATATACTTTCACTACAATAATCAAAAGATATATTAATGCAATTTAGATTTGAGAAATATATGTTTTCTACTTATTTCAAATAGCTTGATTTCTTTACAAATTTTTTATTTTAATTATTCCTCCTTTTATTAGAAAAAGGTAATCCTTGTTGTTTTGAAGAAGATTGAAATTTTTTTATGATGATATTATCGATTGTTTTATGAATAATTATGTATTAATGCAATAATTTTTTTTTTGATAATAATGTGTATTAATATTAAATGAAAAAAAAATTATCAATATTTATTCCAACACTTTTCATTTTTTTAATCAAATTAAGAATCCATGACTAAAAAACATATATTTTTGTTGAAAAATATATACTAATAAAAAAGAAAGAATTGTACTATATATTTTTTAATAGAGTTTACATTATTTGTATTCTAGCAAAAAATCAATTGAAGAGGCTTTTAATATGAGATTAAATATCTTGGTATATATTTTTATTTTAGTTTTTTATTTATTTTTTTGTTAGAATCAACATATTTATTACTGTTTATTAGTATATAAATTTTTTAATTTATTTTATTAAATACATTTTCAACTTTTTAGTTTATAGTTAAAATCTTTCTCGACTATATAAAAAACATTAACAATATTTGCATCTTTTTTGCGTTACGAAAAAATGTGCAGTCCCTCAGCATATAGTGTAGGAAATCAAGTTAGTAATCACTAAGTGATTATACATTAAGTATATGTAATAGAATTAGAAATGATGTAATGAACTATGTTTTTTAGCTTATAAAATGCATGTTTGATAACAAGATTGAAAATTTTTTTTCTATATATATAAAATATAAAATAAATATTTTTTATATAAAATACAAAATTAATTTTTTTTATAATTGTCACTTCTTTATATCCTTGGAGATTTTCACAATTTAAAAATGATGAATCCCTTCTTAACTATTGAATTATAAGTAAAATTGAAACTTAATAACGTAGTAATGATATCCTGTATTTAGCAACGCGGTTATTATCATATTTTTAAAAAAAATTAATTTTTTTAAATGAAGTTTTTTGTATATTTTAGATTTTTTTAATGCATTGATTTTGTTTTTTGTGTATTTTAGATTTTTTTAATGCATTGATTTTAAAAATAATTTTTAAAAAATAAAAAATATTATTTTAATATATTTTTAATATAAAAATATTTTAAAAAATAACAATAACTATATTTATAAACAGATCCTAAACCAAACTGGGTGAATATTTACCATGTTCTAACATTATTCATCAATTTATCCATAGATGCAGAAAGTCTTGTCGTTATTACGATGGAAGAAGTAAGTTTATGTTGAACAAAATACTTACTGTGAGAATATCACAACCATGAAGAAACCATCGATTTACGAAAAATATTTTAAAAACTACTTTAAAAATCACTGCACAGGCAATGACAAACCGTACGAAACATCATAAAATCCATCCCCCAAGCGTATTTACACACAACAACCAAACGGAGAAAAGAATCCCAGAAATGGAGTCTGAAAACGGAGAAAGCGAGGCAACTCACCCATTCCCAACCAACTCCAAGAACTCGCGAGTCACAGATCCAACTCCTAAAGACCGACCAATGCCAGCCTCTTCTTCGTCCTCATCTTCTTCTTCCTCAACATCAACTGGGCCATCTCAAAAACGGCAAAACAACGATCACAACCTCTCGCCACCACAAACCAATGAAAAAAGAACCAAGAAAACACGACCTCCACTGCCGTCCCTCCCTCACGAACTCATCATTGAAATCCTATCTCGGTTGCCAGCCAAATCCCTCATCAAATTCAGATGCGTTTCCAAATCATTCAAATCCCTGGTTTCAAATCCCCATTTCATCAAGACCCATCTCGAAAAGGTTAAGAAATTATCCAGAAACGACCCTGATTTCTCTCCAGAAATCGTTATTTCCTCCAGCGAGCCACTGTTTAGGCTCAAAAGCTGCTCACTTTACTCTGTTTATAATAACCCAGTGACTGATGCTGTTGTGCTTGATTACTATCTATTGAAGGATACCTATCGTTATGATTGGGTTGTTGGGTCCTGTGATGGTCTACTGTGTTTGGGTATTAAGCAGGATTTTGTGGTCTTATGGAACCCATCTACAAGGGTTTTTAACAGATTGCCTGATTTGGGATTTGCAAAGAAATTAGGGAGCTATACTGTTTTTGGGTTCGGTTATGATAGTCAAATAGATGACTATAAGGTGCTGGCTATGTTTTGTTTTCTGACTAAGAGTGTGTATGGAGGTAATAGATATGTGACAAGAATTAAGGTTTGTGCATTGAAGGGTGAGTGTTGGAGGAGGCTTGAGGATTTTGGGCTTGGTCTTCCATATGATGTTTCAGGAAAACATGTTGATGGGAAGCTTTGTTGGCCGATTATGCCTGAAGGGAGTGTAGGGTCAGCGTGGTCTATTGTTGCTTTTGATTTAGCCCAAGAGATGTTCGAGGAGGTTGTGCAGCCTGATTATGGGGCGGTTGGTTATGAGAGAGTGTTGGGGGTCTTACAAGGCTGGCTCTGTGTGATGTGTAACTATCAAGGGGTTCGTGCTGATGTCTGGGTTTTGAAGGAGTTTGGAGTTAGAGATTCCTGGACTAAGCTGTTTAGCATACCATATTTGGATGATCCTTTGTGGTTTCATTATTCAGTGCCGCTGTGCATTGATGTTGGAGGTGAGGTTCTGTTGGAGTGTAAGTCAGTTTTAGTGATTTACAATCCCAAACATGGTACTTTCAGGTACCCTGTGATGAATGGTGCTAGTTCTTGTATAGAAGCAGATGTGTACATTCAGAGCCTGGTTTCACCCGTTGTTGATGGTCAGGTCTGATGTTTTAGAAAACAAGCATAATGAGAAACAACAGTGTTGGGTTCAAACCTTTTTACTATGCATCTACTTGGTAGCTGTCTTTTCAATTTGATGAGCATTGTGTTTTATTCGACAAAGAAAATCATGATCCTGTAAAGAATCTCCTGCTATTGTCTATAGAATAAGGGGTGCTAGAGTTATGACAAGCTTCTCTTTTCTTAATGAATTTTATTTTTGTCTGATTCTATTTTTCTTTGCTATCTGTATCTTTTCTAGGTTTTGTTTAGTCAATTGTTAACTAAAACTTGTATAAATCTTGCTAGAGGGCACAAACAATTAATATATACTGTTTTGCTTTTCTCTCTTAACCTTTTTTCAAAGTCAAATTCTCTCTCTCTCTCTCTCTCTCTCTGCTTTTATTCAAAGTTGGCTGGCTGGATGCAATTTTTCGGTAAGCTGTATTCAATCTTTCTATACGCTTCTATACAAATCAAGATTTCATAATTCTAAGATGCTATAATGCTTCTCTCTCTCTCTCTCTCTAATGAGAATGATAAAGCTGTATGTTGATATCATAAATAGATGACCTTTTGTGGCCATGAACTGTTAATTTGTGTGCTTGATTTTGACATTGTTCTTTGATTAATTTTGTGTAACTGGAGTTTGTTTATGCTTCTGTTTTTTCCTCTGGACAAGGAGAAATTGTGTATGCATAAATTAGTCCATCAGTGCTTTTAGTAGGGGTGAGCAAATTCGGTTCGGTTCGGTTTTTATCTAAAAAACTAACCAAAATTAAATTTTAAAAAACTTGAAAATTCAAACCGAAACCGAACTGGAACCGGTTCAAACCGACCGGTTTCGGTTCGGTTCGGTTCGGTTTTTTAACAAAAAAACTTGTATTATTTTTCATTGCTACTCATGACCTTAATAAAACACGAATTCATTAACATATTGTTTTTCTCAGCAAAGAAAACACACATTGCCTCTGTCATAAATTTCTTCTTAAGAAGTTTGTTAAAAAATAAACAAAATCACAGAGCATATGTTAAAAAAAAAAAACAAAGATTGGCAGAAAAAAAAAAAACCATACTTGGTGTGACACGATTCAAGGTCGGGTGTGAGAGAGGGATGTGACTGCCTGACTGGATCTAGAGTTGGACTCAGGAGGTTCGGTGAGCCGGTGTGGTGTGTGTCCTACGATTCAAGATCGGGTGTGACTGCGTGAGAGAGGGACGTGGTCGCCTGGGGTTTGAAGATGAAGATGCTGGGAGAGGATGTGGCTCGCTGTGGTCTAGTAGATGAAGATGGTGGGAGAGGGATGTGGTTGAGTGCTTGAAGATGAAGATGCTAGGAGAGGGATGTGGTTGCTTGTGGTCCAGTAGATGAAGATGGATTGATTTCATTACAGATGTGAAATTTTGAATTGTGAATTGTGAGTTGAGGGAGTGGCACAGGAGCAAGGAGAAGGACGGCTGGAGCAGGAGAATGGATGTTAGGGTTAAGAAAAATAACAAATTTTTTTTTGTATTTATAGTACCCCTTAAACCGAACCGGTTCGGTTTGGTTGGGGTTTTTCCGGTTTCAGGTTTTTGAAACCGAAACCGAACCGAACCGAACCGGAAATGTTTGCAAAAAAATTAATCAATTTAATTGGTTTTTTTTTTTCGGTTCGGTTTTTTTGGTTATTTTTTTCTCGGTTTTCTCGGTTTATTCGGTTTCTCGGTTTTTTTGCTCACCCCTGGCTTTTAGCTTGCAAAAGGCGGACACTGCCATACTATTCTGTAGGAAAGAGCATGTGTTGAATCAAAATAAAATATGGACGTCCTGAGCTCTCTAGTATAATTTTATCACACCGCAGGCATGCAGTCAATGATCATTGCAAAAACTCAATTGTATCTCTCTATTTTATGAATTATTCGTTTTTCGTATCACAGCGAACGCTACAACCATTAACCTCTGCGTATCACTTATCATTGAGAAAAAAATCAAGGTACTTCTTTTCTGTGTTTTAGGGGTAATAGAGTTGTGGTAAAACTGAAATTCCATTAGGGTTTTTTCTTCTCTCAGTATAGGGTTCATGAGTTGTATATCTCTTTTTTTACGGACCATTCCTTCATTGTATTGCTGAGAACTTACAGTAATGAATCTCTGCATATTACTTGCAAGAAATCTGTCATGGAGAAAGGAATTAAGTAAGTCAGAAACGATCGCCAAGAGTGAATAACCTGTGGAACTAAGCAAGCGGAAACTTGTTGCTGTCAAGCACACAAAGTTTGATAGAAAAACTAGCGCTACTTTGGCCAAATTAAAAAGAAAATTTCTTGGTGATCACAGCCACGACCAACCTTCACAAAATCATTGAAGCACCTCAAACTGAAGATTCAGCAATTATGGTAAAAGAAAGGGACCTTCTTGAAGAAGAAACCATCGATCTTGCTTTAAGAAATCTGCTCAGAGATTGTTGGGATTTGCCATTAATAAATAATAAATTATACAACCTATCCTAAGAAGTAGGGTTATTATTGTCAGAAAGCTATAATGGTAGTTGCACCAACTATTAACAAAAATTATGTAACACATGCCATTGACAAAAATGGTGTAACCCATGTGTTGCCACCATTAGTGCCATGATTTATATAGCCAAGTTGCTTACCATTCTTGCTTATAAATAGAAGCCTTATTTGAGAGCAAAATGAGAGAGAGTGTGTGAGAGTGCAACATATGAGAAGAAGAGAGAAAGAGGGGCTGCCAAGGGCAGCAGCCCTACTGCAATATGCAGCAGTGTATGTGAACTAGGAGTTGAGTTTGAGTGGATGTAACCCTCTTCCTCCATGTATTTTTTTTGTATCCTTTTTCTATCTCTAATAATATTGACTCTCCCATGGATGTACGTGATTTGCCGAACCACGTTAAATATTGTGTCAGTGTGCTTAGCCTTCTATGAGCAAATATCAGTACATCACTGGTCGGAATTCCCAACAATTGATATCAGAGCACATGATTTAAAGTGGTGTTTGATTTTGCTCAAAAATAAAAGTTGTCAAAATTGTATTTTGACCATACCACTGTGTAGAGGAGGAAAAGACGAACCCATTGGTGAAAACCGCGTCGAAATCGGACGTCGGAATGGTTGTCACGTGTCTTTTTTGGCTGGATGGGTTGACCTGATCTAAATACTAGATTACTCGACCCATATGCTCGATTCGGATGAGGATGACGTCATCATTACATTAGCATGCATAGGTGGCATGCCATGTCATCGACCAGTCAACAACCATGTCAGCACTATGGGATCCACTTGCCATGTTAGCAGCTGCGAGCCGAGACTAGTAGAGCCGAGCTGAGCCGAGTTAGAGCCAAGCCGCAAGCCAAGGGGAAGGATTTAGTGTAGCTGATCCTACTTACAAACGGATCTGAGATTAAATCTAAGCTGCTTATAAGGCTATAATTGTTTTGATCAAATCTTAGTTGTCTGAAATGCGATTTGGATGATTTCAGACTTGTTTCCAACTAATTTGATCGTTCCGGATGTAATGGTACTGTCCGATCATTGAGATTGAGACAAAAAATGACGGTGATGAATTATTAATAGAGGTTGACCGATCAGAAGGCATCCAAAGGTCATCATGGTGGTCGATGGAGATAAGAAGAAGAAATCGCACATGTTTTCCCAATTACATGTGTTGAATTATTATGTGGGGAATTTTAATTGCCTTGAGGGAAGGCAAAATTGGGACACTCTAGACACCCGATTATGTGGACGATTTGAGGTGAAGAGTGAAATTTGATGAAGATCAATCTTGATGAATCTAAGCACTGGTAGTCTTGTTAGATGTTGAGAAATCAGATATAAAACTAGGATATTTCAAATCACTTGCAAAGAAAAGCCGTGACAAAGCTAGCAAATGGTTGTATATACAGAAAGGTAGTATGGTGGATAGATATGGCTTAAGAAGTGCTGGCTAAGAGATTGGGTTTTAAACGGGACCAATATGACCCCTCTAATCTTTCATGGGAACTTACTTAATTGAAGGATTATCCATATGGTACTATTTTTGTATATGTGGCAGTTGGTAATGAGACTGTTGAAGACTAGCAGGATGACGGCACAAAGGAACAGTTGGGTTCCATATGATCAAGGATTTGATGGAATGGTGATTTCTCCAAAAATTTAAATTCGATGACTGTAATTTCTCGAGGGGAGAATTAATGAAGACCTTGATAATGGAAAAGAAATACAGCAAGGGGATAAAGATTGACACCCTATTTTGACTTGGATAGATGTTGTGACGGGATGAGCTGCTGTCAAACATAAGCAAGGAATAAAGAGAATCTGGAGAACAAAAATTGCACAAGGGCACACAAAGATTGTGCAGCAGTATCCGTAGGATCCAATGAGGTACTGTAATGAGACAACAAGTGCAAAGAGAAGAAGAGTTCCCAGATGAAGCTCAGGGTAGAGACTTTGTAGAAGTTGTACAATAGGAAGTCTTTTGTGCTCTTGATAAAGGCAATAAGTGAGGACCTTTCCAATGCATGCAAAGATGGAAAGATAAGTTATTGTAGAAGCACCTAATTAAGGGGGTGCGATCGCCTATGATGAAAGGCAAAGACACTAAAAAAGAGTTGGTGCAGGTGGAGCTGTCAAGCAGAAAAGCGTAGAAGTTCCAAACATAGAAATCGAAGTGGAGGATTGCAAGGACTGTACCGTAACTCTCTCTTTCTATGTGATCAGTGGCAATGATCTCTCCCAAGTCCACATGGTGGTAGAAAATCTTGGAGCCGTTGGAGTCATCCCTGATAAAAAAAGATGAGACTGCTCTAAGACGAGTAGAGACACCTCAAGAGAAGGTGTAAAGGCCATGAGATGAGCTGAAGTTCAGACCACCACATGACGATGAGCGAAGACATCTTAGATGGAAGGTGTGAGAACTACAATATGAGTTCAAGTTCATACCGTCGCATGACAACCAGCGGAGACACTTGAGCAGAAGGTATGAGGGTTATGATAAGAGCCCTAGTTCAGAACTCCTTAGAGCCAATGAGATGGCTGGATATAAGTGGACAGGTGGATAGCCAATTAAGTGGCTATGATGAGTATGAAGACAAATGCCGGATTGAATTTCATGGATATTGCCCCCATGCTAAAGATCAATGAGCCAGAAGACATTTTCCTTAGACAATAAGTGGATAACTTGTGGAGCATTAAGATACGACTGCTATTTAAGAGCAGAAGGCATGCGCAGGTTCCTGGAACAAGTTGACTTTTGTCAAGGTGGTGAGCTCGGTAATGACATTGTAATACTCAAAGTATGAAGATAGATATGGATCAATCTTTAATGGACTACTCTCATGGTTAAAGGTGGAGAGCTACTTGGACTCTTGAGACTAAGAGTGAGAGACTAACAGAGAAATAAAGCGTGGTTCCTAGGGTGGAATAGAGGGCAGATGCAACTCCGAGATGAGTAGACTCTTGAAAGAGTGGCGAGCTCGTGATCATATTGAGATACTTAGATAATGACTGTCGCACTTGGAATAGAAATTTTTGTTTGAGGGGGTGTTGTAAGGTTCTCAAGGGGGTGTAGCGTGATGGCAAAGGGCTTGAAATCTGCACAGTAGGTTTTGAGTTCGAGTCAGGACATGCATCTCTTGTAAGAGCTTGGGACAACCGGGGTTTTACTCGTTTATCTGGACCCATAAAATGCACTTTTCGGGAGTGGGGTTTCCTTAAATCCAAAAAAAAAAGGTGTTGTAAGCCTTGGTGTGAGACTTGATAAATCATTTCGGATTGAGCATGGTTGATACGCTCGAAGGGGAATGTTGTGTCTCAGAGACAAGCGTTAACACTCTTTAGATGTGATGTGGGAGACCATCTGGTTGAAGTGATCATTTGGTGTGAGTAAGGGTATGCTTTGATAACTCTGGTGATTGAAAGGTGTGGCAAGTACCAATAAACTTGGCCATAGACGCTCTCGAAATGGTAAATTTGAAAAGCTGCAGGATGCAATCTTGTGCTGAAGAAATAAGAGGACAATTGCCCATATAAATGTCAAAAGGGGTGATTGTTGGGATTTGCCATTAATTGGCAACAAATTATGCAACCTACCCTAAGAAGCAGGGTTACCATTGTCAAAAGGCTATAATGATAGGTGCACCAACCATTGACAAAAATGGTGCAACCCATGTGTTGCCACCATTAGTGTCATGATTTATGGCCAAATTGCTTACTATTCATGCCTATAAATAGAGGCCTTATTTGAGAGCAAAATGAGAGAGAGAGTGTGAGAGTGCAACATGTGAGAAGAAGAGAGAAAGAGGGGCTACCAAAGGTAGCAGTCCTGCTGTAATGTGCAGTAGTGCGTGTGAGCTGGGAGTTGAGTTTGAGTGGGTGTAACCCTCCTCCTTCATGTATTTGTTTTGTATTTTTTTTCTATCTCTAATAATATTGACTCTCCCGTGGATGTAAACGATTTGCCGAACCACGTTAAATATTGTGTTAGTGTGCTTAATCTCCTATAAGTAAATATCAATACATCACTGGTCGGAATTCTCAACAGAAACTTACCACTAGAAAGACCAGAACATATCTTAAGGATGATAAAAAGTTACAACCCCCCTGATATCCTTCAGTCCCTACACTAAATAACGAACTGATTGAAAGATGCAGCAAGCCTTTTTGAGAAGCAGTTAACAGCTAGTGATTTGAAAGATAGTCAAAGCAGACTGACGCTAAGCAAATCAGATGCCGGAAATCACCTCCATCCTTTGTTGAATGAAGGGGAGAATCTTGCTCACGGAATTGAAGTGAACACTTATGGTCCTGATGGCAAGCAGTTTGTGATGATGTACAAGATTTGTGCAGGCAAGACGCATGTCCTCTTTGGAAAATGGAAAGCGTTTTATAACGAGTATGATTTGGAGAGTCATCAAGATTTCGTTGCTATTTGGATGTTTCGAAGATGTGATACTCGGACACTTTGCTTCGTGATCAAGTGGAGAAGATTGCCGTGTTTGAACCAATCGACTGGAAAAGACCGAGGAATAATTGATCAAATGTTGATTGTCTTAACACTCTTCAAGATTGCATTCATGACAATGTTCAACTTGCTGCTTTATTTTTTAATCATCACTAGTTCTTAGGATTAGGTAGTAGTCAGTAGAGATTACAGGCCAAGAATCCCTCGTAGGATTGGATAATGACATTTTTTAGGACTTACTGTGGGACCTTATTGGGCAGGGATGTCATCGAAACAATCAAAATCTTGTTGCTGATTCATTCTTGTTCTATGATGGTGATGAAGATGATCCATTTTCTTATAAGTGAAGTGTTGATAAATTTACATAAAATGAAACACCATACTCAGCATTTGGCATTCATTGATGAAAACACCCAAAACATTGCTTGGTCATTGTCCGACCATCCGCGGGTATATTTATATTCTCACTAACATTAGGGTTGGTGCTGCTTGACAGAATTATTCTTGTAACATTGTAACAGTGAAATCTCTGCAACTCCACAGATTTGGCTAAATTGCCGAACCATATCAATTCCTATTCTGTGCGCGCTTGATTTCTCTTCCTTCTTGTTCTCTTTTATTTTATAGCTCTGCACTAACATTGTCCACACAGCATACCGACAGCTCCTAAAACCTTCTGATTGCATCGCTTGCCCCTTCCTTACACACAAGTAACAGATCTCTTGGACCTCTCCGAGAGATTGCCCTTCAATCTTTCAAGTTAGCCCTCGAGCATAACAAGGAGCTAACAATGAAATTCCCTCGAGTTTCAGTTAGAATTCCACAACATCCAGTTGGATATGTAATCAGTAATATGGAAGACGATTATTCCAATGAGTGTTAATATAAAATTATTTTTTCGCTCCACCTAGGATGAGAGGTCACAACAAACATGGCTACAGGAACAAAGCATATGCAGGGCAGTAAGTTGAGTAAAATTCCTGCCTATAAATGAGAAGGATGACAGTACAAAACCATCATGCCTGATGCAATCCTGCTACTCTCAAGGCTAGCAGTCTAACATTACGCTTGATTACAAAATACATAAAAGATGACTGGAAGCCTTCCTCTTGACATCATCAGCCACATACTCTCAAGGCTATCTGTAAAGTCTCTTCTACGATTCAAAAGCGTAAGCAAATCTTGGTGCTTTTTAATTTCTTGTCCACAATTCATTAGAATGAACCTCGGTGTAGCAATAGCAGACAGTTATGTTAAACACCAGAGGCAGAGACTTATCCTGATATCCCCTTCTCTTCATTCACTCTATCCTGTTGTAGGCTATGAAGCACATAATGATGCCATAGCAGCAGTATTCACTGAAGAAGTGGGGTTTTGATGATTTCACTTTCATTGGACCTTGTAATGGCTTGATATGTGTTTCTTCTGATCTAGACACCGTGCTGCTATTCAATCCTTGTACCAAAGATTCCATGATAATACCAAAAGTCCGCTGAGACTGTGCCTTCTCAAAATGTTTCTCTGTTCACATTGTACGTGGAATGTTACGATCACTCAGCTGACGATTACAAGTTAGTAACGATATTTTTGTTGTCTTTGTCGTCGTATACTCGCTAAGAACTAATACATGGAAGAGGGTTCAGGACTTCCCTTACAGCAGGCTTGCCCGTGATCCAGGGACATTGCTGAATGGAGCTATTCATTGGGTTGTCAGTCAGCGGAAGGACTCAAGCGAGTCATTACTGATCGGTGCCTTTGATTTAGTGGAGGAGAAATTCAGAAATGTGTCCCCTCCTCTTTCCGTTAAGAATTTTCATGCAGTTCAGGTATTCGGAAGATGCCTTTGTATACTACCTGGAACTCTTCTTAGCATGCACAATGATTTCTGGGTAATGAAGGAGTATGGTAAGAGAGAACCTGGGACCAAAATTGTGACTAGCATCTCATACTTGCACATGAAGCCTTTGGGTTTCTTGAAGAACAGAGAAGCTCTATTTGAGATAGATGGAAAACTAGTTTTATTCAACCCAAGAGAAGAAGTTTATAGAAACCTAGCAATTCATGGAATACATGATAGAATCGAGTATCAAGTAGAGACCTGCGTGGAAAGCCTCGTTTCACCAAAGTTAAAGGCAGTTGCATCTAGAACAGATGTCTAGTTGATGCAAATCACGAGTATGACCAAATAATTCATTATATATATATATATATCAATTGGATGTATTATAAAATCTAAAACTAAAAGGATTCAAGAAAAAATTTATGTTTCAATCTATCAAACTAAATCTTCATGTACTGTTAGGAATATATCTAAAGCTATAGATGAAATTTGTTGCAATTTAATTTGGGATGAAAAATAAATATTTTAAACTTTTCATCCATACATGGTATAATCAATAACTTATATCGATGAGAGCTAATGACATGTTTGAAGTTGTCTTAAAAATCTACTATCAAACAATTTATATTGAGCAAAGATTCCTTATATAACAACAATCCTTTTTATACGAGGAAAGCTTTTTACACTTTCAACATTATTAAAAGTTCTATTTTTGTAAGGAAACAAACTTGGCAGCTCGGGATCTTTGTTTTGCAAGGAATCTTTAATTTTTAAGGATACCATATTGGTAGCTTATAGATTAGCCATGGAGAGATGATTTTGGGCTTATGTTTTTTAATTAACAATTTTATACTAACAAGAATAACTTACAATTCGATTGTTAGATTGACTTGAAAGTTTTCCAGAAGATTCTAAAGGCTTTGTTCTTTATAAAATTAAAATTTCATAGCAATGAAACATCAAAAAGGTCTTGCGATAAGGTTTAAAAGCTACTATATGAGATATATATTATTTTTCTAGTTGGTTTAAGATTTTTTTTCCTATTTGAATTAGTACTCTTTTATTTTTTTTACCAGATTTGTTTAGTTCATTTTTAACTATTATAAATAGAGTTATTTAGCTTGTATTTAGATTTTTTACAAACTTTAATTTTAAAATAATATTACATGTGCTTGTATACGGATTGTGCCATACCTATTGGGTTTTCATTGAATTGACTTGAAATTATCAAAGAATAGCTGTTTTTATGGCTTTCTACCTCATACTTCAAGTTCACGATTCTTTATAATCATTGGGCTGAGTTTTTATCTCAATAACCTCGGTGCCTTGGTTCAAGTAATCATTGCGTTGAGGTTTTTCTACCCTTAAATCTAATTTTAGATTTTCAGGATTTATTTTTTCTTGTATATGTGTTCATGGTTTTTCACCTTCTAGGTTCACATGAATTAGTATCACAGATATGCTCTAAAAAATCAAGTTATATCCCTTTTTCCTTTAAGTTTTCACATTAGTTTTAATGTTTCTCTTCAATATGGAAACTATAATGGCATAGAATAAAAAAAATTTATTTAAATTTTGTTACTGTTAAGTTTATTAGCGTGTATGTGTGTGTGTGTTGTAAAGTTGAAATTCTGCTCCAAATTAAAAGTTACAACAATTAGAAATCGAGACTCAAAGGAAACACACCATAATCTAAAATTTCTTGGGGTATTGGATTTGATATTTGTTTTTGAGGTTATTGGAACACATTTTGGGTTCAGGTGGTTCTGATTTGTGCAATTATTGTCTTATAGTGTCATTTGCTTCTTCAAATTTTCTTTGATTACTATTGTTAGTTTCAGGTTTATTGGTATTATAATTATCAATTTTGAGTTTTTTAAGAGTTTTTATTACATTCGTTGTGTTTTCTCTTTAATGTTTGTCTTTATATCACTTTTGTTGTTGTTTTGATCTCAATATCATTTTCATTTTTGTAACTTGTTTTTGTTGTTGTTTTTAGTTTTTTGTTGATTATTGGAGTCCAAAAATTTAAGGTTGATGTTATTAAGTTGCTTTCTTTATTTGTTTGAGATTAGTTCTTTATAGAGCTGACATGGAGTGTTAAAATGGTAAAAGACAAAAACATGATCATATTATTGAGCCATATTTGAGTAAAAAATGAGTGAAACGACATTTATTTAAGTGTAAACATGTGAGGGAGTTATGTGAGGATATATTTTTTTTACCAACATAAAATCTTAGATCTTATGATGTTTTTCAATTATAGGTCTTTCCCTGAGGAAGACAAGAACATCTTCCTTTCCTTATAGGCTATGTAATAGGGATTTGAGCGTATGAATGTGGCATTCAATAAAAAGCAAAATTAAATGGATATAATTGAAGCTATACTTACTACTTTCCATAATCCTAAATGGTTTCTAATGTAAAAAGAAAAAAGAAATCAAGGTTCCTAACCGTGAAGGTTGATGATAAAAAAAACTTGTATGGAATTCATCAAGCACAAAGATGAACAACTTACAATGCTTATAAAAAAAAAAACTAATTGATGAGTGGAAAGCTTTCAAGTGATATTACACCTTTAAATGACTCAAAAGTTGATTTGTTTGACATGGATACTTCAAGGAATAAAAGTTCACTAGATTCAGATATTAGGAAAGACAATAATGAACAAAAGGTTAATCAACAAAACATGAAACATTTTGTGTTAATTAATGTTTTAAAAGGTTTAGAAGGTGATGATACTAGAGAAATAATTGTCACTACCTTAATTGATAGATGGAAAGAAAAGGATTTGGTGGAGCAAGTCTTTCTTGCTAAAACTTCTAATGCACAAGTCATTGGCAATGCTACTAAAGTTTATTGGGTTGAAGAATACATGAATGATTTTACAAAAGAAAAAAATTAGGATGCTAAAGCTTTGTAAAACATAATTCCAATCATATTTACAACAAATAATATTTTTTTTAGCAATGGGAACATGACGGTTTGGAAGCACATACAAGCTGTACTAGTTAATAACCATAACATAATAAATATTTCAACTGATCCTATAAAACATTGTAAGAGTTTGTTAGAGAGCCTATAGATGAGAGAAAATGATGATTTGGTCGAGATGAGAGATAGAAAAGAGGGTCACTTATGAAGAAAAAATAGAGTGTTGAGAGAAAAACAAAGAAGTGTGAGAGTTTTTATGTAAAAGAGAGTGGTGTAAAGACTTTTATTATACTGATAATCATATGCAAAATATTTTTGTTATTTCCTTGTTGTAGGATTATCAAAATGTATTACCATAAATGGTATTCTTATTATTAATTCGAGGATGAATCATTTTGAGGAAAAAAGGAATGACATGAATCAATGAGCATCACCAAAAGATCCATTAGAGGTATCGATTAAACCTATTAACAGGTCTAAAACAAAGAGAAAAAAAGAATTGATTACGTTGATTCTAGATATTTGGGTTAACAAGTTGTAAATTTGATGGACTAGATCTTCATATACTGTTTGAGATATATCTGAAGCTACAAGTAGAATTTCATTGCAATTTAGGTTAGTCTATGAACTCGATATCTCAAGCTTCTCATCCATATATGGTATGATCAGTAACACATTCTAATAAGAGAGAAGAACATATTTGAAGTTAGACTTGAAAATATGTCTGTAAACAATCTTCATTAAGCAAGGATTTCTTATATAGTAACAATCCTTCTTTTACAAGGAAAGATTTCAGTATTTTTAGCAACATTGAAAGTCTTATTTTTTGCAAGGAAACAAATTTGGTAGCTTTAAAGGTATGTTTTGTAAGAAATCCTTAATTCTTAAGGATACCAAATTGGTAGCTTATGAATTAGAGAATGTGAGGTGGTTTTAGGTTTATTTTTTCTAATGCATAGTTTTACGCTAATAAGCATAGCTTTTGATTTGATTATAGGACCAAGATAAAAATTTTCCTGAAGATTCTAAAGGCCTTGTTCTTTATAAGGTTAAAATTTTATGGCAATCAAATATCGAAAAGGCCTTAGGATAAGATCTAAAAGTTACTGTGTGAGATTTATATTATTTTTCTAGTTGGTTTAGGATTCTTTTTCATATTTGAATTAATGCTTTTTTTATTATTTTATTAGACTTGTTTATGATTTTTTACCTTTTATGAATAAAATTATTTAACTTTTATAGAGGTTTTTTTTTACAAATTTTTGTTTCTAAATAATATATTTTGTGCTTATGTGATGATTAATCATATCTATTGCCTTTTCATTAAACTAACTTGAACTTACAAAAGGTCAACTATTTTTATGGCATTCTATCATATACTTCTAGTTCACAATTCCTTATAATTATTGGGCTGAGATCTCCATTTCAATAACTTTGGTGTCTTAGTTCAAGTAATTATTGTGTCAAATTTTTTCTATATTTAAATCTGATTCTAGCTTTTCAGAATTTGTTTTTTTAAGTGTAGGTTCAAGGGTTTTTACCCTCCATATTTGTATCAATATTAAAGTGTATAACTTTGCCATTAAAATCCCTTGTTAGGGTTTCGTCATAAATATCTATTTTGGTTTAGGAAGTTTTCATGAATGACTTTCTTAACAGTAATGGTGTTGACCTACGAGATAGGCTATCCTCCATATTAAAAACTTATAAATTAGTAGGAAAGATAAACTCATTCACCTATACTAAAACATCTTTCAAAACTCCTTTAAATTAGATATTAGATTGATCAATGAGTTGTTAAATAATTATATTAGTTTCTTTAAATGAAATAATATTTAAAAAAAGATAGATAAAATAAGGCATAACAATAATTGAAGCTTGAAAACCTAGCATAACTTTTCCAAACCCAGAGTTTTTTATTGTTCATGGTGTGGTCAAACTTCTCAAATCTTTAGATTTTAGAGAAAGCTTTCTTTGCAAAATAAGATATATATATATATACACACCCCCTCTCTTACAATCTCATCACCTTTTAGCTTGCGTTTAGTGGTACATGACTCATTGAGAAACTTTTCATAATATGGTACTTACTTAATCTTATCATTCTAAACCCTAAACACGAACCTGAAACCTAAAATTCCAAATCCAAAACCTTAAATCCAAAATCCTATATCCTAAAAGATCACCCCTATTTTCATTGATAACTTATAGCTTCATACTATAAGTACTCGACTGGCAATTCATGACCACGTTTTATAAATGTGGTGATAGTATCAGAAAGGATTGAGCAAAACATGAAATCATGAAGGATTAAGAATCCATCAACGAGGTTTGGTGCTATATCAAAAGATGAATACTAGGATGACCTTCAAATTAGAGATTATAACCAAAATATCATTTGGTCATCTCAAGTATCATCGAGTTTCATAACATAACCATATTCTAAAGCATCATTATCTATTATTGACATATCTTTACCCCTTATTATTATTTACCTACATCTTCTAAATACTGAACGCATTACCCCATCCCTTCAAATCCTATATAATAATCATACCATAGATAGTATAATCCAAATCTAAGGTGTGAATAACTCGATGAGATTCTAGTCCATTCAATTAAAAACAATAACAATTTCAAGTATCATATCTAGAATTTAATAAGTAGAAGAATTATATACAAGGGAGAACAAAACATGGTTAAGAGAATAAGAAATGTTATTTATGGTGGTACATGGTAAAAGGGAGGGAGGGTTTTATGATGGTGGTTGATGTTGATTATAGTGGTTTGATGGTGATTGTGGCTCTTATAATAATAATGGTTGTACTAGTTATTTATTTTAATGAGTTTTGTTGGCATAGAGATGATTTAATCCTTACATTAATATTCCATCTCAAAGTTCTCATCATCTTCTTCTTCTTCTCCTTCTTTTTCTTTATTATTATTATTATTGTTATTATTATTATTATTATTATTATTATTGTTATTACTATTATTATTGTTGTTGTTGTTGTTATTGTTGTTGTTGTTGTTGTATTGTTGTTATTTATAATTTGTACAATTAACCTCCTTGTGGTTCGACCCCAGTCTTGTCAAGTTATTTATTACTTCGACATTTCTGCACTTGAGAGAAGACATCAATCTTTTGGTCATGTCAAGTTTTTGGCGTCGTTGCCGGGGAGGTAAGTTCTTGTACAAATTATAATATATTTTTTTTCACTTTTCTTGTATATAACTTTGTTTCTTGTCTCTTGTTTCTTCTTCTTCTTTTTTTCTTCTTTCTTATTCTAGTCCTACATGTGTATGAGAGCGTGGTCATATACATTAAGTGGTAAACTTTGTAGGGTATCCTCATCATTTTCAGAAAATATGGCCGAAGAAGATAATCAATCACTTCATAATGAGAATAATGAGAATAACCGTGCTAGAACACTTAGAGACCACATGAATCCCACAAGAACAAGTGCACCATCATGCATAGTTTTTCCTCCTGATGCATCTCATTTTAATTTTAAACCAGGTGTTATTCAACTTTTACCTTCTTTTCATGGCTTAGATTTAGAAAATCCATACTTGCATTTAAGGGAATTTGAGGAGGTATGCAACACATATAATGATTCAAATTGTAGCATGAACACTGTCAGATTAAAGCTTTTTTCTTTTTTATTAAAAGATAAAGCTAAAACATGGCTACAAAATTTGAGACTAGGATCCATTCGTGCTTGGGATCAAATGCAACAATAGTTTTTAAATAAGTTTTTCCTATCTTACAGAACAAACTTTTTCAAAAGACAAATCACCACTTTCACTCAAAAACTAGGAGAAACATTTTACCAATGTTGGGATAGGTATCGAGACTTACTTAATACTTGCCCTCATCATGGTTTTGAAATATGGAGATTGGTTTCACATTTTTATGAAGGGTTAACACTTAGAGATAGGTAAATGGTTGAATTGATGTGCAATGGAACTTTTGAAGATAAAGACCCTGATGAAGCAATGGAGTACTTAGACTTGTTGGCTGAAAATGCTCAAAATTAGGACACTGCGGGTACTTATGAGGCACCGAGTAAAACTCAACCCCATACATCTAGTGGAGGTATGTACAACCTTGGGGAAGATTATGACCTATAAACCAAGTTTGCATCTTTAGCTAGAAAAGACGAGGAACTAGAATTAAAAAAGAATGGTCAATTAAAATCTGTTGAAAATATTGTGTGTCAAATATGTGAAACAAATGACCACTCAACCAATAATTTTGCAACCTTGCCTTGTTTTAAGGAATGTCTCCATGAACAAGCCCATGTGACACGACCAAAAGATTGATGTCTTCTTCCAAGTGCAAGAGTGTTGAAGTAATAAATAACCCAGCAAGACCAGGGTCGAACCATAAGGTGGTTAAATGTATAAATTATAGATAATAACAACAACAACAACAACAACAACAACAACAACAACAACAATAATAATAATAATAATAATAATAATAACAACAACAACAACAACAACAACAACAACAACAACAACAACAACAACAACAACAGAAGAAGATGAGAACTTCGAGATGGAATATTAATGTAAGGATTAAATAATAAAAATAACAAATGTTCAAGTTAGAGGTTCCACTAATGGTATGTCAAACAAATATAGTATAAACTCTTATTATTCAACTGAAAACCACACACAAAGGAGGTTCCAATCAGATTATAAATTATTAACATGATCACATTAGTTATTTTATTCAATTAATGCTAATACTTGTAAATCTTGTCAGGCATTCATGATTATAACTTATGTTAACAATAAATCAAGTTCCTTTCATAGCTCAGGTGTCGGTTATACCATACAGTATGGGCTATGAAAGTGTCAAGTATTTTTTGTACCAAGTGTTATACAACATAAATCAAGATTAGTCATTTAACAAGCAAAGTATTAAATAGTGAACAAGATAACAAATACAAAACATGTTAGTATCAAACATTAAAGTCCATATTATGTTTACACTATACTTATTCTTACACTAATAGTGTAACCTTTTCACCTTGACATAATAAACTTAGCTAGACATAATGAAAGAAAAATAAATAAATAAACAAAATAAGAATATAAATAAGATAAAAGTTAACTAAGATCATTCAAACCAGTTGATTCATTTTCACTAGGAAAATTATCAAAGTAAGCTTTCAAACGATGTCCATTTTCCTTAAAAACATTGTCATTCATTGAATTCTCAATATCAAAGGCTCTATAAGGATACACATGTTTCTTAATAAATGGACTGCCCCATCTTGATATTAGCTCTAGGGAATAAATAGAGTTGAGAATTATAAAACAAAACGTTTTGACCAGTATCAACTTTTTGACAATTTTCACAAGTTTTGCAAAATGCATGTGTGTCCTTGAACGTGGTGGGCCAATAAAATTTATTTTAAAATATTTTTTCAGTTGTCTTATTTTACGAAAAATAACTCCCACGTGCTTCAGAATGACAAAGTTTAATGACACTACTTACCTCATTGTCAGGAATGAATCTTTGAAATATTTGATCAGGACAATATTTGAATAAGTTAGGGTCATTCGAATATTTGAATAAGATGACTAATATAATCATGTTAACAATCTATAATCAGATTGGAACCTCCTTTGTGTGTGATTTCTAATTAAATAATAAGAGTTTATACTATACTTGTTTGACATACCATTAGTGGATCCTCTAACCTTGATATTTTTTATTATCATTGTTTAATCCTTATATTAATATTCCATCTCAAAGTTCTCATCACCTTCTTCTTCTTCTCCTTCTTTTTCTTTATTATTGTTGTTGTTGTTGTTGTTGTTGTTGTTGTATTATTATTATTATTTATAATTTGTACAATTAACCTCCTTGTGGTTTGATCCCGGTCTTGCTAGGTTATTTATTACTTCAACACTTCTGCACTTGGGGGAAGACATTAATCTTTTAATCGTGTCAAGTTTTTGGCGCCGATGACAGGGAGGTAAGTTCTTGTATAAATTATAGTATTTAGTTTATTTTCTCTTTTCACTTTTCTTGTATATAACTTTATTTCTTGTTTCTTATTTCTTCTTCTTTTATTTTCTTCTGACTTGTATTCTATTCCTACATGTGCATGAGAGCGTGGTCATGTACATTAAGTGGTAGACTTTGTAGGGTATCCTCATCATTTTCAGAAAATATGGCCGAAGAAGATAATCAATCACTTCAAAATGAAAATAATGAGAATAATCGTGCTAGAACACTTAGAGACCACATGAATCCCACAAGAACAAGTGCACCATCATGCATAGTTTTTCCTCCCGATGCATCTCATTTTAATTTTAAACCAGGTATTATTCAACTTTTACCTTCTTTTCATGGTTTAGAATTGGAAAATCCATACTTGCATTTAAGGGAATTTGAAGAGGTCTGCAACACATATAATAATTTAAATTGTAGCATGAACACCATCTGCAACACATATAATGATTCAAATTGTAGCATGAACACCATCAGATTAAAGTTTTTTCCTTTTTCATTAAAAGATAAAGCTAAAATATGGCTACAAAATTTAAGACCAGGATCCATTCGTGCTTAGGATGAAATGCAACAATAGTTTTTAAAGAAGTTTTTCCCATCTCATAGAACAAACTTTTTCAAAAGACAAATCACCACTTTTACTAAAAAATCAGGAGAAACATTTTATCAATATTGGGATAGGTATCGAGACTTGCTTAATACTTGCCCTCATCATGGTTTTGAAACATGGAGATTGGTTTCACATTTTTATGAAGGGTTAACACTTAGAGATAGGTAAATGGTTGAATTGATGTGCAATGGAACTTTTGAAGATAAAGACCCTGATGAAGCAATGGAGTACTTAGACTTGTTGGCTGAAAATGCTCAAAATTAGGACATCGCGGGTACTTATGAGGCATCGAGTAAAACTCAACCTCATATATCTAGCGGAGGTATGTACAACCTTAGGGAAGATCATGACCTACAAGCCAAATTTGCATCTTTAGCTAGAAAAGTCAAGGCACTAGAATTGAAAATATAATCCTGGTTAGAGAAATCACCCAAATTTCAGTTGGAAGAGTGATACTAACAATGTACAAACTTCACAACCATCATTTAAAGCACACCATAATTTCCAAAATTCTCATGGATATGCACCTCCTTATGCTCCACCTCCTACAAGAAATCTTGAGGAAACATTGCATGCATTCATTGAAAAGTAAGGGACAATCAATACTCAACTTGCTCAAAACATAACAGATTTTAAAGATACTCTTGCAAAATTGACATTTGCTCTTAGTTTCCAAAAGAAAGGTAAGTTTTCATCTCAACCACAATAAAATCCCAAGGGACAATATAATGTAAATGCAAGTAGTTCCAGAAACCAACACATGGATCAAGTCAAATCAGTAACTACTCTTCGCAGTGGTAAGGTTATTGAAAAACCCACTCTTGAACCTTATGAGAAAGATGATGAGTCAATCTCTGAGGGTAAGGAAGGGGTTGAATCTAAAATTTGCAAAGAAAAGATTGATTCCCTACCAGCGCTTTTATTTCCTCATACCATGACCAAACAAAGGAAAGTCAATCATAACTCTGAAATCTTTGAAACTTTTAAACAGGTAAGGATCAATATACCTTTACTGGATGCTATTAAACAGGTTCCTTCCTATGCTAAATTTTTGAAAGATCTATACACTGTGAAGAGGAAACTGAATGTGAAAAAGAAAGCCTTTTTAACCGAACAAGTAAGTGCCATTCTTCAGAATAATAATGCTTTGAAATATAAAGACCCTGGTTGTCCTATAATTTTTTGCTTTATTGGAGAACATAAAATTGAAAGAGGCTTACTTGATCTTGGAGCTAGTGTGAATTTACTTCCATATTCAGTTTTTCAAAGTCTCAATCTAAGTGAGTTAAAACCAACTTCTATAACTATTTTACTTGCTGATAGATCTGTAAAAGTGCCTAGAGGAATAGTCGAAGATGTGTTAGTACGAGTCGATAAATTTATTTATCCTGTGGATTTTGTTATCTTAGACACAAAACATGTTGAAGCATGTAATTCATTTCGTGTTATTTTAGGATGTCCATTTCTTACAACTTCTAACGCATTGATTAATTATAGGAATGGACTGATGAAGCTATCATTTGAAAACATGACATTCGAGATGAATATTTTCAATATTTGCAAGCAACCTAGAGATGATAATGATTTACAAGAAGTAGATCATATTGAAGAATTAGTTTATGATCAACTTGAATCTACTTTAAGTAAAAATGAGTTGGATGAATCTAAAGATTTGCAAATGATTTATTTTGAGGAAGAAATCACAGATGAAAAATACACCGAAAATGTTGATGCGAATCTTTTGTCAAAAATGACAACAAATTCGACATCTGACATCACACCAATCGATGATTACTTTCCTAATGAATCCTTACTTTCTCTTAGTCTAATGCCTTGGTATGATAAAAATATCAATTTTCTTGCTTTAGGAGATTTGCCAGCTGATTGGAGTACCCAAGACAAAGAAAAGTTTTTGAACGAAGTGAAGAACTTTTATTAGAATGACCCTACCTTATTCAAATATTGTCCTGATCAAATATTTCAAAGATTCATTCCTGACAATGAGGTAAGTAGTGTCATTAAACTTTGTCATTCTGAAGCACGTGGGAGTTATTTTTCGTAAAATAAGACAACTGAAAAAATATTTTAAAATAAATTTTATTGGCCCACCACGTTCAAGGACACGCATGCATTCTGCAAAACTTGTGAAAATTGTCAAAAAGTTGATACTGGTCAAAAAGTTTTGTTTATAATTCTCAACTCTATTTATTCCCTAGAGAACTAATATCAAGATGGGGCAGTCCGTTTATTAAGAAACATGTGTATCCTTATAGAGCTTTTGATATTAAGAATTCAATAAATGACAATGTTTTTAAGGAAAATAGGCATCGTTTGAAAGCTTACTTTGATAATTTTCCTAGTGAAAATGAATCAACTGGTTTGAATGATCTTGTAGATAAAGGTTGATTATTTTGTTTTTCTTATTTATATTTTATAGGCCAAAATTGGGAACTATTGATTTGATGACTAATTGATGAGTGGGTGACCAACTCTTGACTTAGTGACAATCTTTATCTTCTCTTGTCTGCCTAAAATGTCATTGATAACGTCAAAATTGGAGCCACTTGAAAACATGAAAGTTGTAGGAAATTGTCTCAGCTTTCTTCAGGTCATTTGGACTTCTAGAACTCCAGATATAGGCCAAATATTGAACAGTGTTCGGGCTGGAAGACAGATTCAGACTTCTTTGTTGTTGCTACAATTTGAACTTGAAAATGGTATTTTTAAGTCTTGGGCTCTATATGAAAGTTGTGGGCCTATGTCTTACCTTTCCATCCATATAATGTAGACCTAAATCTGAGATCTACAGCTCTAGATATGACTCAATTACCAAACAATGTTCCGATTTGTATTGCACCGACATCTCTTTTCTAAGTTTGGCCATCTCTTTGTCCTTTCAATTTCAGTTCTTAAATTCATCAATCAATCCTTTTATTTATGTGATAAGCCTGTATGTAAATTGAATATTTACCATAAATTAAAGGTATCTTATATTATTTGATATGTTGTTATAAAACATGCTTTAGTTGAGTTATTGATACTTCAAGCGTAAAATGATGACATAAAACCTTGATAAAAAATACACTATTAAGTACTAATCAAGGTGCGAGTTGACGTGACATCGTCTAGCGATGGCGGAGGCTATTTTTCATGCCTGTGGTGTGAGGTGTTATGTGTTGGAAAGGGTTTTGGATTTAATCATAAAATTATGACTATAAAGTCACTAGAAACCTATGGTCTGCGAGAGTCTGAGTAAGGGACTGGTTGTGCAAGGGAAAGATGCATCACCCCTAGTGCACCCTACCTAAAGTAAGCTGCATTGTTGTTTGATTGTTTTTTTCTGAGTCGGGTATCTATTGGTTTTTCTAAGGCTCAAGACTGATTTATCTTCATGAGAGAGTCTCTATCTTATTGGGTAAAATCCTAACCGTTCTAAAGTCTGAATTTTAGCATTGCATTTATTTACATCTTGTATCTCTAATACCTGAAGGTGTACTTTATCGTGTAATTTTACACCCCACAAATATTAAAGTCTACATCTGGATTCTAAAAAAAAGGATTGGAAAAAGATTTTTGACATGTTGGCCAAATCCAAATTGATAATCATAAACTGGTTATGATATCTATTTTTGAATTTAAAAAAAAAATTAAAAAGATGCAATTTTTGTTTTTTTATGAAAAATATGTTTGGAAAAATTTCAGGATTTGGCTGTATGCAACAAAATATTTTTAAAATATTTTGAATTTTTATAATTTCAAAGGAAAGGTATTTTAATACCAGATTTATATTTTACAGTGTAAATACACAACCCGATATTATGCAAAATTGGTAGAGAAATATGCGAGAAAATCACAATTTTTTGAAATTATTTTTTAAAAAAATTTTTAGATTTTTTTAAAAAAGTTCATTATATGAACAGTGGACGTGAATTATAATTCACGCCCACTGTTCATCTGAGAACAGTAGGACGTGAATTATAATTCACGTCCTTTGTTCACTGAATAGGGGCTACGAAGAAGGGAAGGGGAGAGAGGGCGGACAACCTGGCATGGTGGTGGTCTGGCAGAGGATGACGGCGTGCTACCTGTGGTGGAAATGGCAGTGGAGTTGGCTGGAGCGGCTGCAGCTGGAAGAGGAAGAAAAAAGAAGAAAAAAACACACGAAAGGGGCTGCAAAGAGGAGAGAGAAACTGACGGTGGCTCTTGGTGGTCGGCTGGTGGTTGCATTGGCTTCCTATGGTGGAGCTTATAGTGGAAAGATTGGTGGTGATAGTGGTAGTGGCTGGAGGCCACAGTGGAGAGGAAAAGAAAGAAGAAAATTTGCAGAAACCGGCAAAAAAACTGGTTTTTTTACTGACTTTGGACCCGATTTTCTCTTCTCTCAAACCATGAAATCTACCTATATTTATAGGTGGTAGAAGAGGGCAATCTTTTCTATACTAAAAAAAAATTTCAGCACTTGATTCAGTTGGGAAGGATCTCAACCGTTGGCTCAAAGTAGATATCATGGATTGCAAATTTGCATACAAAAGCAGACTGAGTTAGCCCATTTAGGTTGTCACCAGAGATGATTTGTTATCATTTAGCCTATACTGATTACATGGTGTTGTAGAAAAAGTGCACAGCATTATTTTCATATAAGATTTGTCAAATTTAGTAGACATTAGGTACATTAAATGCAGCTGCAAAGTAGATAACCTGATCAGCTTTTTCAGAGAAAAATAAAAAGATAATAAACAGTGTCGATTCTTGTTTTTGTCAAAGTTCATTTCAATCCTTCCTCTTTCAATTGCTTTCAATTGAAACCTATTTGACCATAAAATCTTTTTATTTAATGCAATTTAGCCCCTAATTTCAATCAATTAACTTAGTAAAAATTAAATTTGGTCTCTTAAAATTTCAATATTCTCAATTAAGCCTAAATTAAGCTCCCAAACTTAATTTTTCACCAATTAAGCCCTAAATAAAATTAATTTGACCCATTTAAAGTATAATTAAGTCCTTGCACTTAATTAAATCCTTTAATTGGACCCAAATTAATTCTTAAACATAATTAAAATTTGATTTAACCCATGATTAAATCAAATTAGCCTATTTAAAATTTAATTATGTTATTGGACTTAATTTTTATGCAAATTCATCCAATAATCATTAAATTTAACCGTAAATTTGCAAAAACAATTGGGCATAATAGGGCATAATTAGATCTTGAATTTCCTATAAAAATTGCAACTTGATTTCCTGACCTGCTTTCTCCACGTTGCTAGCCTTTATTATTATTTTTTATCTTTATTTTGAAAAATAAATAAATTTTAAGGAATAATCCAGAATTGGGTTATGACAATCATTTTGCACTTGAAATATTAACAACTTCTTAACTAAAACATGTTTTATAATAACAAGTTTAATACTATAAAATACCTTTAATTTATGGTAAATATTCATCTTAAATATAGGCCTATCATATAAATCAAAAGATTGATTGATGAATTCAACTACTAAAATTGAGAAGACAAAAGGAGGGTGAAGCTTAGATAAGAAATATTAGTTCAGTCCAAACTGGAACACAATTCAGTCATTATTAGATCATATATGGAGCTGTAGATCTTAGATTTCAGTATGATTTATATGGATAGAAAGGTAAGACATAGGCTTAAAACATTCATGGGAATGCAAGACTCAATTCTGCTGTTTGGAAGTTCAAATCTTAGCAACAATGGAGAAGTCAAAATCTGTCCTACAGCCTAGATACTGTTTAATGTTCAGCCCATTTCTCAAGTTCTAAAAGTTCAAATGACCTCAATTATAATGTTCAAATATAGGCCTATCATATAAATCAAAAGATTGATTAATGAATTCAACTACTAAAATTGAGAAGACAAAAGGAAGGTGAAGCTTAGATAAGAAATATTAGTTCAGTCCAAACTGGAACACAATATATGACCTAATAATGACTGAATTGTGTTCCAGTTTGGACTGAACTAATATTTCGTCATATATGGAGTTGTAGATCTTAGATTTCAATATGGTTTATATGGATAGAAAGGTAAAACATAGGCCTAAAACATTCATGGGAATGCAAGACTCAATTCTGCTGTTTGGAAGTTCAAATCTTAGCAACAATGGAGAAGTCAAAATCTGTCCTACAGCCTAGATACTGTTTAATGTTCAGCCCATTTCTCAAGTTCTAAAAGTTCAAATGACCTCAATTATTTTTTATTGGAAAGCTAAGATAATTTTCTAGAACTTTCATGAATCAAGTTTGTTCAAATTATAATGTTAGCAATGATGTTTTGTTCAAATAAGAAGATAAGATTGTCACCAAGTCAAGATGTGGCCACCTATTCAAAAATTAGTCAACAAATCAATAGTTCTGAATTTGAGCATATAAGAGGAGATATTTGCCATACATTTAGATATTTTGGTGTTCAAATCAAAGATCACTCTCTCTTTTTGTATTTTAATGTCTAAGTTTTATTTCATGTTATATTTTTCTTAATCTCTTGTTTATGCTTTTCATTTCCTTTACTATATTTATATTCTTATATTGTTTATTTATGTTTCTCTTGTTCATTATATTTAGCTAAGTTTATTTTATCAATGTGAAAAGGTTACACTAATGGTATAAGAATAAGTATAGTGTAAACTTAACATGGACTTTAATGTTTAATACTAACATGTTTTGTATTTGTTATCAGACTCACTTTTCACACCTTAATTGTTAAATGGTTAATCTAGATTTGTGTTACATAACCATTGGTACAATACATACTTGGCATTTTTCATAGCCAACTATATGGTATAACCGATACTTGAGTTATAAAAGGAACTTGATTTGTTGTTAACATAAATTATCACCATGAATACCTGAAAATATTTAAAATAGTTTGGCATTACTCGAAAAAAGGAATTATTAGATAATCTTCTATTGACTTTTAAGACGTATATTGGTGGAGATATGTATCGTGTAATTCATAATTTATGACCCTATTTTCCTAAAGAACATGATCGACTTAGTCTTAGGAATCTGACTATAAAAGATCTTGTTAGCTAGTTTTTAAGAAAACTGGATGAGAAACCTATCCTCGATTTATAGAGGGCATTTAAGCCATTATTGGAACATTGTTCAGTCACTGGGTCATATTTGAACATGTAGATCTTAGATTTTAATTTGGTATATATGGTTAGAAAGCTAAGATATAGGCCTAAAACATTCATGAGGAATGCAAGACTCAAATGACCTCATTTTTTTTTTTTTTGAAAGCTGAGATAATTTGCTAGAACTTTCATGATTCAAGTTTGTTCAAATTCTAATGTTAGCAATGACCTTTTGTTTAAATAATAAGATCAAGATTATTACCAAGTCAAGAGTTGACCACCCACTCAATAATTAGTCATCAAATCAATAGTTTTAAATTTTGACCCATAAAAGGGGATATTTATCATGTATTTAAGCATCTTGGTTTTCATATCAAGATCATGTTCTTGCTCTCTTTCTTTATATATTTTTGTAACGCTTAAGTTTTGCTTTCATTAATCTCTTATTTATGTTTTTCAATTCCTTTCCTTTACTTAGTTAACTTATATCTTATTTATGTTTCTCTTCTTCATCATGTTTAGTTAAGTTTATTATGTCAAGGTAAAAAGGTTATACTAATAGTGTAAGAATAAGTATAGTATAAATTCAACATGGACTTTAATGTGTGATACTAACATGTTTTGTATTTGTTATCTTGTTCACTTTTAATATTTTTCTTGTTAAATGGTTAATCTAGAAATATGTTGTATAACACTTGGTACAACAAAAACTTGGCACTTTCATAGCCCAACTGTATGGTATAACCTACACATGTGCTATGAAAAGAACTTGATTTGTTATTAACATAAGTTATAATCATGAATATCTGACCACATTTACAAGTATTAACATCATTTGAATAAGATAACTAATGTAATCATGTTAACAATTTATAATCTGATTGGAACCTCCTTATGTATGTTTTCCAGTTGAGTAATGAAAAGAGTTTATACTATATTTGTTTAAAATACCATTAATGGATCCTTTAACCTTGATATTTGTTTTTATCATTGTTTAATCCTTATATTAATCTTACAATCTCAAAGTCCTCTTTAACTTGTTGTTGTTGTTGTTGTTGTTGTTGTTGATAATTTATATAGTTAACCTCCCTATAGTTCGATTCCGATCTTGCTAAGTTATTTATTATTTCAACACTCCTACACATGGGAGAAGATATCAATATTTTGGTCGTGTTAAGGGTCTGTCCTGTAATGCACAGCCTAACCTTTGTCTGGTATTTTATCCATATCTAGAGTTCTATAATTCCAAATGGATCCAGGTTTATTTCTTGTGAAAATAAACATGATGGCACAAATCTTTCATGCAGACATCTATCCCAATTTCTCTCACCTACAAGTCTATAATTTCATTTCAATGTCTGGTGTGCATGGTGTCTAAAATTTTCTAATTTGACCTGTCTTTAGTTTTCTATCCATATTTAGAGTTCTACAACTCTAATTTAGGTGATTCTAGTTTCGTTTAAAATTTAACACCCAATTCTACAACTTTCTTGAAGGGTAATACTCCAAATTATACCTTTATCTAGGTTAATTCCTGGTCACAAGTTAACTAACAATATAGCCTAGATTTATGATTTGAATGTTCAGCACATAGACTATCATTTTCATGCATTTCTTCTATTTCTTCATTCACTATTACTCATATAATTTCTTCTTCTTTTTCATATCAACAATCACACATAGGAATATAATTTATTTAAAAGTTAGGCTTCAAAAAAGCATGTGTACCAAAGATTTGTTCATATGTCTTAATTTCTACCACATCATGACTTTTTGTAGGATTCAACATTGTTTCTCAACATGCATGCTTATCTAGTATCATGAATGTTTACCCTCCTATCTTTTTTCATGTTTGGTCGAGAGTTTGCAGGCATTTCCTTAGTCTCCTTATCTTTTAATTTGTTTAAGAATATTATTAAGCCTTTCTCCACCTCTCTTCCACACTCCATCCACATATTTAACTTGCCTTGAAAATTTCTTAAGAACTGTAATCTAAGTGTTACTATTTTTTGCATAAAACTTACCTAAAACATTAGGAATTACTCGATGAAAGTTTTAGGTTTGTCCTAGTCGTATTTTTTGTCCTTTAAAACCCCTTCTCCCTCAAAGGTTTTAGTTTCTCTTCTTCTTTTTCCTTGCTGCAGTCAGCTCTTTCTTATTCTTCTCTCTCTCTTGTTTTGTCTTTTGGTGTCTAAATCTTCACTCACCCTTCTTATTTCCTCTCATATGTTAGATTGTATGTGAATTTCCTTCTTTGTTCTTGAGAGAAAGTGAAGAGGAAATGAGTGACTCTTCTTCTCATTTCTTCCTTTCTATATCGTCAACTCTTTCTCTTCCTTCAAGGCTAATAGCTTTTTGTTTTCATCCCTTATTTGTTCTTAACTTTTAAATCTAGTCCTCTCCTCTTTGTTATCCCCACATTAGGTCACAAATCTATCTTTATTCATTTATACATTTTCACACTTCAAGTTAGAGTCCCCCTTTTTTTTTTATGTGTGTTGTTGGTTTTAAAAGGAGAAGAAATAAGGTACTTATAGACTCAATTCTTTTTAATTACACTTTGGCCTCATTTCTATTTTTTTCCTAAATTTAAACCACCCCTTTGTGTCTTTCATAGTAATAATAATAAATTTTTTTTTACCAATGGTTCTTCTCTATTTACTTAATCTCATGCATTGATGTTTAAAGGGTTTACAAATTAAGTCATTATTGGAGGAATTTGCATAACAATTAAACCTAAAAATATAATTAGATTTTTAATAAGCTAATTTAATTTAATCATAGGCCAAATTAAAGTTTAATTATATTTAAGAATTAATTCGGGTTCAATTGAAGGATTTAATTAGGTTCAAGGACTTAATTATACTTTAAATCTATCAAATTAATTTTATTAAGAGGGATTAATTGATGAAAAATTAAGTTTAGAAGCCTAATTTGGGTTTAATTGAGAAAATTAAAATTTTAATATACCAAATTTAATTATTTAATTGTCAATTAAGGCTAAATTAAAGAAATATAAGGCCAATGACCAAAATGAAAAATACACTCAAATATGGGGCTTAAATTGAAGTTATTCAAGGGTACAATTGCACAAAACTAAAGGCTTGAGGTAAATCAAAGGCATAATGAAGAATATATCACAAATCGAATGACCGAAATGAAATTGGTCAAAATGGGGTCATTTTGGTGTTGACTATTCATTTTCTTCTTTAGTAAGGATACTCAAATGGCCTTCTTTTCAAGGCATTTTACGCTTCATTGCTCCACTAAATTAAACAAAACTTAAACCAAAATGATCACCTAACATCTTACTACATCCTAGTGTGGTTAGTTTTGGCCAACTGACGTTATAGAGGCGGTGACACTATCCCAAAATGACCAACCTGACCAGCCATTTTCCTGCAACAAACCTGATAGCCTATGGTTCCTACTTTAAGCCAATGGTTGGGATTCTTCTTGGTCGAATAAAGGGCCAAGATTTGTCATAAGTGAAGACCAAATGTCCCTCTTCTAACTCCTATAAATAGATGAGAATTTCATGTCCTAAAGAGGAGAAATTGGAAGCCAAACTTGGAGAATAACCAGCCCCTCTAGTTTTTCTACCATTATTGTTTTACTTATTATTCCTTCTCTATCACCGTGACCTAGTAGTAGCAGTAACAGCCACCACCGTGTCTGGCAATTGTTGTCCTTCCCAACAGTAGCAGGGTGATTAGTACTTAAAACTGTATTTTTATCATGGTTTTATATCATCATTTTGCACTTGAAGTATCAATAACTCCTTAACTAAAGCATGTTTTATAATAATATATCTAATAATATAACATATCTTTAATTTGTGGTAAATGTTCATTTTAAATGCAAGTCTATCACATAAACAGGCCTATCACATAAATGAAAGGATTGATTGATGACTTTAAGAACTTAAATTGCAAAGGCAAAAACATGACCAAAATTAGAAAAGAGATGTCGGTGTCATCCAAACCGGAACACTATTCGGTAATTGGGTCATATTTGGAGCTATAGATCTCAGATTTAGGTCTACTTTATATGGATGAAAGGTAAGACATAGACCTATAACTTTCATATGGAACCCAAGATCTAAAAAAGCCATTTTCAAGTCCAAATTGTAGCAACAACAAAGAAGCCGGAATCTGTCCTCCAACCCGAGCATTATTTAGTATTTTGGCCATATCTGGAGTTCTAGAATTCCAAATAATCTGAATATTTTACACAAGATAACTGAGACAATTGCCTACAACTTTCATGTTTTCAACTAGTTCCAATTTTGACGTTATCAATGACATTTTGGGCAGACAAGAGAAGATAAGGATTGTCACCAAGTCAAGAGGTGGCCACCCTCTCATCAATTAGTCATCAAATTAATAGTTTCCAATTTTAGCCTATAAAAGGAGGCATTTGTGATTAGTACTTAAAAATGCATTTTTATCATGGTTTTATATCATCATTTTGCACTTGAAATATCAATAACTCCTTAACTAAAATATGTTTTATAATAATGTATCTAATAATATAAGATACCTATAATTTGTGGTAAATGTCTATTTTTAATGCAGGCCTATCACATAAATGAAAGGATTGATTGATGACTTGAAGAACTTAAATTGCAAGGATAAAAAGATGGCCAAACTTAGAAAAGAGATGTCGGTGCAATCCAAATCAGAACACTGTTCGGTAATTGGGTCATATCTGGAGCTACAGATCTCAGATTTAGGTCCAATTTATATGGATGGAAAGGTAAGACATAGGCCTACAACTTTCATATGGAGCCCAAGATCTAAAAAGGCCATTATCAAGTCCAAATTGTAGCAACAACAAAGAAGCCCGAATCTGTCTTCCAGCCCGAGCACTGTTTGGTATTTTGGCCATATCTGGAGTTCTAGAGGTCCAAATGAGCTGAATGTTTTACACCAGAAAGCGGAGACAATTGCCTACAACTTTCATGTTTGCAACTGGCTCCAATTTTGACGTTATCAATGACGTTTTGGGCAGACAAGAGAAGATAAGGATTGTCACCAAGTCAAAAGTTGGCCACCCACTTATCAATTAGTCATCAAATCAATAGTTCCCAATTTTGGCCTATAAAAGGAGGCATTTGCCATGCATTTAGGCATCTTGGTTTCCAGATCAAGATCATGCTCTTCCTTTCTCTCTTTGTATTTTTTATGCTTTGTTTTCATTAATATTAAGTTTATGCCTTTCATTTCCTTTCCTTTACTTAGTTAACTTTTATGTTCTTATTTTGTTTATCTATTTTGCTTTCTTTCATTATGTCTAGCTAAATTAGTTATGTCAAGGTGAAAAGGTTACACTAATAGTGTAAGAATAAGTATAATGTAAACTTAATATGGACTTTAATGTTTGATACTAACATGTTTTATATTTGTTATCTTGTTCACTCTTTAATACTTTGCTTGTTAAATGACTAATCTTGATTTATGTTGTATAACACTTGGTACAACAAATGCTTGGCACTTTCATAGCCCATAATGTATGGTATAACCGACACCTGAGCTATGAAAGGAACTTGATTTGTTGTTAACATAAGTTATAATCATGAATGCTTGACGAGATTTACAAGTATTAGCATTAATTGAATAAGATGACTAATGTAATTATGTTAAAAATATACAATCTGATTGGAACCTCCTTTGTGTGTGGTTTCCAATTCAATAATAAGAGTTTATACTATACTTGTTTGATATACCATTAGTGGAACCTCTAACCTTGACATTTGTTATTATTATTGTTTAATCCTTACATTAATTTTCCATCTCCAAGTTCTCATCATCTTCTTCTTCTTCTCTTTCTTTATTATTATTATTATTACTACTACTAGTATTATTATTATTATTATTATTATTATTATTATTATTATTGTTGTTGTTATTGTCATTGTTGTTATTATTGTTATTACTATTATTATTGTTGTTGTTATTATTATTGTTGTTGTTGTACTATTGTCGTTTATAATTTGTACAATTAACCTCCCTGTGGTTCGACCCCGGTCTTGCCGGGTTATTTATTACTTCGACACTCCTGCACTTGGGAGAAGACATCAATCTTTTCGTCGTGTCAATTTGCCATATATTTAAGCATCTTGGTTTCGAGATCAAGATCATGCTCTTGCTTTCTCTCTTTGTAGATCAAGATCATGCTCTTCCTTTCTCTCTTTGTATTTTTTGTAATGTTTATGCTTTGCTTTCATTAATATCAAGTTTATGTCTTTCATTTCTTTTCATTTACTTAGCTAACATTTATCTTATTTATGTTCATATTTTATTTATTTATTTTTCTTTCTTTCATTATGTCTAGCTAAGTTAATTATGTCAAAGTGAAAATGCTTTCTTTCATTATGTCTAGCTAAGTTAGTTATGTCAAGGTGAAAAGGTTACACTAATGGTGTGAGAATAAGTATAATGTAAACTTAATATGGACTTTAATGTTTGATACTAACATGTTTTATATTTGTTATCTTGTTCACTCTTTAATACTTTGCTTGTTAAATGACTAATCTTGATTTATGTTGTATAACACTTGGTACAACAAATGCTTGGCACTTTCATAGTTCATACTGTATGGTATAACCGACACCTGAGCTATGAAAGGAATTTGATTTGTTGTTAACATAAGTTATAATTATGAATGCTTGACGAGATTTACAAGTATTAGCATTAATCGAATAAGATGACTAATGTAATCATATTAA
Organism: Populus euphratica; assembly: GCF_000495115.2. Lineage (NCBI taxonomy): Eukaryota > Viridiplantae > Streptophyta > Magnoliopsida > Malpighiales > Salicaceae > Populus > Populus euphratica. Next base: position 168,716 of record NW_011500381.1, read on the forward strand.
TAATCTATAATCAGATTGGAACCTCCTTTATGTGTGTTTTCCAATTGAATAATAAGAGTTTATACTATACTTGTTTGACATACCATTAGTGGAACCTCTAACCTTGACATTTGTTATTATCATTGTTTAATCGTTACATTAATATTTATTCTCAAAGTTCTCATCATCTTCTTCTTCTTCTCCTTCTTTTTCTTTATTATTATTATTACTACTACTACTAATATTA
>NW_011500381.1:168960-175630 GCF_000495115.2 Populus euphratica
TTATTATTATTATTATTATTATTATTATTATTATTATTATTATTATTATTACTACTACTATTATTAGTATTATTATTGCTACTATTATTATTGTTGTTGTTATTGTTACTATTGTTGTTGTTTATAATTGTTGTTTATAATTTATACAATTAACCTCCTTGTGGTTCGACCCCGGTCTTGTCGGGTTATTTATTACTTCGACACTCCTGCACTTAGGTGAAGACATCAATATTTTAGTCGTGTCAAGTTTTTGGCGCCGTTGCCGGGGAGGTAAGTTCTTGTACAAATTATAATATTTATTTTATTTTTTTCTTTTCACTTTTCTTGTATATAACTTCGTTTCTTTTATTTTATTTGTCTTTATTTTGTTTTCTTCTTTCTTCTTTTGTTTTCTTCTTCCGTTTATTCTATTCCTACACGTGCATAAGAGTATAGTCACGTACATTAAGTAGTAGACTTTGTAGGGTATCCTCATCATTTTCAGAAAATATGGCCGAAGAAGATAATCAATCACTTCATAATGAGAATAATGAGAATAATTGTGCTAGAACACTTAGAGACCACATGAATCCCATAAGAACAAGTGCACCATCATGCATAGTTTTTCCTCCTGATGCATCTCATTTTAATTTTAAACCAGGCATTATTTAACTTTTACCTTCTTTTCATGGCTTAGAATTGGAAAATCCATACTTGCATTTAAGGGAATTTGAGGAGGTCTGCAACACATATAATAATTTAAATTGTAGCATGAACACCATCAGATTAAAGCTTTTTCCTTTTTCATTAAAAGATAAAGCTAAAATATGGCAACAAAATTTGAGACCAGGATCCATTCGTGCTTGGGATGAAATGCAACAACAGTTTTTAAAGAAGTTTTTCCCATCTCATAGAACAAACTCTTTCAAAAGACAAATCACCACTTTCACTCAAAAACCAGGAGAAACATTTTACCAATGTTGGGATAGGTATCGAGACTTGCTTAGTACTTGCCCTCATCATAGTTTTGAAACATGGAGATTGGTTTCACATTTATATGAAGGGTTAACACCTAGAGTTAGACAAATGGTTGAATTGATGTGCAATGGAACTTTTGAAGACAAAGACCCTGATGAAGCAATGGAGTACTTAGACTTGTTAGCTGAAAATGCTCAAAATTGGGACACCACGGATACTTATGAGGCACCGACTAAAACTCAACCTCATACATCTAGTAAAGGTATGTACAACCTTAGGGAAGATCATGACCTCCAAGCCAAGTTTGCATCTTTAGCTAGAAAAGTCGAGGCACTAGAATTGAAAAAGAGTGGTCAATTAAAATCTGTTGAAAACATTGTGTGTCAAATATGTGAAACAAATGAACACTCAACCAATAACTGTCCAACCTTGCCTTCTATTAAGGAATGTCTCCATGGACAAGCCCATGCTTTAAATAGTTTCGAAAGGCCCAATCATAACCTATATTTGCAAACATACAATCCTGGTTGGAGAAATCACTTAAATTTCAGTTGGAAGAGTGACAATGCACAAACTTCACCACCACAATTTCAAGCACACCATAATTTTCAAAATTCTTATAGATATGCACCTTCTTATGCTCCACCTCCTAAAAGAAATCTTGAGGAAACATTGCATGCATTCATTGAAAAGCAAGAGACAATCAACACTCAACTTGCTCAAAGCATAACAAATTTTAAAGATACTCTTGCAAAATTCACATTTGCTCTCAATTTTCAAGAGAAAGGTAAGTTTCCATCTCAACCACAGTAAAATCTCAAAGGGCAATACAATGCAAATGCAAATAGTTCTAGAAATCAACACATGGATCAAGTCAAATCAGTCATCACTCTTCGTAGTGGTAAGGTTATTCACAAACCAATTCTTAAACCTTATGAGAAAGATAATGAGTCAATCTTTAAGGGTAAGGAAGGGGTTGAATCTGAACATTGCAAAGAAAAGACTGATTCCCCTCCAGCACTTCCATTTTCTCATGCCATGACCAATCAGGAAGACATGGATGATGAAAAAGGCACCGAAAATGTTGATGCGGATCTTTTATCAAAAGTGACAACAGATTCGACACCCAACATCACACCAATCAATTATTCATTTCCTGATGAATCTCTACTTTCTCTTAGTTCAATGCCTTGGTTTGCTAAAAATATCAATTTTCTTGCTTCAGGATTTATGCCAGGTCACTAGAGTACCAAAGACAAAAGAAAATTTTTGAGCAATGTGCAAAACTTTTATTGGGATGACCCTTACTTATTCAATTATCATCCTGATCAAATATTTCAAAGATGCTTTCCTAATAATGAGGTAAGTAATTTCATTAAATTTTTTCACTCTAAGGCACGTGGGGATCATTTCTCGTCAAAAAAAGAGGACTGTAGAAATCTTACAAAGTGGATTTTACTGGCCCACCATATTCAAGGAGTCACATGCATTCCGCAAAAATAGTGAAAATTATCAAAAGATGGGATTTATTTCAAAACACAGAGAGTCTTTAGATAATCTTCTATTGACTCTTAAGTCTTATCATAGCTAAGATAAGCATCATGCAATTCATGATTTATAGCCCCACTTTCATAAAGAACATGTTGGATATAGTCTTGGGAATCTGACTAAAAAAGACCATGTTTGCCAGTTTTTAAAAAAAACTGGATAGGAAGCCTATCCCTGACCCATAGAGAGCGTTTAAGCCATTCTTGGACGTAAAACCAAGGGAAGATGTGAGCCACAATCACAACTACCTGTACATACACATGCTTTTTCAAAAGTAATTAAATAAATAAATAGAGAGAGAGAGTGTGTGTGTGTGAGACTCTAGCTGGCCTACATATAGGTGGTATGATTGCCTTTCTAATTTCTCATCTATAAAACCCTCTCTTCCTTCTTTTCATTTCTACTCAACCCACACATTCAACAAATACACAAGTATGTAGAAATGGCAAGTTCCTCAGGTCATCATATAAGAAATATTTGTGTTTTTGGTGGATCTAGTCCTGGGAAGGAAAAGGAGTTTTTAGAATCAGCAAATCATCTTGGTCATGTGCTAGCTGAGAGAAAGATTCATTTAGTGTATGGGGGAGGCAGTCTTGAGTTAATAGGAGGTGTGTCAATAGCTGTATTTTTAGGAGATAGTCAAGTTTTGGGGGTCGTCCCCGAAGCTTTAGCACAAGGGGACATCATTGGAAAAACAATTGGAGAGGAACTTCAGGTCTCCACAATGTCGGCTCCAATGAATGCAATGTTTAACCATGCTGATGCCTTCATTGCTTTACCAGGTGGTCTAGGCACATTAGAAGAGATCTTTCATATTTCCTCTTGGGCTTAACTGCACATTCACCATAAACCCATAGGTTTGTTAAATGTTAATGGTTATTATGATAAGTTGTTGTCTTTTCTTGATCATGCTGTGGAACAGGAATTTCTAACATCTGCTGCACGACAAATCATAATCTCTGCTGCTACTGCTGAACAATTAATTGACCAACTACAATCCTTCATTCCTGTAATTGATCCCTCCATGAGTCGCATAAATTGGTCAACTAAGGAAAGCCGTAAAAAGCTTAGATTGGATTTGAGCCTTCATTTGTGATTATTTGTGTCTTTTGGTTTTATTATTGTATTTTGTCGTTTCTTATATTTGTTTCAGTGTGTTTCAGGATTATCAGTGTTCGTTATTTTAGGTGATATCTTCTATACTTTATCTTTCTACCTTAGAACATTGAGGACAATGTCTCGTTTTGGTTGGGGGGAGAGGGTAGTAGTTAATAAAAAAATTTATTTTTTATTTCATAAAGCATGTGCATAATTGTTGTTACTAGGATGGCAGAGTAAAGGAGCTCTTTTGTTAAAGTGACTCTTGAGACGCATCTTAGTAACCATTCTTAACAAGGTCTATTATAATACTTCCTGAAATATTCAAGTTTACAAACTCTCGCATTGTTATCACTTAATTCTGCTCATATACTTATTTAACATGTATTCTTAAACCTTAATTTACACACACACACTTTAACATATGATTATGGGTTGCATATTGGATTATTACATTATTTATGTTCTTTTGTTAAAGGTAACAACTAAGGAAAAGGGATTGTATATAATTAAAAAAAAATAAAGAAAAAAGAAAAAAAATAATAATAATAAAAATGTGGATAAGTTTGGTTTCGTAGCCTCCTTAACCTAAGCAATTAAGCCTGAAGGGGCGTTTTAACACCTAATACCCTAAAGTCAACTGACTTGGGAGCTATTGGTTCAATGCTTGTTACATGGGTTGAGGAGAAAAGCTTAAGGAAATCAAACATTGCACTATCTACATATCAGTATCTACGACCCGAGTTACTAAGCTCGTAGGGGTGTCTTAACACCTAATGCCCGAAGACCAACTGGTTTGGGACTCATTAGCCAAAAACTCATTACGTGGGTTAAAGATGTATGGTGTTTTTAAATTATATGTATATATATTTAAAAAAAGAAGAAGAAGAAAAAGACAAAAATAATAATTCCAACCCAAGGAAGTTAACCTTAAACATTAGGAAAAAAAAAATTGTTTTCTTCCAAGAAAAGCCCCATAATTATGTGTTGATATATTAAGCACAAAAGAAAGGTTTATGAATATCTTGTTAAGAGGTATTGAGCAGGTATATAAATTTAACGAGAGTTTGTTTATCTGGATAGATTAATGGAAGTTAAATGATGAATACCTTGCTTTGTGGAATTTTCAAATTGTTTTTCTATTTTAACGCTTTGATTACTAGGGACTAGTAATAAGCTGGTTAGGGGGTGTGATTAGTACTTAAAAGTGCATTTTTATCATTGTTTTATATCATCATTTTGCACTTGAAGTATCAATAACTCCTTAACTAAAGCATGTTTTATAATATTATATCTAATGATATAAGATACCTTTAATTTGTGGTAAATGTTCATTTTAAATGCAGGCCTATCACATAAATGAAAGGATTGATTGATGACTTTAAGAACTTAAATTGCAAGGGCAAAAAGATGACCAAAATTAGAAAAGAGATATCGGTGCAATCCAAACCGAAACACTGTTCGGTAATTAGGTCATATTTGGAGCTATAGATTTCAGATTTAGGTCTACTTTATATGGATGGAAAGGTAAGACATAGGCCTACAACTTTCATATGGACCCCAAGATCTAAAAAGGTCATTTTCAAGTCCAAATTGTAGCAACAACAAAGAAGCCGGAATCTGTCCTCCAACCCGAGCATTATTTAGTATTTTGGCCATATCTGGAGTTCTAGAATTCCAAATGATCTTAATGTTTTACACAAGATAATTGATACAATTGCCTACAACTTTCATGTTTTCAACTAGTTCCAATTTTGACGTTATCAATGACGTTTTGGACAGACAAGAGAAGATAAGGATTGTCACCAAGTCAAGAGTTGGTTACCCACTCATCAATTAGTCATCAAATCAATAGTTCCTAATTTTGGCCTATAAAAGGAGGCATTTGCCATGAATTTAGGCATCTTGGTTTCCAGATCAAGATCATGCTCTTGCTTTCTCTCTTTGTATTTTTTGTAATTTTTATGCTTTGCTTTCATTAATATCAAGTTTATGTCTTTCATTTCCTTTCATTTGCTTAGCTAACATTTATCTTATTTATGTTCATATTTTATTTATTTATTTTTGTTTCTTTCATTATGTCTAGCTAAGTTTATTATGTCAAGGTGAAAAGGCTACACTAATGGTGTAAGAATAAGTATGGTGTAAACTCAATATGGACTTTAATGTTTGATACTAACATGTTTTGTATTTGTTATCTTGTTCACTCTTTAATACTTTACTTGTTAAATAACTAATCTTGATTTATGTTGTATAACACTTGGTACAACAAATACTTAGCACTCTCATAGCCCATACTGTATGGTATAACCGACACCTGAGCTATGAAAGGAACTTGATTTGTTGTTAACATAAGTTACAATCATGAATGCTTGACGAGATTTACAAGTATTAGCATTAATCGAATAAGATGACTAATGTAATCATGTTAACAATCTATAATCAGATTGGAACCTCCTTTATGTGTTGTTTCCAATTGAATAATAAGAGTTTATACTATACTTGTTTGACATACCATTAGTGGAATCTCTAATCTTGACATTTGTTATTATCATTGTTTAATCGTTATATTAATATTTCTTCTCAAAGTTCTCATCTTCTTCTTCTTCTTCTCCTTCTTTTTCTTTATTATTATTATTAATACTATATTATTATTATTATTACTATTACTACTACTACTACTATTATTATTAGTATTATTATTGTTAGTATTATTATTGTTGTTGTTATTGTTACTATTGTTGTTGTTTATAATTGTTGTTTATAATTTGTACAATTAACCTCCATGTGGTTCGACCCCGGTCTTGCCGCGTTATTTATTACTTCGACATTCCTGCACTTGGGAGAAGACATCAATCTTTTAGTTGTGTCACAGGGGTTGCAACATCTTATTAGCCACTCAAGCAACTCTAGCACTGGCCATAATAGTAGTAGCTCTAGCAACGTAAACAGAAGCAACACCGGTGATTAGCCGTTTTACCAATTTCCCCACAACCACCAGTCAAATCTCCTCCTCATGAATAAAGCCTCCACATCAGGTAGTTCTTTTTTCTCTTCTTCTTATTAT
>NW_011504825.1:0-4929 GCF_000495115.2 Populus euphratica
AATGTTTTACACAAGAAAGCTGAGACAATTTCCTACAACTTTCATGTTTTCAAGTGGCTCCAATTTTGACATGATCAATGATGTTTTTGGTAGATAAGAGAAGATAAGGATTGTCATCAAGTCAAGAGTTGGTCACCCACTCATTAATTAGTCATCAAATCAATAGTTTTCAATTTTGGCCTATAAAAGCCTTTGCCATGCATTTAGGCATCTTGGTTTCCAGATCAAGATCATGCTCTTGCTTTCTCTCTTTGTATTTTTTTTATAATATTTATGCTTTGCTTTCATTAATATCAAGTTTATGCCTTTCATTTACTTAGTTAACTTTTATCTTATTTATGTTCTTATTTTGTTTATTTATTTTTCTTTTTTTCATTATGTTTAGCTAAGTTTATTATGTCAAGGTGAAAAGGTTACACTAATGGTGTAAGAATAAGTATAATATAAAGGTGTAAGAATAAGTATAATGTAAACTTAATATGGACTTTAATGTTTGATACTAACATGTTTTGTATTTGTTATCTTGTTCACTCTTCAATACTTTGTTTGTTAAATGAATAATCTTGATTTATGTTGTATAACACTTGGTACAACAAATGCTTGGCACTTTCATAGCCCATACTGTATGGTATAACCGATACTTGAGCTATAAAAGGGACTTGATTTGTTGTTAACATAAGTTATAATCATGAATGCTTGACGAGATTTACAAGTATTAGCATTAATCGAATAAGATGACTAATGTAATCATGTTAACAATCTATAATCTCATTGGAACCTCCTTTGTGTGTGGTTTCCAATTGAATAATAAGAGTTTATACTATACTTGTTTGACATACCATTAGTGGATCCTTTAACCTTGACATTTGCTATTATCATTATTTAATCCTTACATTAATATTTCATCTCAAGGTTCTCATCTTTTTCTTCTTCTTCTTCTCCTTTTTTTTCTTTATTATTATTATTATTAGTAGTAGTAGTAGTAGTAGTAGTAGTAATATTAATATTACTATTACTATTGCTACTATTATTAGAGTTGTAGTTGTTACTATTCTTGTTATTTATAATTATTGTTATCGGGCAAAGGTTTTAATTCTAACTCGGGGCCTGTAAAATAGATGGCAAAAGCTTTTTATGTGAGAGTAATAAATCAATAAAGACATTACCATGGGGAACGGTTTGTAAAGTTTATAAGTCCAATACTGATTTGTGCATGTTTTGGGGAACACATATGTGCCTCTCCATCTCTTCTATCTTGGTGAAATCATAGCCATAGCTCAAAGCTATGCTTAATCCATCTTCGCAATCAAAATCACAAACTTGCTGCACACACTTATCAATTTGGTCATAGCATGTGATAGAATAAACATTGCTATAAGGATATTTCATTGCATCATGAAAATTGAATTCAATTTTTTCATCTCCTACCTCCATAGACAAGGTATCCTTACCACAATCAATCTTTGTGTTGGCAGTTTTCAAGAATGGTCTTCCAAACAATATAGGAGTGCTGGTTGATGAATCACAAGAATCATGTTCCATATCAAGAATATAAAAGTCACATGGAATAACCAAAGTATCAATCTTGACTAGGGCATCCTCTATCACACCAAGTGGGTAAACCAAACTACGATCCGCAAGTTGTATTACAATGCTAGTTTTATGCAAAGGCTCAAGACTAAGAGAATCATAAACATGTTTGGGCATAACACTAATGGATGCACCTAAATCACACAAGGCCCTCTTGAAACTAGCATTACCAATAACACATGGGATAGTACACGCACCTGGGTCCTTTTGCTTCAAAGGCATATTCTTTTGAACAACAGCAGACACAACTTCACCCATACTTACCATTTTATGACCTTTCAATTTGAAAGCTCTCTTGGTAGTACACAACTCCTTCAAAAATTTAGCATACTTGGGAATTTGCTTGATAGCATCAAGCAAAGGAATGTTGAGTTCTACTTTTTTGAAAACCTCTAAAATCTCTTTTTCTTTGTCCTCTTTCTTTGACCTAGAAGAACTCACGAGAAAGGGTGGAATTTCTTTAAAACTGGAATTCATTGAGTGAGGAGTTACCTTTGGAGTGTTGGTCGATGTTTTAGTTTGTGAAGGAGGATGATGTTCCTTCTTTGTACTCCATTTAGTTTCTATCTCTTCTTGTTCCTCCATCTCAATTTGTTTTGACCTTTTCTCTTCAAGTTCTTTCCCACTTCTCAGCATGATCGCACTAACATTCTCTTTTGGATTCAATGCTTGGGAGGGCAATTTTCCATTCATTTGTGCCTCCAATTTACCTACACTTGAAGCTACTTGCCCCATTTGCTTCTCCAAGTTGTGAATACTTGACCTTGTTTCCTGTTGAAAAGACATGACATTTTGTTGCAAGGTAACAGTATTAGAAGCCAAAGTTTTCATCATCTCACGAAGATCATCATTGGATGACGACCCCGTAACATTGGAGTTTGTGAATGGAGGGGGTTGTCTTGCTTGATAATTCTGTTGGGGCTGAAATCCATGGGGATGGAATTATCGGCCTTGATTGCCTTGTTGGGATGGGTTGCCATAGCGTAAGTTGGGATGATCTCTCCATCCGGGATTGTACGTGTTGGAAAAGGGATCATATTTACGCTGGGGCTGTCCGTTGAATGCTCCATCAATTGCATAAGCTTGTTCAATATAATCTTCTTGCATTGTTGGGCACATATCCGAAGCATGTCCTTGTAAGGAGCATATGCTATAAACTTTCACTTGCTGCACATTTCCACAAGCCAAAGAACGCACAAGAGAAGTAAGATCATTAACTTTATTTTCAAGGTTAGAAATACTTACCTCATTTACTCGTTTGTTGGAGAAGTCTCCACGAATGCCAAACTGTTTTGAGTTAGCTGCCATGTTTGAGATCAATTGGCGTGCAGCCTTGGGTGTCTTATCCACCAATACGCCTCCACTTGCAGCATCAATGATACTACGGTCAGTAGGCATCAATCCTTCATAGAAATATTGAATGAGTAGTTGATCTGGTATTTGATGATGAGGGCATTGAATACATAGTTGCTCAAATCTTTCCCAATACTCGGAGAGTGTCTCTCCATGAGATTGCCGAATCCCACATATTTCTTTCCTTATGTTGGCAACTCGAGATGCTGGGAAATACTTCTCAAGGAAAATCTTTTTCATGGCATTCCAAGTTCCAATAGATCCTAGGAGAATAGAGAAAAGCCATGCCTTTGCTGCCCCTTTTAAAGAGAAAGGGAAAGCTTTCAACTTAACTTGTTCTTCATCAACTCCATTCGGTTTCAAGCCAACACAAACCATATGGAACTCCTTGAGATGAGTATGAGGATCTTCTCCTGCAAGACCATTAAATATTGGTAACAAATGTATAAAACCAGATTTGAGCTCAAAGTTTACATTATTGTCAATGTTTATGCATAGTGGCTGATTTTCCACGTTAGGAGCAGCAAGCTCCTTGAGTGTTTGTTGTCGTGCAATAGCCATGGTGTTGAGGTGAGCTTCCTTGCGTAACCTGCGTAAAGTTTTTTCTATTTCGAGATCCAACTGCACTTGAATTTGATTAGTAGAACGGGTTACTGGCATAAATCATTAAGAAAACTCAAAATAAACCAATCACACAAGAGACCGAAAACAATGCAAATTGTACGAAAATCCTACGCTAGAAAACTAAAACTACCTAAACCCCTTAGAAAACAGTGGAATTTGGCCTCAATAAGATGGGGCTAGTAGTTTACTACTAGTCTTGTTCAGAATGTCGTTTTCCTTTAGGAAAAGAAAGGCTGAAACCTAATTCGACAAACAATTCTGTTTTGAACAGTATCGCCACCGCAAATAAACAGTACTGCCGCAAAAAAAAAATTCTGTTTCTCTTTTTTTTTCAGAAATATAAATAAAAAATCACAGCAACTTAAAATAACAGTACAAGCACAAGAATCAACTAAAATTACTTCCCCGGTAACGGCGCCAAAATTTGTTATGATGTCGTGGTTGCACAAATTAATTACCCTAACTTAAAACACAACACACAAGATAGTATAGAGCAAGCAAGGGGTCGATCCCACAAGGAAGATTTAGTTCAGATTTTTATGCTATACGTTATGCAATTGGGGGGTTTTGATTTGTGATGATTGATTGTGCTAGCAAAATCTAAGTTGGGGGGTGTGATTGTGCATCAAAAGTGTCATTAAGTCTCTTATTTTACATATGTATTTATTGTTTTTATTTGGTTGTTTTTATAATAATTGATGTGTTTTTTAGTAATGAAGTTTGTTTTAATGTTTCGATAGGTTTTTGGAGCTTAAATGAATTAATTCACAAAATTCAACGTCGGAATTCAGAACAAAGAATTGAAGAGACATTTAGTTGAAGATTGAAGCAAATCTTGGTTCAAATAAGTGCTCCAAATTTGTCCCAAAAATCAATTCTATTCTAATTCTAGAAAAGAATATCATATGATTTATTTCAAGCCCAAACTTGTCTTATGTTGTGTGCAAACTTCAACCATTAAACACTCAAGGTTTCAATGTCAATCTTAGCCCAAATAATAAGTACATTTGTATACTTATTTGATGCTCAAATTCAGCCCAAAATCAGCCCTAAATCAACCCCAAATCAACCCAAACACAATCCATGATCTTACATGTCCACACAACAAATAACAATTGATTTATTTTGGGCAATCCATTGATCCAAGAAGGCAAGCACATGGATGGAAAGCTGGAGGGGATATTTTAACATTATTTTGGGTCAAAAAGAAGAAGGAGACACCTCATAAATGAGGAAGAAAAACGTGCACCAAAGTAGTTGTAAAGCTGTCTTGATTTGATTTTTCAGAACACCTTTCGGTGTTTTGCCGATTTTTCAGAACACCTTTTGGTGTTTTGCCCATAACTTTTGACTCAGGTGTCC
>NW_011504816.1:0-4680 GCF_000495115.2 Populus euphratica
CCATTTCTAAAGAATAAAATTGTGCATTACAAGTCTATTTGGCACATCGATGTCAGACTTTCAGTTGTTTTCCATGACGTTTCTTAGCAAAAGTGCTTTTACCTATTCTAGGCATGTGTGAAATGAAGGAATTAGAGGACTCATATGATAATCGGACCTTTGCTTCAATCAACCAGTGAATATCTTTAGGAATTCCATGATTCATTAACAACCTTAATCTTGCACATCTAGCATGGTAAATTTTTATAATCGCATTCTGAGACAGAACAAGAAAATACTTTTTTAATTTTTTAATATTAGTGTCCATTTGCAAAAAAGAATTGAAAGAGAGATTCAAAGAATTGCACAAATATATACACAGATATCAGCTATTATAGGAAAGTGAAAGAACCGACTTAAGTCATGGAGTACCATTGTCCGCCATTTAACCGAGGTGAGAGAGACTAGCAAACCAAGAGTCACAAAAAAAAAACACAAAAACAATGTGAGAAAAATAAAATAATCAACCTTTATATATAGGATCATTCAAACCAGTGGATTCATTTTCACTAGAAAAATTATCAAAGTAAGCTTTTAAACGATATCCATTTATCTTAAAAACATTGTCATTCTTTGGATTTTCAATATTAAAGGCCCTATAAGAATTGCTCCATCTTGATCATAGCTCTCTAGGGAATAAAAAGAGTTGAGAATTATAAAAAAAAAACTTTTTTACTAGTATTAACTTTTTGATAATTTTCACAAGTTTTGCAGAATGTATGCGTGTCCTTGAACATGGTGGGCCAATAAAATCCATTTTGATTAATTTTTGCAGCTGTCTTTTTTGGCAAGAAATGACTCCCACATGTTCAGAATGACAAAGTTTAATGACACTACTTACCTCATTGTCGGGAATGCATCTTTGAAATATTTGATCAGGATAATATTTGAATAAGTTAGGGTCATCACAATAAAAATTTTGCACGTCGCTAAAAATTTTTCTTTTATCTTCTATACTTTAGTGAGTTGGCAAAAATCCTGAAACAAGAAAATTGAGATTTTTATCATACCAAGGCATTGGACTAAGAGGAAGTAAGGATTCATCAGGAAAGTAATTATCGATTGGTGTGATGTCAGATGTTGAATATGTATCACTTTTGACAAAAGATCCGCATCAATATTTTTGGTGCGTTTTTCATCCATGATTTCTTCCTGAGAATAAGTCATTTGCAAATCTTCATATTCATCTAACTCATTTTTACTTAAAGTAGATTCAAGTTGATCATAAACTAATTCCTCAATATGATCTACTTCTTGTAATTTATTATCATCTTCAGGTTACTTGCAAATGTTGAAAATATTCATCTTCAATGTCATGTTTCCAAATGATAACTTCATCACTCCATTCCTACAATTAATAAATACATTAGAAGTTGGTTTTAACTCACCTAGATTGAGACTTTGAAAAACTCAATATGGAAGTATATTCACACTAGCTCCAAGATCAAGTAAGGGTCTTTCAATTTTATGTTTCTAATAAAGCAAGAAATTATAAGACAACCAGGGTCTTTATATTTCAAAGCATTTTTGTTTTGAAGAATGACACTTACTTGTTCGGCTAAAAAGGCTTTCTTTTTCACATTCAGTTTCCTTTTCACCGTGCATAGATCTTTCAAAAATTTAGCATAGGAAGGAACCTGTTTAATAGCATCCAACAAAGGTATATTGATTTTTACCTGTTTGAAAGTTTCAACGATTTCAGAGTTGTGATTGACTTTCCTTTGTTTGGTCATGACATGAGGAAATGGAAGCGTTGGGGGGGAATCAGTCTTTTCTTTGCAAATTTCAGATTCAACCCCTTCCTTGCCCTCAGAGATTGACTCATCGTCTTTCTCACAAGTTTCAAGAGTGGGTTTTTCAATAACCTTACCACAATGAAGAGTAGTGACTGATTTGACTTGATCCATGTGTTGACTTCTAGAACTAATTGCATTTGTATTGTATTGTATTGTCCCTTGGGATTTTGTTGTGGTTGAGATGGAAACTTACCTTTCTCTTAAAAAATGAGAGCAAATGTCAATTTTGCAAGAGTATCTTTAAAATCTGTCATGTTTTGAGTAAGTTGAGTATTGATTGTCTCTTGCTTTTCAATGAATACTTGCAATGTTTCTTCAAGATTTCTTCTAGGAGGTGGAGTATAAGGAGGTGCATATCCATGAGAATTTTAGAAATCATGGTGTGTTTGAAATGGTGATTGTGAAGTTGGTACATTATTATTATCACTCTTCCAACTGAAATTTGGGTGATTTCTCCAACCAGGGTTGTATGTTTGCTAGTATGGGTAATGGTTGAGCCTTTGGAAACTGTTTAAAGCATGGGCTTGTTTTTAGAGACATTCCTTAAAAGAAGGTAAGGTTGGACAGTTAGTGGTTGAGTGTTCATTTGTTTCACATATTTGACACACAATGTTTTCAACAAATTTTAATTAACCACTCTTTTTCAATTCTAGTGCCTCGACTTTTCTAGGTAAAGATGCAAACTTGGCTTGAAGGTCATGATCTTCCTTAAGGTTGTACATACCTCCACTAATGGTATATCAAACAAGTATAGTATAAACTCTTATTAGTCAATTGGAAACCACACACAAAGGAGGTTCCAATCAGATTATAGATTATTAACATGATTACATTAGTCATCTTATTATTGTTAACATGATTACATTAGTATATTGTTAACATGATTACATTAGTCATCTTATTCAATTAATGCTAATACTTGTAAATCTCGTCAAGCATTCATGATTATAACTTATATTAACAACAAATCACGTTCCTTTCATAGCTCAGGTGTCGGTTATACCATACAGTATGGGCTATGAAAGTGCCAAACATTTGTTGTACCAAGTGTTATACAACATAAATCAAGATTAGTCATTTAACAAGCAAAGTATTAAAGAGTGAACAAGATAACAAATACAAAACATGTTAGTATCAAACATTAAAGTCCATATTAAGTTTACACTATACTTATTCTTACACCATTAGTGTAACCTTTTCACCTTGACATAATAAACTTAGCTAGACATAATAAAAGAAAGAAAAATAAATAAACAAAATAAGAACATAAATAAGATAAGAGTTAGCTAAGTAAAGGAAAGGAAATGAAAGGCATAAACTTGATATTAATGAACGCAAAGCATAAACATTACAAAAAATACAAAGAGAGAATGCAAGAGCATGATCTTGATCTGGAAACCAAGATGCCTAAATGCATGACAAATGCCTCCTTTTATAGGCCAAAATTGGGAACTATTGATTTGATGACTAATTGATGAGTGGGTGACCAACTCTTGACTTGGTGACAATCCTTATCTTCTCTTATCTACCCAAAACGTCATTGATAACATCCAAATTGGAGCCACTTGAAAACATAAAAGTTGTAGGAAATGATCTCATCTTTCTTGTGTAAAGAATTCAGCTCATTTGGACTTCTAGAACTCCAGATATGGCCGAAATACCAAACAGTGCTTGGGCTGGAGGACATATTCAGGCTTCTTTGTTGTTGCTACAATTTAGACTTGAAAATGACCTTTTTAGATCTTGGGCTCCATATGAACGTTGTAGGCCTATGTCTTACCTTTCCATCCATATAAAGTAGACCTAAATCTAAGATCTATAGCTCTAGATATGACCCAATTACCGAACAGTTTTCCAGTTTGGATTGCACCGACATCTGTTTTCTAACTTTGGCCATATCTTTCTCCTTTCAATTTGAGTTCTTAAATTCATCAATCAATCCTTTTATTTATGTGATAGGCCTGCATTTAAAATGAACATTTAGCACAAATTAAAGGTATCTTATATTATTAGATATATTATTATAAAACATGCTTTAGTTAAGGAGTTATTGATACTTCAAGTGCAAAATGATGATATAAAACCTTGATAAAAATGCACTTTTAAGTACTAATCACCCGCCCAACTAGCTTATTATTAGTCCCTAGTAATCAAAGCGTTAAAATAGAAAACAAATTTGCAAATACCACAAAGCAAGGTATTTATCATTTAACTTCCATTAATCTATTCAGATAAACAAACTCTCGTTAAATTTATATACCTACTCAATACCTCTTAACAAGATATTCATAAACCTTTCTTTTGTGCTCAATGTATCAACACATAATTATGGGGCTTTTCTTGAAAGAAAACAAAATTTTTGTTCTAATGTTTAAGGTTAACTTCCTTGGGTTGGGATTATTATTTTTGTCTTTTTTTTTAATATATATACATATAATTTAAAACACCATGCATCTTTAACCCATGTAACGAGCTTTCAGCTAATGACTCCCAAACCAGTTGGTCTTAGGGCATTAGGTGTTAAGACACCCCTACGAGCTTAGTAACTCGGGTCGCAGATAGTGATATGTAGATTGTGCAATGTTTGATTCCCTTAAGCTTTTCTCCGCAACCTATGTAACAAGCGTTGGGCCAATAACTTCCAAGTCAGTTGACTTTAGGGTATTAGGTGTTAAAACACCCTTTCGGGCTTAATTGCTTAGGTTTGGGAGGCTACGAAACCAAACTTATCTACATTTTTATTATTATCATTTTTTCTTTTTTTTTCTTTTTTTTCTTTTTTCTTTTTTAATTATATACAAACATCTTTTCATCAAGCATCACTTCTTCCCCTTTCCCTTAGTTG
>NW_011504816.1:4690-4956 GCF_000495115.2 Populus euphratica
ATATACAATCCCTTTCCCTTAGTTATTACCTTTAACAAAAGAACATAAATAATGTAATAATCCAATATGCAACCCACAATCATATGTTTAAAGTGTGTGTGTGTAAATTAAGGTTTAAGAATACAAGTTAAATAAGTATATGAGCAGAATTAAGTGATAACAATGCGAGAGTTTGTAAATGTGAATATTTCAAGAAGTATTATGATAGACCTTGTTACGAATGATTACTAAGATGCGTCTCAAGAGTCACAAAAAGTTCTCTTTAC
>NW_011504893.1:0-4772 GCF_000495115.2 Populus euphratica
ATTTCTATGAAGGGGTGACACCTAAAGATAGGCAAATGGTTTAATTAATGTGCAATGGGACTTTTTTGAAGATAAAGACCCTGATGAAGCAATCGCGTACTTAGACTTGTTAGCTGAAAATGCTCAAAATTGGGACACCGCGGGTACATATGAGGCACCGAGTAAAAATCAACCTCATACATCTAGTAGAGGTTTGTACAACCTTAGGGAAGATCATGACCTTCAAGCTAAGTTTGCATCTTTAGCTAGAAAAGTCGAGGCACTAGAATAGAAAAAGAGTGGTCAATTAAAATCTATTGAAAACATTGTGTGTCAAATCTGTGAAACAAATGAACACTCAACCAACGATTATCCAACCTTGCCTTCTTTTAAAAAATGTCTCCATGAGCAAGCCCATGCTTTAAACAGTTTTCAAAGGGCCAACCACAACCCATACTCCCAAACATACAACCCTGGTTGGAGAAATCACCCAAATTTCAGTTGGAAGAGTGAGAACAACAATGCACAAACTTCACAACCACCGTTTCAAGCACACCATAATTTCCAAAATTCTCATGGATATGCACCTCCTTATGCTCCACCTTCTAGAAGAAATCTTGAGGAAATATTGCATGCATTCATTGAAAAGCAAGAGACAATCAATACTCAACTTGCTCAAAACATGACAGATTTTAAAGATACTCTTGCAAAATTAACATCTGCTCTCAGTTTCCAAGAGAAAGGTTAGTTTCCATCTCAACCACAACAAAATCCAAAGGGGCAATACAATGCAAATGCAAGTAGTTTCGGAAGCCAACACATGGATCAAGTCAAATCAGTCACTACTCTGCGTAGTGGTAAGGTTATTGAAAAACCCTCTCTTGAACCTTATGAGAAAGATGATGAGTCAATCTCTGAGGGTAAGGAAGGGGTTGAATTTGAAAATTGCAAAGAAAAGACTAATTCTCTGCCAGCACTTCCATTTCCTCAAGCCATGACCAAACAAAGGAAAGTTAATCACAACTCTGAAATCTTTGAAACTTTCAAACAGGTAAGGATCAATATACCTTTGTTGGATGCTATTAAACAGGTTCCTTCCTATGCTAAATTTTTGAAAGATCTATGCACTGTGAAGAGGAAACTGAATGTGAAAAAGAAAGCCTTTCTAGCCGAACAAGTAAGTGCTATTCTTCAGAACAATAATGCTTTGAAATATAAAGACCCTGGTTGTCCTACAATTTCTTGCTTTATTGGAGAGCATAAAATTGAAAGAGCCTTACTTGATCTTGGAGCTAGTGTGAATTTACTTCCATATTCAGTTTTTCAAAGTCTCAATCTAGGTGAGTTAAAACCAACTTCTATATCTCTTTTACTTGCCGATAGATCTGTGAAAGTGCCTAGGGGAATAATTGAAGATGTGTTAGTAGAAGTTGATAAATTCTTTTATCCTGTGGATTTTATTATCTTGGACACATAACCTGTTGAAGCATGTAATTCATTTCCTGTTATTTTAGGACGTCCATTTCTTGCAACCTCTAACGCATTAATTAATTGTAGGAATGGACTGATGAAGCTATCATTTGGAAACATGACATTAGAGATGAATATTTTCAACATTTGCAAGCAACCTGGAGATGATAATGATTTACAAGAAGTAGATCATATTGACGAATTAGTTTATGATCAACTTGAATCTACTTTAAGTAAAAATGAGTTGGATGAATCTGAAGATTTGCAAATGATTTATTCCGAGGAAGAAATCACGGATAACAAACACATAGAAAATGTTGATGTGAATCTTTTGTCAACAGTGACAACAGATTCGACATCTGGCATCACACCAATCGATGATTACTTTCCTAACGAATCCTTACTTTCTCTTAGTCCAATGCCTTGGTATGATAAAAATATCAATTTTCTTATTTTAGGAGATTTGCCAATTGATTGGAGTACTCAAGACAAAGAAAAGTTTTTGAACGAAGTGAAGAGCTTTTATTATGATGACCATAACTTATTCAAATATTGTCCTGATCAAATATTTCAAAGATTCATTCCCCATAATGAGGTAAGTAGTGTCATTAAACTTTGTCATTCTAAAGCATGTGGAAGTTATTTCTCGTCAAAAAAGACAGCTGCAAAAATCTTTCAAAATGGATTTTATTGGCCCACCATGTTCAAGGACACGCATGCATTGTGCAAAACTTGTGAAAATTATCAAAAAGTTGATACTGGTCAAAAATTTTTGTTTTATAATTCTCAACTATATGCATTCTCTAAAGAGCTAAGATTAAGATGGAGCAATCCTTATAGGGCCTGTGATATTCAGAATTCAATTAATGACAATGATTTTAAGGAAAATGGACATCGTTTGAAAGCTTACTTTGATAATTTTCCTAGTGAAAATGAATCAACTGGTTTGAATGATCTTGTAAATAAAGGTTGATTATTTTGTTTTTCTCACATTTTCTTTTTTGTGTTTCTTTTTGAGTGATTTTTGCTAGTTTCTCTCACCCCGGTCAAATGGCGGATAACGGTACTCCGTGACTTAAGTCGGTTCTCGGACAACGGTACTCTGTGACTTAAGTCGGTTCTTTCAGTTTCCCACAATAACTGATATTTGTGTATATATTTGTGCAATTCTTTGAATCTCTCTTCTAATTCTCATTTGAAAATGGACACTAATCTTGAAAAATTGAAAAAGTATTTTCCCACTCTGCCTCAGAATGCGATTACAAAAATTTACCGTGCTAGATGTGCAAGATTGAGATTGTTAATGAATCATGGAATTCCTGAAGATATTCGCTGGTTGATTGAAACAAAGGTCCGATTATCAGGTGAGTCCTCTAACTTCTTCATTTCACACATGCCTAGAACAGGTAAAAGCACTTTTGCAAAGAAACGTCGTGCAAAACGACTAGAAGTCTGTCATCGATGTGCTAGCTGGACTTGTAATACACAATGTCGTTCTTTAGGAATGGTATCTATAAACCGTGAAGATAAAATAAAATTCATTAAGGATGGCCTGAGTAAGGAGTCTTTAGATAATCTTCTATTGACTCTTGAGACGCATCCTAGTGGAGATGTGCATCGTGCAATTCATGATTTATATCCTAGTGGAGATGTGCATCCTTGAGACGCATCCTAGTGGAGATGTGCATCATGTAATTCATGATTTATGGCCACTATTTCATAAAAAACATGATCGACTTAGTCTTGGGAATCTGACTAAAAAAGACCCTATTTGCCAGTTTTTAAGAAAACTGGATGGGAAGCCTATCCCCGACCCATAGAGGGCGTTTAAGCCGTTCTTGAACGTAAAACCAAGGGAAGATGTGAGCCACAATCACAACTACCTGTACATACACATGTTTTTTTTAAAAGTAAATAAATAAATAAATAAAAAGAGAGAAAGAGAGTGTGAGACTCCAGCTGGCTTACATATAGGTGTTATGATTGCCTTTCTCATTTCTCATCTATAAAACCCTCTCTTCCTTCCTTTCATTTCTACTCAACCTATACATTCAACAAATACAGAAGTGTGTAGAAATGGCAAGTTCTTCAAGTCATCAAATAAGAAATATTTGTGTTTTCGGTGGATCTAGTCCTGGGAAAGAAAAGGAGTTTTTAGAATCAGCAAATCATCTTGGTCAGGTGCTAGCTGAGAGAAAGATTCATTTAGTGTATGGGGGAGGCAGTCTTGGGTTAATGGGAGGTGTGTCAATAGCTGCATTTTTAGGAGGTAGTCAAGTTTTGGGGGTCGTCCCTGAAGCTTTGGCACAAGGGGACATCACTGGAAAAACAATTAGAGAGGAACTTCAGGTCTCCACAATGTTAGCTCGAATGAATGCAATGTTTAACCATGCTGATGCCTTCATTGCTTTACTAGGTGGTCTAGGCACATTGGAAGAGATCTTTCATATTTCCTCTTGGGCTCAACTGCACATTCACCATAAACTCATAGGTTTGTTAAATGTTAATGGTTATTATGATAAATTGTTGTCTTTTCTTGATCATGCTGTGGAACAGGAATTTCTAACATCTTCTGCACGACAAATCATAATCTCTGCTGCTACTGCTGAACAATTGATTGACCAACTACAATCTTTCATTCCTATGATTGATCCTTCCATGAGTCGCATAAATTGGTCATATAAGGAAAGCTGTAAAAAGCTTAGATTGGATTTGAGCCTTCATTTGTGAATTTTTATGTCTTTTGGTTTTATTATTGTGTTTTGTTATTTCTTATTTTTGTTTTAGTGTGTTTCAGGTTTGTCGGTATTCGTTATTTTAGGTGATATCTTCTATACTCTATCTTTCTACCTTAAAACATTGAGGACAATGTCTCGTTTTGGTTGGGGGGAGAGGGTAGTAGTTGATAAAAAAAAAATTGTTTTTCATTTCATAAAGCATGTGCATAATTGTTGTTACTAGGATGGCAGAGTAAAGGAGTTCTTTTGTTAAAGTGACTCTTGAGTGAGCTCTTTTGTTAAAGTGACTCTTGAGACGTGATTAGTACTTAAAAGTGCATTTTTATCATGGTTTTATATCATCATTTTGCACTTGAAGTATCAATAACTCCTTAACTAAAGCATGTTTTATAATAATATATCTAATAATATAAGATACCTTTAATTTATGGTAAATGTTCATTTTAAATGCAGGCCTATCACATAAATGAAAATATTGATTGATGACTTTAAGAACTTAAATTGCAAAGGCAAAGAGATGGCCAAACTTAGAAAAGAGATGTCGGTGCGATCCAAACCGGAACACTGTTCGGTAATTGGGTCATA
>NW_011504868.1:0-4835 GCF_000495115.2 Populus euphratica
ATCTAAGCTTTTTATGGCTTTTTTTAGTTGACGAATTTATGCGACTCATGGAAGGATCAATTATAGGAATGAAAGATTGTAGTTGGTCAATCAATTATTCAGCATTAGCAGCTGAGATTATGATTTGTCGTGCAGAAGATGTTAGAAATTCTTATTCCACAGCATTATCAAGAAAAGACAACTTATCATAATAACCATTAACATTTAACAAACCTATGGGTTTATGGTGAATGTGCAATTGGGCCCAAGAGGAAATATGAAAGTTCTCTTCCAATATGCCTAGACCACCTGGTAAAGCAATGAAGGCATCAGCATGTTTAAACATTGCATTCATTTGAGCAGACATTGTGGAGACCTAAAGTTCCTCTCCAATTGTTTTTCCAATGATGTCCCCTTGTGCCAAAGCTTCGGGGACGACCCCCAAAACTTGACTACCTCTTAAAAATACAGCTATTGACACACCTCCCATTAACCCCAGACTACCTCCCCCATACACTAAATGAATTTTTGCCTCAACTAGCACCTGACCAAGATGATTTGCTGATTCTAAAAACTCCTTTTCTTTTCCAGGACTAGATCCATTGAAAACACAAATATTTCTTATATGATGACCTGAGGAACTTGCTATTTCTACACACTTCTGTATTTAATGAATATATGGGTTGAGTATAAATGAAAGGAAGGAAGAGAGGGTTTTATAGATGAGAAATTAGAAAGGCAAGCATACCACCTATATGTAGGCTAGCTGGAGTCTCACACACACACTCTCTCTCTTTATTTATTTACTTTTGAAAAAGCATGTGTATGTACAGGTAGTTGTGATTGTGGCTCACATCTTCCCTTGCTTTTTACGTCCAAGAATGACTTAAACGCCCTCTATAGGTCGGGGATAGGCTTCCCATCCAGTTTTCTTAAAAACTGGCAAACAAGGTCTTTTTTAGTCAGATTCCCAAGACTATATCAAGCATGTTCTTTATGAAAATGGGTTCATAGGTCATGAATTGCATAATGCTTATCTCGACTATGGTGAGACTTAAGAGTCAATAGAAGATTATCTAAAGACTCTTTATGTTTTGAAATAAATCCCACCTTTTGAGAATTTTCACAGGTTTTGCGAGATGCATGTGATTCCTTAAATATGGTGGGCCAGTAAAATCCGCTTTGTAAGATTTCTACAATCCTCTTTTTTTAAGAGAATTGATCCCCACGTGCCTTAGAGTGATAAAATTTAATGAAATTACTTACCTCATTATCGGGAATGCATTTTTGAAATATTTGATCAGGACAATAATTGAATAAGTAAGGGTCATGTCAATAAAAAATTTACACGTTGCTCAAAAATTGTCTTTTGTCTTCGGTACTCCAGTGAGCTGGCAAAAATCCTAAAGCAAGAAAATTGATATTTTTAGCAAACCAAGGCATTAAACTAAAAGAAAGTAAAGATTCATCAGGAAAGTAATCATCGATTGGTGTGATGTTGAGTGTCGAATCTATTGTCACTTTTGATAAAAGATCCGCATCAACATTTCCAGTGGCTTTTTCATCCTTGATTTCTTCCTGATTGGTCATGGCATGAGAAAATGGAAGTGCTAGAGGGGAATCAGTCTTCTCTTTACAATGTTCAGATTCAACCCCTTCCTTACCCTTAGAGATTGATTGACTCATCATCTTTCTCACAAGGTTCAAGAATTGGTTTTTGAATAACCTTACCACTACAAAGAGTGATGACTGATTTGACTTGATCCATATGTTGACTTCCAAAACTACTTGCATTTGCATTGTATTGCCCCTTGAGATTTTGCTGCGGTTGAGATGGAAACTTACCTTTCTCTTGAAAACTAAGAGCAAATGTGAATTTTGCAAGAGTATCTTTAAAATCTGTTATGTTTTGAGCAAGTTGAGTGTTGATTGTCTCTTGCTTTTCAATAAATGCATACAAAGTTTCCTCAAAATTTCTTATAGGAGGTGGAGCATAAGGAGGTGCATATCCATGAGAATTTGGAAATTATGGTGTGCTTGAAACAGTGGTTGTGAAGTTTGTACATTGTTATTATTACTCCTCCAACTGAAATTTGGGTGATTTCTCCATCCATGATTGTATGTTTGTGAGTATGGGTTATGGTTGGTCCTTTGGAAACTATTTAAAGCATGAGCTTGTTCATGGAGACATTCCTTAAAAGAAGGCAAGGTTGGACAGTTATTGGTTGAGTGTTCATTTGTTTCACATATTTGACACACAATGTTTTCAACAAATTTGAATTGACCACTCTTTTTCAATTCTAGTGCCTCGACTTTTCTAGCAAAAGATGCAAGCTTGGCTTGAAGGTCATGATCTTCCCTAAGGTTGTACATACCTCCACTAAATGTATGAGGTTGAGTTTTACTCGGTGCCTCACAAGTACCTGCAGTGTCCCAATTTTGAGCATTTTCAGCTAACAAATCTAAGTACTCCATTACTTCATTAGGGTCTTTATCTTCAAAAGTTCCATTGCACATCAATTCAACCATTTGCCTATCTCTAGGTGTTAACCCTTTATAAAAATGTGAAACCAATCTCCATGTTTCAAAACCATGATAAGGGCAAGTATTTAACAAGTCTCGATACCTATCCCAACAGTGGTAAAATGTTTCTCCTAGTTTTTGAGTGAATGTGGTGATTTGTCTTTTGAAAGAGTTTGTTATGTGAGATGGGAAAAACTTCTTTAAAAACTGTTGTTGCATTTCATCCCAAGCACGAATGGATCCTTGTCTCAAATTTTATAACCATGTTTTAGCTTTATCTTTTAATGAAAAAGGAAAAAGCTTTAATTTCATGGTGTTCATGCTACAATTTGAATCATTATATGTGTTGCAGACCTCCTCAAATTCCCTTAAATGCAAGTATGGATTTTCAAAATCCAAGCCATGAAAAGAAGGTAAAAGTTGAATATGTCTGGCTTAAAATTAAAATGAGATGCATTAGGAAGAAAAACTATACATGATGGTGCACTTGTTCTTGTGGGATTCATGTGGTCTCTAAGTGTTCTAGCACAGTTATTTTCATTATTCTCATTATGAAGTGATTGATTATCTTCTTCGGCCATATTTTCTAAAAATGATGAGGATATCCTACAAAGTCTACCACTTGATGTACGTGACCACACTCTCATGTACGTGTAGGAATAGAATAAAAGGAAAACGAAAACAAAAGAAGAAGAAACAAGAGAAAAGAAACAAAGTTATATACAAGAAAAGTAAAAAGAGAAAATAAAATAAATATTATAATTTATACAAAACTTACCTCCCCGGCAACGGCACCAAAAACTTGACACGACTAAAAGATTGATGTCTTCTCCCAAGTGCAGGAGTGTTGAAGTAATAAATAACCCGGCAAGACCGGGGTCGAACCACAAGGAGGTTAATTGTACAAATTACAGATAATAATAATACAACAACAATAACAACAATAACAACAACAATAATAATAATAATAATAAAAGAAGGAAAAGAAGAAGAAGAAGAAGATGAGAACTTTGAGATGGAATATTAATGTAAGGATTAAACAATGATAATAACAAATGTCAAGGTTAGAGGATCCACTAATGGTATGTCAAACAAGTATAGTATAAACTCTTATTATTCAATTGGAAACCACACACAAAGGAGGTTCAAATCAGATTATATATTGTTAACATGATTACATTAGTCATCTTATTCAATTAATGCTAATACTTGTAAATCTCGTCAAGCATTCATGATTATAACTTATGTTGTTCACTTTTTAATACTTTGCTTGTTAAATGACCAATTTTGATTTATGTTGTATAACACTTGGTACAACAAATGCTTGGCACTTTCATAGCCCATACTATATGGTATAACCGACACCCGAGCTATGAAAGGAACTTAATTTGTTGTTAACATAAGTTATAATCATGAATGCTTGACGAGATTTACAAGTATTAGCATTAATCGAATAAGATGACTAATGTAATCATGTTAACAATCTATAATCTAATTGGAACCTCCTTTGTGTGTGGTTTCCAACTGAATAATAAGAGTTTATACTATACTTGTTTGACATACCATTAGTGGATCCTCTAACCTTGATATTTATTATTATCATTGTTTAATCCTTACGTTAATATTTCATCTCAAAGTTCTCATCATCATCATCTTCTTCTTCTTTATTATTATTACTATTATTACTACTATTACTACTATTATTATTATTATTATTATTATTATTATTATTATTATTATTACTACTACTACTACTACTAGTGCTACTATTACTACTAGTACTATTATTATTATTATTATTATTATTATTATTCTTATTATTATTATTATTATTATTATTACTACTACTAGTGCTACTATTACTACTAGTACTAGTACTATTATTATTATTATTATTATTATTATTATTGCTACTAATATTATTGTTATTATTGTTGTTACTGTTCTTGTTTATAATTGTTTATAATTTGTATAATTAACCTCCCTGTGGTTCGACCCCGGTCTTGCCAGGTTATTTATTACTTCGACACTCCTCACTTAGGAGAAGACATCAATCTTTTAGTCGTGTCAAGTTTTTGGCGCCGTTGCTGGGGAGGTAAGTTTTTGTACAAATTATAATATTTATTTTATTTTCTCTTTTCACTTTTCTTGTATATAACTTTGTTTCTTCTTCTTTTGTTTTCTTCTTCCTTTTATTCTATTCCTACACATGTATGAGAGCGTGGTCACATATATTAAGTAGTAGACTTTGTAGGGTATCCTTATCATTTTCAGAAAATATGGCCGAAGAAGATAATCAATCACTTTATAATGAAAATAATGAGAATAACCGT
>NW_011504819.1:0-1001 GCF_000495115.2 Populus euphratica
GGTATCTTGATTCTGGATCTAGTAATTATATGTGTGACCAACGAGATTTATTTGGTGATCTAGATGAGACCATACAAGGATTTGTCACCTTTGAAGATACCTCAAAAGTTCCATTCAAAGGTAAAGGCAATATCTCAATCAAGTTGAAGAATGACGATCAAAGCTACATCGCCGATGTCTACTATGTCCCAGCCATAAAGCAGAACTTGGTGAGCATAGGTCAACTTTTGGAGAGAGGCTATACACTTTACATGAAGAATTGTCATCTGACAATTACAGACTACAATGGGAGATTAATTGCCTATGTGAAAATGTCCAAGAATAGGATGTTTCCTTTAAACATCCAATATGATGCAGCAAAGTGTTTGAGTGCCATCACCAACAGTGAAGAATGGCTTTGGCATCTGAGGCTTGGACATCTGAATTTCACAAGTCTGAAGATGCTAGCAAGCAAGAAGATGGTCAAAGGTATGCCCCACATTGATCATCCAGAAGAAGTCTGTGAGAGTTGTGTCCTCAGCAAACATCACAGATCCAGTTTTGCCAAAGAAGTCAACTGGAAAGCAAACAAGCCACTTGAGTTAGTACACACAGATGTGTGTGGTCCTATAAAGCCTATGTCGACTGGACAAAATAGGTACTTCCTCACTTTTATTGATGATTTTAGCAGAAAGACATGAGTATATTTTTTGAAGAGAAAGTCAGAAGTGTTCAATTGTTTTAAAGATTTTAAAGCAATTGTTGAGAAGCAAAGTGGCTATAAGATCAGAACCGTGAGATCTGATCAAGGTGGAGAATATACAGCAAATGACTTTGAAGCATTTTGTACACAACAAGGCATCAGACATCAAACAACACCAGCTTATACACCACAGCTGAATGGTGTAGCTGAGAGGAAGAATCGAACAATTCTTGATATGGCAAGAAGTCTACTCAAAGCAAAGAAGCTGCCCAAGCAATACCGGGTTGAAGCTGTATCATGTGCAGTTTATTTGCTGAAC
>NW_011504819.1:1136-3332 GCF_000495115.2 Populus euphratica
TTTGAAGCCTTTTATACACAACAAGGCATCGGACATCAGACAACACCAGCTTATACACCACAGCTGAATGGTGTAGCTGAGAGGAAGAATCGAACAATTCTTGATATGGCAAGAAGTCTACTCAAAGCAAAGAAGCTGCCCAAGCAATACTGGGCTGAAGCTGTATCATGTGCAGTATATTTGTTGAACCGCTGCCCAACCAGAAGTTTGCAAGCTATCACTCCACAAGAAGCATGGAGTGGTCACAAACCAAGTGTTACTCATCTTCGAGTCTTTGGTTGTGTGGCATATGCAAAGATCCCAGATGCAAGAAGGACCAAACTCGATGATAAAAGTGAGAAATGCATCTTTGTCGGATATGGTGAGAGAAGAATGGGATACAAGCTGTATAATCCCATCACCAAGAAGGTAATTATGAGCAGAGATGTTATCTTTGAAGAAGATAAAACTTGGCAATGGAATGATGACCAAGAAGCAGTTAAATGGATCAGCACTGATTTGATCCTTGAAGATGAAGAAGTACCAACAGTACTTGCAGAAGGTCCAATAGTACCAGAAGATGAGCCACAAAGTCCGGTACACAGATTTCCTGTATTCAACAGGAGAAACACGCCAGAATCATCATCAATACCATCATCATCAGCATCCTCATCAGAAGGACCAAGAAGGATGAGAAATCTAGAAGAGCTGTATGACGCCACTCAAGTAATGGAAGATACAACTCTATTTTGTTTCTTTGCAGATAGTGACCCACTTAGCTTCAATGAAGCTATCACAGAAGAGAAGTGGATAAAAGCAATGGATGAAGAAATACATGCCATTGAGAAGAATGATACCTGGAAGCTGACTTATCTACCAGAAAACAAGAAAGCAATAGGTGTCAAATGGGTCTATAAGACAAAGAAGAATGCAAAAGGAGAAGTGCAAAGATACAAAGCAAGATTAGTGGCGAAAGGCTACAAACAGAGAGAAGGCATTGACTATGGAGAAGTGTTTGCTCCAGTAGCCCGGCTAGAGACAATCAGATTGATGATCTCACTAGCAGCACAACATAGATGGAAGATCTATCAACTTGATGTGAAGTCAGCATTTCTGAATGGCTTCCTAGAAGAAGAGATCTATGTTGAACAACCACTTGGATACATTGATGATGAAAATGAAGGCAAAGTATACAAGTTGAAGAAAGCCCTCTACGGTTTGAAGCAAGCTCCGCGTGCTTGGAATACCAGAATTGACAGGTATTTTCAAGATAATGGATTTGAAAAATGTCCATATGAACATGCAATTTATGTGAAGAAAGAAGCAGATGGCAGCATATTATTTGTGTGCCTATATGTTGATGACTTGATATTCACCGGCAACAATCCTACCATGTTCGAAGACTTCAAGAAAAGCATGGTACAAGAGTTTGAGATGACAGACATTGGTCTGATGGCACATTTTCTTGGCTTAGAAGTGGTGCAGAAAGAAGAAGGGATTTTTGTATCCCAAAGCAGTTATGCCAAAGATATTCTTGAAAGGTTCAAGATGGAAAGCTGCAATCCGGTATCAACTCCAGTTGAGAATGGAGTGGAATTGAGGAAAAGTAAAGTTGGAAATGTTGATCCAACTTACTTCAAAAGCTTAGTAGGAAGCTTAAGGTACTTGACATGTACCAGACCAGATATACTCTACGGAGTCGGACTGATCAACAAATATATAGAGAAGCCAGACCAATCTCATTTGAATGCAGTCAAGAGAATTCTTCACTAAATCAAAAGCACAATAAATGAAGGTATGTTTTATACCTCAAGTACAAATTTCAATCCTACTGGCTACTCAGATAGTGATTGGGGTAGAGATCTGGATGAAAGGAAAAGCACAACAGGGTTTGTCTTTTTCATGGGAGATACATCTTTCACATGGTCATCCAAGAAGCAATCGATTGTCATGTTATCAAGCTGTGAAGCTGAGTATGTTGCTCCCAACTCAGCTGTATGCCATTTAATATGGTTAAGGAATATGCTGAAGCATTTGGGATTTCCTCAAGAAAATCCTACAGAGATTTATATCGATAATCGATAAGCAATTGTATTGGCAAAGAACTCGGTGTATCATGAAAGAAGTAAACACATTGATGCATGTCACCACTTTATCCTAGAGCATGTAAAGAACAAAGAAGTCGAGCTGATATCCTGCAAGACAGATGATCAAGTT
>NW_011504819.1:4191-4953 GCF_000495115.2 Populus euphratica
AACCGCCTTCACACTTGAAGGTTGAATTTTCTTGTTTTGATTTCGTGTATAAATAGATAGCTAAGCTTATGCAATTATGTGTGGAGAGATTGAGAGAAACACTAGAGAGAAAGAGAGAAAGAAAGAGGGGTTGTTATTGTAAGCTTTTGTTTATGTTATTGTAAGCTTTGTTCTTGAAATAAAAGAGTGTGTTTTATCCCCTCCGAGTATTTCAAATCCACTACAAGTGGTTTCTCCCACCAACAGTTACGGCACTAGTCCTAATGCTTGAAGCCTGAACATGTGGTTGGAGAAACGACCCCAAACCCCCAAAACAACGTTGGTTCAAAGCTGGAAGAAAGAAACCAACGAAAGAATTAGATGCAACAAATTTTTAAGGAATTCCTCCAGCCTCAATAGCTCGTCGAATTTTGGCCTTTGAAGCAGCCAATCCTGTTGCTGGTTCAACAATATGTGCTCTATCCACATCATTTGTAAACTTTGATGGGATAAATCTCTGCAATAAAAACAATTCTCATTGGCTACCCTGATTCATTCAAGAATATATAATTTGAATATACCAAGCAGTTTTCTTTTCATTTCTTTTGGAATTACAAGGACATAAAACCTGGGTCCGGTATGAGGCCAGAGTGAAAACATGTCAATTCATCCACTCAAACAAATTTAACTACCTACCTTGATATTTCTAGCTTCTTTAATGGCAGCAATGATGTTTGACTTGATTATCTACCTGATCATGAGCAATGGAAGATATCACAATAT
>NW_011504809.1:0-1025 GCF_000495115.2 Populus euphratica
ATAAAATTGATATTATAGTACAAGTGAATTTAATTCACTATATACTAGTTTTTCAAAAAAAAAAAATATTATTTACATCACAGTGCGAATAAATTTAATTTACTCTAAACTAGTTTTTTTTTTTAAAATATTAATAAAATTAACGTCTTAAAAAAAATGTGTGAACAGTATAGGTGAATTGCACTGTTCACATGAAGAGTGCAATTCACTCTTGAACAGTGCAAGAGAATTGCACTGTTCGTTATTTTTGAAGTGAACAGTGCAAATCTCATGCATTGTTCATGCTAATTAAAATTAGCGTGCACAGTGTTCACAAAGCAACAAAATGCTGCTTCTTCTTTCTAACGTCTCGAACGTGAAAAGACATGGAACCCGTACATAATAAAATATGTTTTTTTATTTACCAAACGGGTTACATCTGCATTTTAAATAAAATGCAAACGCAACCTCATTGCCAAATGAATTCTTAATCTCATGTTATAATAATTTTAATAAGTTAATCAATCCGTATCGTTCCAAATTTTTTCTTGAATATTGAATTATTCCATTAATCCATAAAAACATTTTCTAAACTATTTACATAATCTATCTAGATTATATTTTTATTTAATAAAATCAGATCATCACGTGAATGATCACAACTACTGGTTTATGTAAGCCAGGAGCCATCAATAGTTGGCCTGTAGCAAATCTAGCTTGCTAGTTGCCTGGTGTGTTTCCTTTTGTGCTTAGCTCTACATCTGGTATTTATCCGGGGAGAAAAAGGATTGCATAGGTTGCAATTTCCAAGCATTTTCATGCCATCAAGTTTATAAACCATGATGGAATGGAGATGAATTTCTGAGTACTGTTGGGGTCACTCTTTATCAGCAGTTAGGTTTAGATTGGTTCCTCTTGGTTTGACCCAATTATAAACATGGAAAGCTTCCATGAATAACAAATATTTTATTTTATTAATTTTATTAATTGTAATTTTATAAGTTATTGAATTAAGAGTCACTATAATAGTAACCACGCAGCTGAAA
>NW_011504809.1:1173-4974 GCF_000495115.2 Populus euphratica
GGCATGCAAACCCGATAAGACAAAAGGTAAGGGACAAGATAAAATGAGAAATGACACACAAGAATTTACGTGGTTCACCCAATTTGGCTACGTCCACGGGCAAGTATAGAAGAATTTTACTAAGTAATATGGGAATACAACTTCTCTCTAATAATAGGAGAACAACAAAAATCCCTCTATTATTAATGAAAACACCTCACTTACTATCTCACAAATACCTCACAATTTTGTGGGATTACTCTCTTCTCACCCTCTCTTCTTTTTCTCTTGTGGTGTGTATAATGCTTGTATGCATTGCTTATTTATAGGCAAGCATCCATGCAAAAGACAAGGGCAAGGTAGGTGGCACCAAATTTGTGCCTAACATTGTTGACAAAACATTCTCCCACTTGAAGACTTTGATGAGTTAATCAAGTCTTCACACTTGATTATTTGTGCTTCTTCTATCCTTTCTATACTTGCCATCTTCATGTTGCTTACGTTTCTGCTAGGCCGTAAGAGGATCTGCACCATATATACTTATCAGTGTTAACCGGTTTCGTCAAAGCATCTGCTGGGTTTTTCTTTATGTGAATCTTCTGAAAATCCACACTTCCATCTTCCACCACTTCGCGAACAAAGTGATACTGAACATCTATGTGTTTTGTTCTTGAATGAAACGCTGGATTCCTTGCAATATGCAAGGCACTTTGACTATCACAATACAAAAGAAAATTCTCTTGTTTGTGCTCGAGTTCCTCCATAAGTTTCTTCATCCATATTGCTTCTTTACAAGCTTGTGTAGCTGCCATGTACTTAGCTTCTGTTGTGGACAATGCTACAACAGTCTGAAGTTTAGAAACCCAGCTCACAGCTCCTCCTGCAATTATGAACACATAACTTGTAGTTGACTTCCTTTTCTCAAGATCACCAGCAAAATCTGAATCAACATAACCTCTGATAGTAAAGTCTGATCCTCCATAACATAATGCAGCATCTGAGGTACCCTTGATATATCTCAAGATCCTCTTAATAGTATTCCAATGCTCTCTACCAGGATTTGCCATGTATCGACTAATTGCTCCCACTGCTTGTGCAATGTCTTGTCTTGTACATATCATGACAAACATTAAACTTCCCACTGCTGATGCATACGGTACTCGAGACATCTCCATCCTCCCTGCTTCATTGTTAGGAGACATACTTGAGGATAATTTGAAGTTAATAGGAAGTGGGGTGGAAATTGGCTTACAATCTTGCATGTTGAAGCGTCGCAAGATTTTCTTCAAATAATTCTTCTGAGAAAGCCAAATCTTCCTTTTACTTCTATCTCGGTAAATTTGCATCCCTAGAATCTTGTTTGCTGGTCCCAAGTCCTTTATATCAAACTCCCTAGTCAACTGTGCCTTCAATTCTTGGACTCGATCTTTGTTAGAGCCCATCACCAACATGTCATCCACGTACAACAACAAAATGATGAAATCTTCTTCAAACCTCTTGTAATACGTACAATGGTCTGAACTGAGTCTGTTGTACCCAAGGCTAATTATGAAGGAATCAAATCTCTTATACCAACACCTCGGCGCCTGTTTGAGACCGTATAGAGATTTGTTCAACCTACAAACAAAGTTCTCCTTGCTTGTTTCAGCAAAACCCTCTGGTTGGAGCATATAAATTTCTTCTTCAAGTTTTCCATGAAGAAATGCAGTCTTCACATCTAACTGCTCCAAGTGAAGATCAAATATAGCACACATTGGCAAGACTACTCTGATTGTCGTAAGTCGTACCACTGGAGAAAATATCTTATTGAAGTCTATTCCTTCTTTCTGAGCATATCCTTTCACCACCAATCTTGCACGATACCGCTCCACTTGATCATTGCCATCACGTTTTATCTTGTAAACCCATTTGTTGCCAATGGATCTATTCTTTCTTTCTGAGCATATCCTTTCACCACTAATCTTGCACGATACCGCTCCACTTGATCATTGTCATCACATTTTATCTTGTAAACCCATTTGTTGCCAATGGCCTTTCTTCCTTGTGGTAGCGGAACAAGATCCCAAGTGTTATTCTTGTGCAGAGCTTCAATCTCCTCTTGCATTGCTGTCATCCATATAGATACATTTGTGCTTTTAATAGCCTCATGGAAAGTTGATGGCTCTTCATCCTCTGTTAGAAGACAGTATGCAATGTTATTTTCAGTAACATATTCTGAGTGCCAAGCCGGTGGTCTTCTTTCACGAGTCGACCGCCGAACTTCAGGAGTTTCAGACTCTATTTGATCTTGCTCTTCATGCTCTGGTACAGCTTCAGAAGAAGCATGATTCTGAGTATTTTCCACATGGACTTTTGTAGTCTCCTTTAGAATGCTATTATGTTCTTCCATTTGCATTTTACCTTCTGTAAATATGACATCTCTGCTGATAACTACCTTGTGGGCAGTGGGATCCCACAAGCGATACTCCTTCACTCCATCAGCATATCCCAAGAATACATATTTTCTGGATTTTGAATCCAGCTTGCTAACTTCTTGTGTATTGTACATCACGTACATAGGACTTCCAAATATATGCAATCGAGAATAATCAGCTGGTTTTCCAGTCCACATCTCCATCGGTGTCTTCAACTCAATTGCGGTTGATGGAGATCGATTTATCACATAACAGGCAGTATTGACTACTTCTGCCCAGAATGACTTTCATAGACCTGCAGCCTTCAACATTGCTCTTGTTCTTTCTAATAGAGTTCTGTTCATCCGCTCTGCCACTCCATTTTGTCGTGGAGTCTATGCCGTTGTGAACTGCCTTTTGATACCTTCATGTTGACAGAAGTTATCAAATTCATCACTGGTATATTCTCCTCCATTGTCAGTTCTCAAACACTTGATCTTCTTTTCATATTCAAGTTCTACCCGCGCTTTGAAAGTTTTAAAGACTGTAAGCACATCTGCCTTCCTTCTAATTGGATACACCCAACATCTCCTGGAGAAGTCATCTATGAATGATACAAAGTATCTTGCTCTTCCCAAGGATACAACCGGTGCTTGCCATACATCAGAGTGAATCAGGTCTAAGATGCATTTGCTCTTAGTTGTTGATGTGCCAAACTTTAACCTGTGTTATTTACTTTTAACACAGTGCTCACAAAAAGGTAAAGTAACCTTTGTAAGCCTAGGGAGTAACTTCTGATCAAAGAGAACCTTTAAACCTTTTTCTAACATGTGACCTAGTTTTTGATGCCACGTCATCGTATTCTCTTCTACATGACTGGTTGATGCGATTGACGCTTCTGCCTCATGATGCGTTTCTCCCATTAATGCAAATACATTTGCAACTGTCTTTCTTGCCTTTAAAACCATCAGCGCTCCTTTGATGATTTTCATAATTCCATTATCTGTTCGGATCTTACAGCTAAGACTATCAAATTGTCCTATGGACAAAAGATTCTTCTTTAAGTCTTTCACATGTCGCACTTCTGAAATAGTATGAATTAAGCCATCATACATCTTCAATTTGATGGTACCAATACCAACAATCTCTAAAGCATGATTATCACCCATGAACACTTTGCCTCCAGAGATAGGTTTATATGTATGGAACCAATCTCGATTAGGAGTCATATGCCATGTTGCTCCTAAATCCATTAGCCAGACCTTAGTGAGCTCTTCTTTATCTGTAGAGATTGTCGATGCTTCACTATATAAAACCTCTCCATCTTCTGAGGTGCTTGCAACACATCCTTGAGATTTTGATGACTCTGCAGTATTCTCTATACCCTTTTTAAACCAACAATCCTTTTTGAAGTGCCCATTTTTGCCAC
>NW_011504810.1:0-4971 GCF_000495115.2 Populus euphratica
TCTCAAAGCTCTCATCATCATCTTCTTCTTCTCTTCTTTTTATTTATTATTATTATTGTTGTTGTTGTTATTGTTGTTGTTGTTATTTATAATTTGTACAATTAACCTCCCTGTGGTTCGACCCCGGTCTTGCCAGGTTATTTATTACTTCGACACTCCTACACTTGGGAGAAGACATCAATCTTTTAGTCGTGTCAAGTTTTTGGTACCGTCGCCTGGGAGGTAAGTTTTGTATAAATTATAATATTTATTTTATTTTCTCTTTTCACTTTTCTTGTATATAACTTTGTTTCTTGTCTCTTCTTTCTTTCTTTTTTTTTGTTTTCTTCTTCCTTTTATTCTATTTCTACACGTGCATGAGAGCATGGTCACGTACATTAAGTGGTACACTCTGTAGGGTATCCTCATTTATTTTCAGAAAATATGGTCGAAGCAGATAATCAATCACTTCATAATGAGAATAATGAGAATAAACATGCTAAAACACTTAGAGACCACATGAATCCCACAAGAATAAGTGCACCACCATGCATAGTTTTTCCTCCCGATGCATCTCATTTTAATTTTAAATAAGACATTATTCAACTTTTACCTTCTTTTCATGGCTTAGAATTGGAAAATCCATACTTTTATTTAAGGGAATTTAAGGAAGTCTGCAACACATATAATGATTCAAATTGTAGCATGAACACCATCAGATTAAAGCTTTTTCCTTTTTCATTAAAAGATAAAGCTAAAACATGGCTACAAAATTTGAGACCAGGATCCATTCATGCTTAGGATGAAATGCAAAAACAATTTTTAAAGAAGTTTTTCCCATCTTATAGAACAAACTCTTTCAAAAGACAAATCACCACTTTCACTCAAAAACTAGGAGAAACATTTTACCAATGTTGGGATAGGTATGGAGACTTGCTTAATACTTGTCCTCGTCATGATTTTGAAATATGGAGATTGGTTTCACATTTTTATGAAGGTTTAACACCTAGAGATAGGCAAATGGTTGAATTGATGTGCAATGGAACTTTTGAATATAAAGACCTTGATGAAGCAATGAAGTACTTAGACTTGTTAGCTGAAAATGCTCAAAATTGGGACACTAGGCATCAAGTAAAACTTAACCTCATACATTTAGTGGAGGTATGTACAACCTTAGGGAAGATCATGACCTCCAAGCCAAGTTTGCATCTTTAGCTAGAAAAGTTGAGGCACTAGAATTGAAAAAGAGTGGTCAATTAAAATTTATTGAAAACATTGTGTGTCAAATATATGAAACAAATGAACACTCAACCAATAACTGTGCAACCTTGCCTTCTTTTAAGGAATGTCTCCATGAAAAAGTTCATGCTTTAAACAGTTCCCAAAGGGCCAACCACAACCCATACTCGCAAACATATAACCCTGGTTAGAGAAATCACCTAAATTTCAGTTAGAAGAGTGATAATAACAATGTATAAACTTCACAACCACCATTTCAACAACACCATAATTTTTAAAATTCTCATGGATATGCACCTCCTTATGCTCCACCTCCTAGAAGAAATCTTGAGGAAACATTGCATGTATTCATTAAAAAGCAAGAGACAATCAATACTCAACTTACTCAAAACATGATAGATTTTAAAGATACTCTTGCAAAATTAACATCTGCTCTTAGTTTCCAAGAGAAAGGTAAGTTTTCATCTCAACCACAACAAAATCCCTAGGGGCAATACAATGCAAATACAAGTAGTTTTGAAAGCCAATACATGAATCAATTCAAATCAGTCACTACTTTTCATAGTGGTGAGGTTATTGAAAAACCCACTCTTGAACCTTGTAAAAAAGATGATGAGTCAATCTCTGAGAGTAAGGAAGAGGTTAAATCTAAAAATTACAAAGAAACGACTGATTCCCCGCCAATACTTCCATTTCCTCATGTCATAACTAAACAAAGGAAAGTCAATCACAACTCTGAGATTTTTGAAACTTTCAAATAGGTAAGCATCAATATACCTTTGCTGGATGTTATTAAATAGGTTCCTTCCTATGCTAAATTTTTGAAAGATCTATGCACTGTGAAGAGGAAACTGAATGTGAAAAAGAAAGCCTTTCTAGCCGAACAAGTAAGTGTCATTCTTCATAACAATAATGCTTTGAAATATAAAGACCCTGGTTGTCCTACAATTTCTTGCTTTATTAGAGAGCATAAAATTAAAAAATCTTTACTTGATATTGGAGTCAGTGTGAATTTACCACTATATTCATTTTTTTAAAGTCTCAATGTAGGTGAGTTAAAATCAACTTTTGTAATTATTTTACTTGCTGATAGATCTGTAAAAGTGCCTAGAGGAATAATTGAAGATGTGTTAGTACAAGTTGATAAATTCATTTATCCTATGGGTTTTATTG
This sequence comes from Populus euphratica, assembly GCF_000495115.2. NCBI lineage: Eukaryota > Viridiplantae > Streptophyta > Magnoliopsida > Malpighiales > Salicaceae > Populus > Populus euphratica. The sequence goes on from NW_011504810.1 coordinate 2,392, forward strand.
TCTTGGACACATAACCTGTTAAATCATGTAATTCATTTTATGTTATTTTAGGACGTCCATTTCTTGCAACTTCTAATGGATTGATTAATTGTAGGAATGGACTGATGAAGCTATCATTTGGAAATATGACATTGACGATGAATATTTTCAACATTTGCAAGCAACCTGAAGATGATAATGATTTACAAGAAGTGGACTTTACTGAAAAATTAAATCATGATTAATTTCAAACCACTTTTAGTGAAATTAAGATTGATGAATTTGATAATTTGCCAATGATTTATTTTTAGAAAGAATAAAAGGCAAGTAATTGAAGACCATAAATTGAGGAATTGTCACTATGATCAATTAAGTCTATACCTTCAAATGTTCAACCACCCAAACATAAGTTGAAGTCGTTGCCATTTAATGTCAAATACTCATTTTTGGGAGAAAATGAAACTTTTCTGATAATAATCTCTTCCAAACTTAATGCACTCAAGAAGGTAAGTTATTACAAACTCTGAAAATGCACAAAAATACATTAGGACGGACCATAGCTGACATAAAAAGAATTAGTCCTTTAATTTGTGCACATAAAATTTATTTGGAGGAAAATGTTAAACCCTCTAGGGAAATACAACAAGTATATTATATGGATTGAGCCTTCGTTGCATTGGAAGAGATCTTTCATATTTTCTCTTGGGCCCAACTATACATTCACCATAAACTTATAGGTCTGTTAAATGTTGATGGTTATTATGATAAGTTGTTGTCATTTATTGATCATGTTATGGAACAAGAATTTCTAACATCTTATGCACGACAAATCATAATCTCTCCTGCTACTACTGAACAATTGATTGACTAACTACAATCTTTCATTCCTGTAATTGATCCCTCCATGAGTCGTATAAATTGGTCATCTATGAAAAGTTGTAAAAAGCTTAGATTGGATTTCAATCTTTATTTGTAAATCTTTATGTCTTGGGGTTTTATTAATAACATAATATTTATGTTTTGTTGTTTCTTATATTTGTTTAAGTGTGTTTCAGGTTTGTCAGTATTTGTTATTTCAGGTGATGTTTTTTATATCCTATCTTTCTACCTTAGAAAATTGAGGACAATGTCTCGTTTTAGTTGGGGAAAGAGGGTAGTAGTTGACCAAACAAAATTAACTAACTGTGTTTTCTATTTCATAAAACATGTTCAAAATTGTTGTTACTAGAATGATAGAGTAAAGGAGCTCTTTTGTTAAAGTAACTCTTAAGACGCATCTTAGTAACCATTCTTAACAAGGTCTATCATAATACTTCTTGAAATATTCAAGTTTACAAACTCTCACATTGTTATCACTTAATTCTACTCATATACTCATATAACATGTATTTTTAAACCTTAATTTTCACATATACACTTTAACATATGATTATGGGTTGCATAGTGGATTATTACATTATTTATGTTCTTTTGTTAAAGGTAACAACTAAGGGAAATGAATAGTATATAATTAAAAAAACAAAAAAATAGAAAAAATAGAAAAAGAAAAAAATGATGATAATAAAAATGTAGATAAGTTTGGTTTCGTAGCTTCCCTAACCTGAGCAATTAAAGTCGAAGAGGTGTTTTAACACCTAATACCCTAAAGTCAACTAACTTGGAAGCTATTGACCCAACACTTGTTACATAGGTTGAGGAGAAAAGCTTAAGAAAATCAAACATTGCACTATCTACGTATTAGTATCGGCAACTCGAGTTACTAAGCTTATAGGGGTGTCTCAATACCTAATGCCCTAAGACCAATTGGTCTGGGAGTCATTAGCCGAAAGCTTGTTACATGGGTTAAAGATGTATGGTGTTTTAAGTTATATGTATATATATTAAAATAATAATAATAATAATCCCAACCCAAAGAAGTTAACCTTAAACATTAAAACAAAAATTTTGTTTTCTTCCAAAAAAAAGCCTCATAACTATGTGTTGATATATTGAGCATAAAATAAAGGTTTATTAATATCTTATTTAAGAGATATTGAGAAAATATATAAATTTAATGAGAGTTTGTTTATCCGGATAGATTAATGGCAGTTGAATGATGAATACCTTGCTTTGCAGAATTCACAAATTGTTTTTCCATTTATCTCTTTGATTACTAGGGACTAGTAATAAGCTGGTTGGGAGGTGTGATTAGTACTTAAAAGTGCATTTTTATCAAGGTTTTATATCATCATTTTGCACTTAAAGTATCAATAACTCCTTAACTAAAACATGTTTTATAATAACATATCTATTAATATAATATACCTTTAATTTATAGTAAATATTCATTTTAAATATAGGCTTATCACATAAATGAAAGGATTGATTAATGAGTTTAAGAACTGAAATTAAAAGGACAAAGAGATGGCCAAACTTAGAAAAGAAATGGTGGTGCAGTCCAAACCAGAACACTGTTTGGTAATTGGATCATATCTGGAGCTATAGATCTTAGATTTAAGTCCAATTTATATGGATGGAAAGGTAAGACATAGGCCTACAACTTTCATATGGAGCCCAAGATTTAAAAAGACTATTTTCAAATCCAAATTATAGCAACAACAA
>NW_011504888.1:0-4789 GCF_000495115.2 Populus euphratica
AGAAGAAATCTTGAGGAAACATTGCATGCATTCATTGAAAAGCAAGAGACAATCAATACTCAACTTGCTCAAAACATGACAGATTTTAAAGATACTCTTGCTAAATTAACATCTGCTCTCAGTTTCCAAGAGAAAGGTAAGTTTCCATCTCAAACACAGCAAAATCCCAAGGGGCAGTACAATGCAAATGCAAGTAGTTCCGGAAGCCAACACATAGATCAAGTCAAATCAGTCACTACTCTGCGCAGTGGTAAGGTTATTGAAAAACCCTCTCTTGAACCTTATGAGAAAGATGATGAATCAATCTCTGAGGGTAAGGAAGGGGATGAATATGAAAATTGCAAAGAAACGACTGATTCACCGCCACCACTTCCATTTCGTCATGCCATGACTAAACAAAGGAAAGTCAATCACAACTCAGAAATTTTTGAAATTTTCAAACAGGTAAGAATCAATATACCTTTGCTGGATGCAATTAAACAGGTTCCTTCCTATGCTAAATTTTTGAAAGATCTATGCACTGTGAAAAGGAAATTGAATGTGAAAAAGAAAGCCTTTCTAGCCGAACAAGTGCTATTCTTCAAAACAATAATGCTTTGAAATATAAAGACCCTGGTTGTCCTACAATTTCTTGCTTTATTAGAGAGCATAAAATTGAAAGAGCCTTACTTGATCTTGGTGCTAGTGTGAATTTACTTCCATATTCAGTTTTTCAGAGTCTCAATCTAGGTGAGTTAAAACCAACTTCTATATCTCTTTTACTTGCCGATAGATCTATAAAAGTGCCTAGAGGAATAATTGAAGATGTGTTAGTACAAGTCGATAAATTCATTTATCATGTGGATTTTATTGTCTTGGACACAGAACCTGTTGAAGCATGTAATTCATTTCCTGTTATTTTAGGACGTCCGTTTCTTGCAACCTCTAATGCATTGATTAATTGTAGGAATGGACTGATGAAGCTATCATTTGGAAACATGACATTGGAGATGAATATTTTCAACATTTGCAAGCAACCTGGAGATGATAATGATTTACAAGAAGTAGATCATATTGATGAATTAGTTTATGATCAACTTGAATCTACTTTAAGTAAAAATGAATTGGATGAAACTAAAGATTTGCAAATGGTTTATTCTGAGGAAGAAATCACGGATGAAACAAGCACCGAAAATATTGATGCGAATTTTTTGTCAATAGTGACAACAAATTCGATACCTGACATCACACCAATGGATGATTACTTTCCTAACGAATCCTTACTTTCTGTTAGTCCAATGCCTTGGTATAATAAAAATATCAATTTTCTTTCTTTAGGAGATTTGCCAGCTGATTGGAGTACCCAAGACAAAGAAAAGTTTTTGAACGAAGTGAAGAATTTTTATTGTGATGACCCTACCTTATTCAAATATTGTCCTGATCAAATATTTCAAAGATTCATTCCTGACAATGAGGTAAGTTGTGTCATTAAACTTTGTCATTCTGAAGCATGTGGAAGTTATTTCTCGTCAAAAAAGACAGTTGCAAAAATCTTTCAAAATGGATTTTATTGGCCCACCATGTTCAAGGACACGCATGCATTCTGCAAAACTTGTGAAAATTGTCAAAAAATTGATACTGGTCAAAAAGTTTTATTTTATGATTCTCAACTCTATGCAGTCCCTAGAGAGCTAAGACCAAGATGGACCAATCCTTATGGGGCCTGTGATATTGAGAATTCAATGAATGACAATGATTTTAAGGAAAATGGACATCGTTTGAAAGCTCACTTTGATAATTTTTCTAATGAAAATGAATCAACTGGTTTGAATGATCTTGTAGATAAAGGTTGATTATTTTGTTTTTCTCACATTTTCTTTTTTTTTTTGTTTCTTTTTGAGTGATTTTTGCAAGTTTCTTTCACCCCGGTCAAATGGCGGACAACGGTACTCCGTGACTTAAGTCGGTTCTTTCAGTTTCCCACAATTACTGATATTTGTGTATATATTTGTGTCATTCTTTGAATCTCTCTTCCAATTCTCATTTGAAAATGGACACTAATCTTGAAAAATTGAAGAAGTATTTTCCCGCTCTGCCTCAGAATGCGATTACACAAATTTACCGTGCTAGATGTGCAAGATTGAGATTGTTAATGAATCATGGAATTCCTGAGGATATTCGTTGGATGATTGAAGCAAAGGTCTGATTATCAGGTGAGTCCTCTAACTTCTTCATTTCACACATGCCTGGAACAGGTAAAAGCACTTTTGCAAAGAAGTGTCGTGCAAAACGACTGGATGTTTGTCATCGATGTGCTAGATGGACTTGTAATACATAATGTCGTTCTTTAGGAATGGTATCTATAAACCGTGAAGATAAAATACAATTCATTAAGGATGGCCTGAGTAAGGAGTCTTTAGATAATCTTCTATTGACTCTTGAGACGCATCCTAGTGGAGATGAGCATCGTGCAATTCATGATTTATGGCCACTATTTCATAAAGAACATGATCGACTTAGTCTTGGGAATCTGACTGAAAAAGACCCTATTTGCCAGATTTTAAGAAAACTGGATGGGAAGCCTATCCCCGACCCATAGAGGGCGTTTAAGCCGTTCTTGGACGTAAAACCAAGGGAAGATGTGAGCCACAATCACAACTACCTGTACATACACATGCTTTTTCCAAAAGTAAATAAATAAATAAATAAAAAGAGAGAGAGTGTGTGTGAGACTCCAGCTGGCCTACATATAGGTGTTATGATTGCCTTTCTAATTTCTCATCTATAAAACCCTCTTTTCCTTCCTTTCATTTCTACTCAACCCATATAGAAGTGTGTAGAAATGGCAAGTTCCTCAAGTCATCAAATAAGAAATATTTGTGTTTTCGGTGGATCTAGTCCTGGGAAAGAAAAAGAGTTTTTAGAATCAGCAAATCATCTTGGTCAAGTGCTAGCTGAGAGAAAGATTCATTTAGTGTATGGGGGAGGCAGTCTCGGGTTAATGGGAGGTGTGTCAATAGCTGCATTTTTAGGAGGTAGTCAAGTTTTAGGAGTCGTCCCTGAAGCTTTGGCACAAGGGGACATCATTGGAAAAACAATTGGAGAGGAACTTCAGGTCTCCACAATGTCGGCTCGAATGAATGCAATGTTTAACCATGCTGATGCTTTCATTGCTTTACCAGGTGGTCTAGGCACATTGGAAGAGATCTTTCATATTTCCTCTTGGGCTCAATTGCACATTCACCATAAACCCATTGGCTTGTTAAATGTTAATGGTTATTATGACAAGTTGTTGTCTTTTCTTGATCATGCTGTGGAACAGGAATTTCTAACATCTTCTGCATGACAAATCATAATCTCTGCTACTACTGCTGAACAATTGATTGACCAACTACAATCTTTCACTCCTGTGATTGATCCTTCCATGAGTCGCATAAATTGGTCATCTAAGGAAAGCCGTAAAAAGCTTAGATTGGATTTGAGCCTTCATTTGTGAATTTTTATGTATTTTGGTTTTATTATTATGTTTTGTTATTTCTTATTTTTGTTTCAGTGTGTTTCAGGTTTTGTCAGTGTTCGTTATTTCAGGTGATATCTTTTATACTCTATCTTTCTACCTTAGAACATTGAGGACAATGTCTCGTTTTGGTTGGGGGGAGAGGGTAGTAGTTGATAAAAAAAAAAATTGTTTTTCATTTCATAAAGCATGTGCATAATTGTTGTTACTAGGATGGTATTTTTCATATCATAAAGCATGTGCATAATTGTTGTTACTAGGATGGCAGAGTAAAGAAGTTCTTTTGTTAAAGTGACTCTTGAGACGCATCTTAGTAACCATTCTTAACAAGGTCTATTATAATACTTCTTGAAATATTCAGGTTTACAAACTCTCGTATTGTTACCACTTAATTCTACTCATATACTTATTTAACATGTATTCTTGAACTTTAATTTACACACACACACTTTAACATATGATTGTGGGTTGCATATTGGATTGTTACATTATTTATGTTCTTTTGTTAAAGGTAACAACTAAGGGAAAGGGATTGTATATAATTAAAAAACAAAAACATGAAAAAAAAGAAGAAAAAAAAAGAAAAAAAAATGATGATAATAAAATTGTAGATAAGTTTGGTTTCGTAGCCTCCCTAACCTAGGCAATTAAGCCCGAAGGGGTGTTTTAACACCTAATACCCTAAAGTCAACTGACTTGGGAGCTATTGGCCCAACGCTTGTTACATAGGTTGAGGAGAAAAGCTTAAGGGAATCAAACATTGCACTATCTACATATCAGTATCTGCGACCCGAGTTACTAAGCTCGTAGGGGTGTCTTAACACCTAATGCCCTTAGACCAACTGGTCTGGGAGTCATTAGCTGAAAGCTCGTTACATGGGTTAAAGATGCATGATATTTTTAAATTATATGTATATAGATTTTTTTAAAAAAAAAAAGAAAGAAAGAAAAAGACAAAAATAATAATCCCAACCCAAGGAAGTTAACCTTGCTTTGTGAAATTTGCAAATTGTTTTAACGCTTTGATTACTAGGGATTAGTAATAAGCTGGTTGAGGGGTGTGATTAGTACTTAAAAGTGCATTTTTATCATGGTTTTATATCATCATTTTGTACTTGAAGTATCAATAACTCCTTAACTAAAGCATGTTTTATAATAATATATCTAATAATATAAGATACCTTTAATTTATGGTAAATGTTCATTTTAAATGCAGGCCTATCACATAAATGAAAATATTGATTGATGACTTTAAGAACTTAAATTGCAAGGGCAAAGAGATGGCCAAACTTA
>NW_011504837.1:0-4902 GCF_000495115.2 Populus euphratica
ATAACCTTGCTTTATAGAATTTATTTTTTAACCAATTAATAGATATTTATATGAAAGACAATAAATAAAATTTTTAAAGTAAAATTATTTTTCATTTAAATTATCTTTTTTTATTCATAATTTGTTTTTCAACAATTTATTTTTTAATAGCATTATACTTCACTGAATAAAACCAACAACAATAAATAAAAGTTTAGAGAAACTATATCAATTTAAAATAGAAGGAAAAGAAAAGATTTATGTTTTTAATAAATAAAAAACAAATTTTATTATTCATGATTTTTTAACTTTTAACAAAAACATGCTTTTTTTGGAATTATTTTTTAAAACAAAAACTCTTTTAATCATGAAAACAAGCTTTAAATAAACAAAAAATCATAAATCAATTAATCTTTTTGTGGTATATATAAAAAAGAGAGCAACAAATTTAAAAATATTATATAAAAAAATTATAATAAAAAAATCATGAAGAAAGATATTATATTCTTATTCACTACTAATATCAAATTATCATAAAGATTCTAGATATGAAGCTTAGACATAATTATTCATAAAAAAAAAATCAATAACATTGTAAAAAGTTAGGGACTTGGTTTAATTATGGATTCATCAATTCATTTAACACTTTTAACATTCATGGATAACATCTCATTTCTCATGTTCATTATCTCATTACTTATTTTTTTATTTTCAACTAACTAATTTTGTTAGTTTGTCTCAATGTTTATTATGTTATTTTTAGCTCATTAATATCAATTTCAATCCCAACATCTATTATACTTACTCATTTATGACTCATCCATATAATGTTTTCCAATCTCAATATGCTCTATGCCTATTTAATCCATTCATTCATTTAATATGTGTCGCACGTGTGCGACATCGCAACAATCATTCTTCATACTCAGTTATTGTATCTATCTAGCAAATATTGATAGATAAGGAATTCATCTCTTATCAATGAAAAAATAGAATAGGAGTCGTCATCTAGTATTTTGATTATTAGTAACCCTAACTAGTTTTAGAAATCAGGCATAGGGATTGGTTATGTAAATGTAAGGTATTATTACTCCAACTACGCCCTATTTAAAATAAGTTATATTATTTTATTGTCTGATAAAAATCTGAGATCTTATCGTGTTTTCTAATTTGGTTCGTCTAAAGTTTAATAAAAGTTCTCGGTAAAAAGGTTATGATCTTGTTGGGTAAAAACCTAACCGTTCTAATATATGTAAAAGAAATACATTTCTAATATCAAGAATATATTTTATGTATAAATTTGTAATCTTGAATATTAAAAGAAAATAAAATAATTTTTAAAATGTTGGCCTAGTTCTCGTGACTTTAATAAACTGGTTCTTAAAGCCAAAATACATGCTAATACATATTTTGAATTTTTGCTATATGAAAATATGATATAATTTTTATTTTTATTTTTTGAGACTTGGTCGTATATATGAAAACAAAAATATTTTTTTTAATTTTCTAATGTTTTGACAAAAACAAGGTATTTTGATACTGGATTTGTATCTTTACAGTATAAAAATATAGACCGATATTAATCAAAATGTCATTAAACATTTACGCGGGAAAATAAAAAATTTTGAAATGATTTTTTTGAATTTTTTTTACTAGTGATACGACCAAAAGATTGACATCTTCTCCCAAGTGCAATAGTGTCGAAGTAATAACCCGGCAAGACCGAGGTCGAACCACAAGGAGGTTAATTGTATAAATTATAGATAATAATAATATAACAACAACAATAATAACACTAAATACTAATAATAATAGTAATAATATTAATAATAATAATAGTAATAGTATAATAATTATTATTATTAGTAGTAGTAGTAACAATGATAAAGAAGAAGAAGAAGAAGAAGTTGATAAGAACTTTGAGATGAAAAATTAAGGATTAAACAATGATAACAACAAATGTCAAGGTTAGAGGATCCACTAATGGTATGTCAAACAAGTATAGTATAAACTCTTATTATTCAATTGGAAACCACACACAAAGGAGGTTCCAATCAGATTATAAATTGTGAACATGATTACATTAGTTATCTTATTCAATTAATACTAATACTTGTAAATCTTATTAGGCATTCATGATTATAACTTATGTTAACTGACACGACTAAAAGATTGATGTCTTCTCTTAAGTGCAGGAGTGTCGAAGTAATAAATAACCCGGCAAGACCGGAGTCGAACCATAGGGAGGTTAATTATATAAATTATAGATAACAATAAAACAACAACAACAACAACAACAACAACAACAATAATAATACTAATACTAATACTAATAATAATGAAAAAGAAGAAGAAGAAGAAATTGATGAGAACTTTGAGATGGAAGGTCAATGTAAGGATTAGAAAATGATAACAACAAATGTCAAGGTTAGAGATTTCATTGATGGTATGTCAAACAAGTATAGTATAAACTCTTATTGTTCAATTGAAAACCACACACAAAGAAGGTTCTAATCAAATTATAAATTGTTAACATGATTACATTAGTTATCTTATTCGATTAATGCTAATACTTGTAAATCTTGTCAGGCATTCATGATTATAACTTATGTTAACAACAAATTAAGTTCCTCCATAACTCAGGTGTCAGTTATACCATACAGTATGGGCTATAAAAGTGCCAAGGATTTGTTGTACCAAGTGTTATACAACATAAATCTAGATTAGTCATTTAACAAGCAAAGTATTAAAGAGTAAACAAGATAACAAATACAAAACATGTTAGTATTAAACATTAAAGAGTGAACAAGATAACAAATACAAAACATGTTAGTATTAAACATTAAAGTCCATATTGATATAGAGACCAAGATGCCTAAATACATGGCAAATGCCTCCTTTTATAGGTCAAAATTAGGAACTATTGATTTGATGACTAATTGATGAATGGGTGACCAACTCTTGACTTGGTGACAATCTTTATCTTCTCTTGTCTGCCCAAAACGTTATTGATAATATCAGAATTGGAACCACTTAAAAACATGAAAGTTGTAGGAACTTGTCTCGGCTTTCCAGGAAAAAAAATGAAGGTCATTTGGATTTCTAGAACTCCACATATGGTTCAAACACTGAATAGTACGAGGGCTGTAGGACAAATTTGGACTTTTTTGTTGTTGCTATAATTTGAACTTGAAAATGACCTTTTTAAATCTTAGACTCCATATGAAAATTGTAGGCCCATGTCTTATCTTTTTATCCATATAAAGTAGACCTAAATCCGAGATCTACAACTCCAGATATGACCCAATTACCGAACAGTATTCCGATTTGGACTACACCAACATCTCTTTTCTAAGTTTGGTCATCTCTTTGTCATTTCAATTTCAGTTCTTAAATTCATTAATCAGTCTTTTCATTTATGTGATAGGCCTGCATTTAAAATGAATATTTACCATAAATTAAAGGTATCTTATATTATTAGATATGTTATTATAAAACATGCTTTAGTTAAGGAATTATTGATACTTGAAGTGCAAAATGATGATATAAAACCTTAATAAAAATGCACTTTGAAGTATTAATTAACTGGCTGGGCCAGACCCGGCCCAAAAAGAAAACTGGGCCAAAATCAGCCCAAAATGAAATCAGGTTTACTTTATATAGGGTTGGACTCGGCTCAGCCACGCAAGCTAGATTGTTTAGCTCAAGGGAACAAATTATTGGTTACTGTGCTGCTAATTATTTTTCATTTTGCTGCAGAACGTGAATTGCTCATGTTCTGCATGCAAAATGAGTAGCATAAAGTAGAGGGGATAGAGAAGGGGAGAAGATTACCTGGAATGAGGGAGTGTGGTTGCTGGGCTGACGGTGGCTTTGACGATGGTTGGCCTTTCTTCTTTTTCTTTGTGTTTTTCCTTTTACTCTATTCTTCTCTATTTCTGTTTTTTCTATGTTTCTTCTACTCCCTGCTTCTATCTCATGCTTCTCATTTCTTCTTCTATTTCTAATGGTGGCTGCTATTGTTGGCCAAGTGACGGTGGTGGAGCGATGATGGCTCTTCTCTACGGTGGCGGGCAAGGTCTGCTGTTGTTTTTCCTGTTTATACAAAGATGTAGGCTTTTTCTTCTTCATGGGTGTTGCAATAGGGGGATGAAGATGGTGAGAGGCTAATGGTGGCGCTGTTGGTGGTGGAGGAGAGGAAGAATAATTGTGGTTATAACCTCACATTTATACAAAAAATCAAAACTATTTTTTTTTTAAAAATAAACTATAATCTCTCTTCTTTATTTTTATTAAGAAAAAAATAAAAAAGCTCAATTTTTCGTTATGGACAAATACACATTTTAAAGTGAATTAGAATAGTGAAATAACTTTTTTTCCATTAAAAAAACAATATTATTATAGAGATAATATGATCTTTTTATTAGAATCCAATAATCATTATCAGATTGATCAAGAATAAATTAATTTTTTAATATTTTAAAGCACAGTAGAATTATTAGGTTACTCTCAATTACAAAAGTTATTTAACTTAAGTTTAAGGATTTTTTTACTTCACACTTTTTTAGGTATAGTAAAATTACTAAATTATTTTTTAAAGCGAAACCTTTTGACCAGGTATGCAAGGTTTTTTTTTTTTTTGTATTCTCATTGATTAGTACTTAAAAGTGCATTTTTATCATGGTTTTATATCATCATTTTGCACTTGAAGTATCAATAACTCCTTAACTAAAATATGTTTTATAATAATGTATCTAATAATACAAAGCATGTTTTATAATAATATATCTAATAATATAAGATACCTTTAATTTGTGGTAAATGTCTATTTTTAATGCAGGCCTATCACATAAATGAAAGGATTGATTGATGACTTGAAGAACTTAAATTGCAAGGATAAAGAAATGGCCAAACTTAGAAAAG
>NW_011504812.1:0-4966 GCF_000495115.2 Populus euphratica
ATACTGTCGAAAAGAAATGAAGAACATGGGGAGTGAGAGTGGGGGATTAGACTGAGTTTTTCAATTTTTTTCTCACAAATATAAACGACTTTAGAACATAAGGAAGAAGACTTAAAGAACAAGGTAAGAAGAAGGGGAGGTCGGGATTTCTATCCCTAAAACTATATATATAATTCGGTCAAAGCTATTGATTAACTGAAATTCGAGTTAAGACAGTGGAACCAGGTTTTAATACTATGGGCAAAACAACACAATTATACTAAGATTCTTTCTCTTGGATGGTTAGAATATAGATCTCAACAATCTTTTGTAAGTGGCAGATACAGATGTTGCGGTGGCAATCTGGAAATAGACAATGAGGCCCCATTCTAGCCATATTACATAGATACGAATGTGGGGGTGGCATGTGGTCAGAGACAATGGGGCCCCAGTCTAGCCATGTTAGGAGATACAAATATTGGCTAGGTGTTTTTTTTGTATAAAATGTTGTAAAGATTAATTTTTAAAATATTTTTTATTAAAAAAATATATTAAAAAAATATTTTTTTTAAAGAATATTTTTATATTAGTAAATTATTTTTTATTAAATCTTAAGCAATATCTTATTTTTTTTTTAAAAAAAAAAATTATTTAGTTTAACTTTTTTAAAATAATATTTATATTTTTTAATTGTTTTTATAATTTCATAATATTTCAAAAAAAACTATTGTAATTTAACCTTGTCCATGTTGATCCTTAAACTTCTAAAATATATAATTTTGACCAAATTTTCATCATATTTTATAAGATCTCTTCAATAAAGATTCAAATTATCCATCCACCTAACTATAAATTAATTTTTGTGTGATCATGATCCTAAGTATTATTTTATTTTATTATCACCTTTTCCTTTCTTTTTTTTTTTAAAGAAAAATATTTTTTATATGAGAAATGGGAAATCTTTAGGGATCTAAAATTATGTTATGATAATTACTTTTTGTTTACAATATTATGGTATAAAGACATTAGAATTTTTTTTTTGGTTTTGCATAGTAGGTTTGTGAAAAAAAATAAAAAAATAAAAACAATTTTTTTAAAAAACTTGCAATACTTCAAAGTGATCATTTGAGAGGAGACCTTCCTCAAGAAATACTGAAATTTAAAGTTGGTCATTTGAGAGGAGATCTACCTTGTCAAAGAAAAAAAATTAAGAATTTTTAAAAATGATCTAGTTGTCCCAGATGACCTGTCTATTGGTATGAAAAATTTAAAACTTTTTCAAAGGTAATTTAATTGTTGCAGGTGACCTGCCCATTGTTGTGAAAAACTCAAAAAAAAATTAAAGTGGTTTAATTATTATAGGAGACCTTCCTGTTGTTGAAAAATTTAAAGATTTTTCTGAAAAAAAATTGTTTAATTATATCAGGTGACCTCTTCATTATATGAAAAATTCAAAGATTTTTAAAAAGTGGTATAATCATTTCAAGCGACCTGCCTGTTGTTATGAAAAAATCAAAGATTTTTCAAAAATAATCTAATTATTTTAAGGGAAGCTCCCGTTGTTATGAAAATTCAAAGATTTTTTAAAAGTGAACTAATTATTTTAGATAACATGCCTGCTGTTGAAAAAATCATAGATTTTTCAAAAAATTATATAATTATTCTAGGTGCCTAAGCTGTTATTGTGAAAAATTTAAAGATTTTTTAAAAGTGGTTTAATTGTTCTAAACAACCTGTCTATTATGAAACATTTAGAGATTTTTCAAAAAAAAAAATACAAGTATTTTGAAATTTGATCATTTCAAAGTGGCCTGCTTTTTTATGAACCTATTAGAGATTTTTCTTGCAAATTTGTTGCAAACACATATCATTCAATGCTTTACAGTTAAATAACATGCAAGAATCTTTATCTGATTTGAAATATAGATAATTTTTTCTTTGCAATCTCTTTCTCGCTTGATTGATAAGGTTTTCCATTTCTAATTGCAGTCCTCTTGGTTGTTTAGTTTTTAGTCTACTTAAGTTGGCCATATAAGTCCCTTTTAAAGTATTTGTAATTTTGCATAGCTAAGCTTTTATAATGCTTATCACAACCCATTTACTTGATAAAAATTCACTATATTATTGATTATCTTGAAAGGATCTTTCATTACTACAATGTTCCTCTACAAACAATATATCATAAAAACAAAATTTTGAAGCTAGATTAACATAATAAAAAGAACTAATGTCATAATTATCTAATTCTTTGTGAAAAATAATAAACAATAGTTTCAGTGCTCTAAAGCTTTCTCCTTTTTCCTCTCCTTCATTTTTCTCTCTATAACCTTTTTTTATACCTTTAAAAAAGCAAGTGGTTGTAAAATCATTTATGAGCTTGAAAGAGGTTTTTCCAAAACTATATCATAGAGAATTCTTTCCTATTTTTTACTTTGATATGTTAAGAGAACATTCTTCTCTCTTCTTCTTCTTCTTCTTCTGTTTTCCTTTTATTTGAATGTTTAACAAACTCTTGAAACTTCTAGAAAAAATTGAGAATTTTATAATTGAAACTTGGCAAAAAAGGTTCATTGGGGGGTGCACCTTTCATGAATTACTCGTGGAAAATAGAAGATCATTGAAACTAACTAATCCATATATTCCATGGAGGGGGTGTTATTCTTCAACTATGATCAAACTATGCTTGATTTTATAGTTTATAGCTTTCTCACTATTGATCCAAAGTTAGGTATAATATTGTTAAATTTTATTAAACCATACAAGGCTGCCTTAAAACATGAAGTTGAGAGCTTTCATGTGACAGGTTAAGCACAAACATAGAGAAAAAGTGACATAAACTTGTTGAATGATGGTGATTAGAGCTTATGCAGTGATCGGAGATGCCACGGTTATTCACCTGAAAGTGGTAACTCAATCAACCTTCTCAGCTGAAAAAGATGGTAAATAGGGACCGAATGATGTGTCACTTTTTTTTTATTATTATTAAAATTGAGTGATATGTCATTCTGCTTAAACTCTAAAAATTAGAGTTTCTAATTGGAATTTTGCAAACTTTAATTTAGTCTTTATTGTTTTAATTGTGACATATACACCTTCAATTGACTCTGAAACTTTTTAATTTTTGCAATCATACCCAAGTAAATCTTGATTTGACTCATTTAATTTAAGAGTTTTTTTTTAAAATTGGCCATTGATTTTCATGTTACGCAATTTAACCCCTATCAACCATCAAAATTTTAATTTCATTCAAATTAACCCCTGATTTTGATTGATTTTAGTCCCCAAACTTATGCAGTCGTTGCATTTTGATTTTTAATTTTAAAACTCTTCAATTTGGTTCTTAATTGACCTCTAAACTTTAAGTTTCTTATCATTTTATCCCTAATTTCATCTTATTAAGTTCATAAAAATCAAATTTAGTTCTCTAAAATTTTAATTTTCTCAATTAAATCCTGAATTAAGCTTTCAAACTTAATGTTTTCACCAATTAAGTTTTAATAAAATTAATTTGACCCATTAAAAGTCTAATTAAGTCTTTTCACTTAATTAATCCTTTTAAAATTAGCCTAAATTAATTTTAAACTTAATTAAATCTTTAATTAGACTAATGATTAAATAAATCATCTTATTAAAAATCTAATCAAGTCATCAAATTTAATTTTTATGTAAATTCATCTAATATTCACTTAAGTTAATTTTGAGTTTGCATTGTCTTTCATATTGGGTCCTTTCAAAAATGCAATTGAGTTTCCAAAATTATCAAAGATCCAATTTGGTTTTTGTATCTCTTATTTATGTATTTAAATTCTATCCAGCTTGTTCTTGCCAATCAAATTGTTTGTCTTCCTAAATTTTTTTTATAAAAGAAAAATGATAATTTTAGGGAACTTAAAATTATGGTATGTCATCTAAACTATTTTTTATTCATATATTTTACTTGTTTATTTTATTACATAGGAACGATATAATGTTGGCATGCATGCCAAACACGAGGAGGATTCTTCAACCCATTTAGAATATGATTTGGAGTTGTGGTTGAATGTTGGAGCAACATGTAGATCCGATAGAAATTAGGTTTATGATATCTCTATAACTATGGTCCAAAATATTATGTCAGGTTGTAGTATCTTGACCATAGACACCATAAAATCCACACGATTTGGCCATCAAAAGTCGTTTAGAAGTTGGTAGAATAATGAGTTAGTGTTTTTGAATTGAAATGAAGGCAAAATATGAAGAATAAAAAAGGGAACAATGGGAGAAGATGATTGTATACATGTCTAGTCATTATTCTACCTCTTAGAAACCTCTACGAGATTTTCCTCCTCCCCATCCTCTCTCACCTCTATTTGCAGTCTATTTTCAACATTTTTAAACATTTCTAATTGATTTTCACAATAAAATTAAGGTTCATAAATATAAATATGTACTCTCGTATATATTAAATATATTATTCAAGTTAGATTTTTTTGTATAATGTTTTTTAATGCTATTTAATGTCAAATTATTTTGATAGCATTGAAAAAATTATCTACACCACTAACAGACATAAAAACTCTTTTGGTTATTCCATCACTAAAACGTGTCAATTTTCATTAAAAAATTACAAAGAGTTATTAAGTGTTTTGATTTATACTAATAAAATCATCAACAGAAAGTTGTTATCGGTCACCATGTTGGTTATTTGTTAGAAATATGAGATTTATTGCTGATAAGTTATTTTTTGGTAATATTTACTATCTGATAGACCAACAAAAATTGATTGCCGCATATTTTATCACCAATAATAATTTTTATAAGTATAATTATCGGCGATTAAATAAAAAATAAGATTATCAACAGATCTAAAATCATCAACCAACACTAGCCAACAAAATTGTTCTGTAAATAAATCCACCACATAAAATGTTATTGACGAATGAAAAGCTTATTTTTCAAAGAAATATTCCGTTGATATAATTCATTTTTCTGGAGGTGAGCATCGTAG
>NW_011500384.1:0-22960 GCF_000495115.2 Populus euphratica
TAGGGTTTCTTTAAGTTCAAATTCAGTATAAATCAAGGCATAACCCAAACATGTAAAGGTTACGCACTTTTCAGATTAATAAAACTTTGCTGCACTTATTGTGTGTTGGTGGGATAATCTCCTTTCCTTGGTTCTCTAAAGAACTGAAAACGTCTTATCGAAGAACAACTGACTTCGTGGCGTCATTCTTATACTTCTCGTTCGCGAATCAATATTCGTTGGGTGGGGGTTTCTGTTTTCAATAGTGCTGGTGCCTAGGTACAAGTTATCTTTGTGTCACACTCCTATCAAACCTGATTTACTTGGCTTTCCGGGAATTGGCATCTTTGCGTGTGGGTTGCGTGACCATGTGATCACGAGGTTTGCATCAGTATCCTTGACTTTTGTTTGAAAAAACTCTCTTCAGCCTTGACGATAGAAGCATAGTTAGGTACAACATCCCTTTCTCGCATGCACAAAGTTGGATTCCCATGTGCTGTATGTAGAGCTTGTTGAGCCTTATCCATTTCATCTTTCGCATGTTTGACTCTATCTGAAATGTTGGAGAAGTGAGTCATATTGAAAAGTTTCAATTCCCGTTTTAGTTTTCTTAGCTTGCAACACAGCTGATACATTGGACAACCCCCTGAATTTAGTTTTCTTAGCTTGCAACTGAAAAGTTTCAATTCCCGTTTTAGTTTTCTTAGCTTGCAACCCAGCTGATACATTGGACAACCCCCCGAATTGTGTTCCTATACTTGGTTCGACCAAGTATAATCAGATTCTCAGGACATTGGTTCGACCAAGTATAATACGGGCCTGAATATCAAAGATCATCCACTTTCGCTTCTTGAATACATGTTTCCAATCTGTCCATATGACCAGCCCACAAAGTAGACCCTCATAACCTGTCTGATTGGTAGCGGATAGCATTAAAGTCACCCATAAGAACCCATGGGCTGGACTCCCATCCATCACTACGACTCACTATATCAGACCATAATGCCTCACGTAAGGAAGCGTTATTGTCTCCGTATATAATTGAAGCATTGAAACAGATATTGGTAGCTAATATAGTGACAGAAACATGAATAGCCTGGTCTGACATTCCGAGGACATCAACCTTCACCACATCAGCATTCCAACAAACCCAAATACGACCACGACAAGAGAAATCATAATTATACAAGAAGGACCAATTACGCAGAAGAAGTTGAGAAACATTATATTTATTCTCATCTCTAACCTGAGTTTCAACCAAACCGAAAAGAGTCACCTCTCTTGATGGATGAGCTGACGCAATGCTGAATGCTTTATACGATCATTCAAACCTCTTACATTCCAACATCCAATAATCATAAGAAAATAGAGAGGAGTAATAGCTAACTGATTAACAATTTACCTTTCGGTGGAATTCAGAGTTTGTGGGCTTGTCAGGATTGGTGACGTCAACTCCTTATCAGTTCGTTCCCCATCTGTATCACCTCCCATTGCGTCAATATCTACATTCAGCTCATGACTATTAACGAAAAGAACCTGGTTCACGGTCGCACAATCAGATGTATTGGAGATGGCTAAACTTTGATCTGAAGCAGTACTTGTACCCCCCTGCTCCTGCTTCATGTCTCCTTGTGAACTCTTCAAAACAAGAGGAGAGGTAGGATTTTCATCTTCATAACAATCAGCATTGCTCACATCTGATGCAGCCTTCTCATTGATATTACAATCAGAAATATTTGTACCAGATGTCGAACAACCATTCTCATTACAGTTACGTATTACAATCAAAAATATTTGTACCAGATGTCGAACAACCATTCTCATTACAGTTACGCACTTTAGATGCCAAAGGACCATTGTCACCACTCACAAAACCCTTATTTCGTTTAGCAACTACCTGCCATTGAAACTGATTCTGCTTTTTATCCGCAGATTTAGAGTTTGCAGCTCCTACTTTCCTCTTACCCTCTGCCTCCATTGTAAGATTATCACCGTTATTAGTAGCACATATCGCTGTCGTGTGTCCAAAGACATTACAATTATTGCACTTCGATGGTATCCATTCGTAATCAGCTAAAATTGTTATGAATAACCCATTTGGACAACGAAGGTCGTATTCCTTAACCAGCGTCTTCGTAGCATCAATCTCAACACAAACTGTTGCGTAGCTAAGCCTTTGACGCAACAATGTTGATGCGGATCAGCCTAACACCAAGCATAATCATGCCAACAACCCATTGGAGGTGCCAATTGGGCCAATCACAAGAGCTAGGGCTAAGAAGCTTAAAGAAGCATTGAATGGGCTTGTTCAGAATATATGGAACAAAATGGACCTAGAGAGGCTTGGAACATTTAAGGAGCATGAAGAACAGCCTTTAATTCATTTAGTTCAGGTCCAAGAAGAGCCCAATTCATGTGGAACAAGGGGTTGATGTGTCCGGCCCAATACCAGCCTTGTTAGGCTTGTCTTTTCTAATACTACAAGGATAAAGAGTCAGCAATTTATTCTCCTAACTAAGTAAGGAAGTTGGCCAAATCTTATTCCTATAGAGGGGAGGACTATTTAATGCTTTTCCTCACTTAGGAAGGAAAGTAATTAAATCAGCAACAAAGGAGGAAATTTGTTTTCTTATTTGTCCAAGTTAAACAAGGAATTCCAAGCTAATCAAGGACATCAAAGGGGGCAACAACACAAATTTTCCAAATCAGATTTTTCCAATTTTGTTTAGGATTTGTTAAGGGTGACAAATCTGATTCTAGCTTATTTAGGATGGTATTTTCGGATTTTTAGTATTTTTAGTATTTTCTTCTTAGTTTTTGGGTTATTATTACTTATTTGGGTCAATTGTAAGTGGGCTACATATAAGTCCACCTAAGGGAGGTCCATTAGGGTTTCTTTAAGTTCAAATTCAGTATAAATAAAGGCATAACCCAAACATGTAAAGGTTACGCAATTTTCAGATTAATAAAACTTCTTTGCTGCACTTATTGTGTGTTGGTGGGATAATCTCCCTTCCTTGGTTCTCTAAAGAACTGAAAACGACTTATCGAAGAACAACTGACTTCGTGGCGTCATCCTTATACTTCTCGTTCGCGAATCAATATTCGTTGGGTGGGGGTTTCTGTTTTCAATAGTGCTGGTGCCTAGGTACAAGTTCTCTTTGTGTCACACTCCTATCAAACCTGCTTTACTTGGCTTTCCGGGAATTGGCATCTTTGCGTGTGGGTTGCGTGACCATGTGATCACGAGGTTCGCATCAAATGTAGTCTGATCAGCATGAAGAGGAACCCCAATAGCACTCGCTACACAACTCAACCCCTTAACAGTCCAATACTCGAGAGGAACATTATACAGCCTAACCCATACCGGAACTCTGACCAAATCACCTTTCAAAAATTGCATGTTCGGTTGCCAACGTTTAAGCACCAAATGTCTACTTGCCATGTGCCATGGGGCTCTTTCCAACACATTAGTGGCATGATCAACAGAATCAAAAGTGAATAGGAAGAAACCATTATCCGAAGATAAAACTTCTGATAGACCGTAGGAGCCCCAGATTCTTTTGGCAATAGAATTAACAACAGGATATGATAATTTCTGACCCATAAAATGACCAACTAGGGTGGATTTCCAAAGTTTGCAGCCATCCTCAAACACATCAAGTGGAGGAGCTACTGTCACACGACCATCAGTCATAGCGGGGCTAGCAAAATTCAGATTATAGACTGGAGAAAGACTAAGGGTCTTACTATCCTCATTGTTATCAACATCAGAACCCTTCAAAGCATTTAAAAAATTCAATATGGGGCTAAGGTTTAGCTGGTCTTGTTGCTGAGACACTACCTTCAACTCATCAACTTTAGAACCCAACACATGATTCATTTCTAAAACAACATTAGTAGCTTGGAAATTAGAGTGTTTCTTTATGCTAGCTTTAGAATCAGTTTGATTAACACTAGTAAACTGAGAAATCCATGGCTATTCAACATGTCTTGTAGCTCTGATCTTAAAATATATCCAGACTTGACTTCATTGTGTTGTTCAATGTTAGAGCTAACCATTGGAATAGTGTCCACAGCAGAACATAAGTACATTATAGCAGCAGCATACAAATACTAGGTAGAATAAAATTCTAAGAAGAGAAACTGAGTCTAAGAAGTAACTTAAGCTTAGAAGCAACAACATTCAAATCTTAGAAACAACAAGATTCAGATTTGTTCATGAAAGAAGAAGAGAATTACAGAATTACAAGGCTAGTATCTTTCAGCTCATTGATTGTAATGATGATCCGTTCGGTAAAGCTGTAGAGCATGTTCTGACGGACAACATACTAAAACATGGTGACGATCCAACGGTGAACAAAGGAGATGAAGCTTTAATAACACCACTCCAATTCACTCTGCTGCAACTAAAAATGCAGAAGAGTAGAAATATTGCGAGATCAATATCTCCCACCTCGTTGATTGAAACCAAGATCTATTCGGTCAATGTTTCAAGAAGGTTGGTGTGAACAACATAGTCAGAAATGAGGACGATCCAGCAGTGGACAGAGTAGATCTAGCTCCGACAGTTTGATCTCTAATGTCTCTCTCTCTCTCTATAGATCACTCTCTCACCCTTGTTTTTTAGCTAAGGAACTTTTTTCCCATCATCTGTTTTATTGCATGCAATAAAATGCGTCATTTTAGAAAACGTATCAACCATAACAAAAATAGAGTCTCTACCTTTCTTTGACCTGGGTAAACCTAAAACAAAGTCCATAGAGATATATCTACCCAAGGTTCAGTAGGCACAGGTAATGGTGTATATAGCCCATGTGGTTGTACTCTAGATTTTGCCTTTCTATAAGCAATGCATGGTTCACAAATTCGTTGCACATCTCTTTTCATCTTTGGCCAGTAAAAATGCTCATGCAATACATCCAAGGTTTTCGCAACCCCAAAGTGACCCATTAAACCACCTTCATGTGCTTCACGAACAAGCAATTCATGCAAAGAACTAGCAAGAACACACAATCTATTCTCTTTGAACAAAGAACCATCCATCAAATAAAACTTACCAAAAGCCGAATGTCCACATGCATCATAAATCTCGACAAAGTCAAAATCATTATCATACAATTCCTTCACATATTCAAAGCCTAGCAATCTAGTATTCATTGTGTGTAAAAGAACATACCTGCGTGAAAGTACATCAGCTACAATGTTCTCTTTGCCTTGCTTATACTTGATTACGTAAGGAAAAGTTTCAATGAATTCAACCCATTTTGCATGCCTCTTATTCAACTTACCTTGTCCTTTCAGATGTTTCAAGAACTCATGATCCGAATGGATTACGAACTCTTTTGGCCACAAGTAATGTTGCCATGTCTCAAGTGCTCTTACCAATGCATAGAGTTCTTTGTCATAAGTGGGATAGTTTAAGGTCGCTCCACTTAACTTCTCACTAAAATATACAATAGGCCTCCGATCCTACATCAAAACAACACCTATTCCCATTTTAGATGCATCACATTCTATTTCATATGCTTTTGTAAAGTCAGGTAAAGCCAAAACAGATGTAGAACATAATTTATCTTTCAAAAGAACAAAAGCCAATTCTTGTTCCTCCCCCCATTTAAACCTTACTAACTTTTTAAAAACTTCATTCAAGGGTGCAGCTATTGTATTGAAATCTTTCACAAAATGCCTATAAAAACTAGCTAACCCATGAAAACAAGAGGATCCAAAGAGCTTGGAGGGTCAATAACATAGATTCTTCATTTGATATTTAGCAGGGTGTTTTGCTTTCCCTAACAAATCTAGTTAAGTCTCAGTTTTCTGCTCGGTGGCTAGCCTGTAACCATCTATTTTTTTATGTTTTTGTTCTCATTATATATCTGGGGTATGCCCCTTATAATCTTTATATCTTCTTCTTTTAATACATATCTCAACTTACTAAAAAACAAACTTATTTTTCTCACTTGTTATCACAATAAGTCTAGACTTTTTGGGTACAACTTGGGTGGAACTTACCCATTTGCTATTAGAAGTAAGATAAACGATTTTATTATCAAGAAATTTAATGACTTCATTTTTCACTACATCTTTCATATTAGGATTAGCCTTTGTTGCATTTCTATAGAGGGTTTAACATTTTCCTCCAAAAAAATTATGTGTGTGCAAATCAAAAGACTAATTCCTTTTATGTTAGCTGTGGTCCATCCTAATGTATTTTGTGTATTTTTAGAGTTTGTAATAACTTACTTTCTTGATGTGCATTAAATTTGGAAGAGATTATTACCGGAAAACTTTCATTTTCTCCCAAGTGTATTTGAGATTGAATGGTGACGACTTCAAATCAGGTTTGGGTGGTTGAACACTTTAATGTGACTTAATTGATCATCGTGGCAATTCCTTAATTTATGGTCTCCAATTATTTGCTTTTGATTCTTCTTGAAAATAAACTATTTGCAAATCGTCAAATTCATCAATCTCAGTTTCATTTGAAGTGGTTTGAAATTGATCATGAACTAATTTTTCAGCAAAATCCACTTCTTGTAAATCATTATCATCTCTAGGTTGCTTGCAAATGTTTAAAACATTCATCTTCAATGTCATGTTTTCAAAAGATAGCTTCATTAGTCCATTCCTATAATTAATCAACGCATTAGAAGTTGCAAGAAAGGGACGTCCTAAAATAACAGGAAATGAAATTACATGTTTTAACAGGTTATGTGTCTAAGACAATAAAATCCAGACGATAAATGAATTTATCGACTTGTATTAACACATCTTTGACTATTCCTCTAAGCACTTTTACAGATCTAGCAGCAAGTAAGAGAGTTACAGAAGTTGGTTTTAACTCACATAGATTGAATCTTTGAAAAACTGAACATGGAAGTAAATTCACACTAGCTCTAAGATCAAGGCTTTTTCAATAAAGTAAGAAATTGTAGGACAACGAGGGCCTTTATATTTCAAATCATTATTGTTTTTAAGAATGACACTTACTTGTTCGACTAAAAAGGCTTTCTTTTTCACATTTAGTTTTATCTTCACAGTGCACAGATCTTTCAAAAATTTAACATAAGAAGAAACCTGTTTAATAACATCCAGCAAATATATACTAATCCTTATTGTTTGAGAGTTTCAAAGATTTCAAAGTTGTGATTACTTTTTCTTTGTTTGGTCATGGCTTGAGGAAATGAAAATGCTAGCAGGGAATCATTCTTTTCTTTGCAATATTCAGGTTCAACCCCTTCTTTACCTTCATAGATTGACTTGTCATCTTTCTCACAAGGTTTAAGAGTGGGTTTTTCAATAACCTTACCACTGCGAAGAGTAGTGACTGATTTGACATGATCCATGTGTTGGCTTCCAGAACTACTTGCATTTGCATTGTATTGCCCCTTGAGATTTTGTTGTGGTTGAGATGGGAACTTACCTTTCTCTTAGAAACTAAAAGCAAATGTTAATTTTGCAAGAGTATCTTTAAAATCTGTCATGCTTTAAGCAAGTATTGATTGTCCCTTGCTTTTTAATGAATGCATGCAATCTTTCCTCAAGATTTCTTCTAGGAGGTGGATCATAAGAAGGTGCATATCTATGAGAATTTTGGAAATTATGGTGTGCTTGAAATGATGGATGTGAAGTCAGTGCATTATTTTTTTTTTTTGGTAAGTTGACGTATATATTAAAGGAAAACGATTCAAAGATTATAAGGGGCATACCCCGGATTTACAATGAGAACAGAAACGTAAAACAATAGATGGCTACATGCTAGCCACCGAACTGAAAACTCAAGACCTAACTTGATTCGTTAGGGAAACTAATACAACCAGCTAAATATCAAATGAAGAATCTATGTTATTAACCCTCCAGGCTCGTTGGATTCTTTTATTTTTATTTGTCGGTAGAACGTTCCTCATCAAATCCAGCTTATCACGGATGATACATTCAATTTGATGAAAGACCAAATTCTGAGTTCTAGATATTCCAGCAAAGGTCCTTACATTCCTTTCTTGCGAGATATGATACACTGTAGCTGCAAAACTGAGTTTACGAGAAAAATTGACGAAACTTTTGCCATGCCAAGTGACAGTGGCCCATCGAATCCATTCATCCCATCCTTTTGTCATTCTTGAAATGTTGCATCTGTCACAAACATCCCACCAGATTGCTTTAGTATAGGAGCATTCAAAGAACAAGTGGTTGTGATCTTCGTTGTTGCGGAGACAGAGTGAGCATCTATTGGGACCATGTATACCAAATCGATGAAGTCTATCTTGAGTGGTGAGTTTCTTTTGGACAGCCACCCAAAGAAGAAACGAATGTCTTGGAACAGCATTGTTGAACCACACAATGTCATGCCATTCGACCATCGTATGATGAAATCTTAGTTGTTCCCAAGCTATTTTGATCGAGAATCTGTGATTTGGTGAATCCAGCCAAACAATCTCATCATTTTGCCGTATCATTGGTTTAGAATTGGAAGGAATAGCTTCTACAATGGGGTGCCAGCCAATAGCGTGAGTGCCAGCCAAGTCAGTGCATTATTGTTATCAACATTATTGTTATCACTCTTCCAATTGAAATTTGGGTTGTATATTTACAACTATAGATTTAGATTGGGTCTTTAAAAACTATTTAAAGCATGAGCTTGTTCATGGAGACATTCCTTAAAAAAAGGCAAAGGTGGATAGTGATTGGTTAAGTGTTCATTTGTTTCACAGATTTGACACACAATGTCTTGAACATATTTTAATTGACCACTTATTTTTAATTCTAGTACCTCGACTTTTCTAGCTAAAGATGTAAACTTGGTGATACCATCCAAGCAACGTCAAATTTGGATTTTGATGTAAAATGTGTACCTATCCAATTTTACGACAATAGTCATAATTCTCAATTTGACTGTTGGATCAAGCTAAAATTTTACGTGAAGTCTCCTGACATGTTTTCCTACCTTTTTTTTTTGGTAAGTTGACGTACATATTAAAAGAAAAGGATACAAAGATTATAAGGGGCATACCCCAGATTTACAATGAGAACATAAATGTAAAATAACAGATGGCTACAAACTAGCCACCAAACAGAAAACATAGACCTAACTAGATTTGTTAGGGAAACCAATACAACCAGCTAAATATCAAATGAAGAATATATGTTAGTGACCCTCCAAGCTCTTTGGATCCTTTTGTTTTCATCTATTGGTAGAACGTTCCTCATCAAATCAAGCTTATCACGGATGATACATTCGATTTGATCAAAGATCAAATTATGAGGTCTAGAGATTCCTGCAAAGGTCCTTGCACAAAGACCAAATTATGAGGTCTAAAGATTCCTGCAAAGGTCCTTGCATTCCGTTCTTGCCAGATATGATACATTGTAGCTGCGAAACTGAGTTTACGAGAAAAATTGATGAAACTTTTGCCATGCCAAGTGACAGTGACCCATCGAATCCATTCATCCCATCCTTTTGTCATTCTTGGAATGTTGCATCTGTCACAAACATCCCACCAGATCGCTTTAGTATAGGATCATTCAAAGAACAAGTGGTTGTGATCTTCATTGTTGCGGAGAGAGAGTGAGCATCTATTGGGACCATGTATACCAAACCGATGAAGTCTATCTTGAGTTGTGAGTTTCTGTTAGACAGCCACCTATAGAAGAAACGAATGTCTTGGAACAACATTCTTGAACCACACAATGTCATGCCATTCAACCATCGGACGATGAAATCTTAGTTGTTCCCAAGCTACTTTGATCGAGAATGATACGATCCAAGCAAGGTCAAATTTGAATTTTGATGTAAAATGTGCAACTATCCAATTTTACGGCAATAGTCATGATTCTCAATCCGACCGTTGGATCGAGCTGAAAGTTTACGTGGAGTCTTCTAACATATTTTATTACCTTGGGTTAAAATTTCAGGTCAATCAGAGTTCGGGAAGGTATCTCAATACGGGTCATTAGAGGCTGTACGGATTTTGTTATTTACTTCCTTTTGACTTGTGGACTTCCTATTTGGCTAGGATTCTTTTCCTAAAGGGATGTGGCAGCTTATTTTGGAAATATACTAATTCTACAAGGATGTTTAATGGGCTGCAACATAGTTTTCAAGTGGCAAGGATTCATAATTATTTCAGAATCCTTTTCTTACAAGGATTCCTTATTCATCCGAGCTACAAAAGGAAAGAAGACTTTAGAATACATTCTACCTTCAGATCAGATTTCCTAGTCTATTTGGGACTTCTTAATGGTGACAAATCTGATTCTAGCATATTTAGGATAGTAATTTTCGGATTTTTATATTTTATTTATTTTCTTCATAGTCTTTGGGTTATTATTACTTATTTGGGTCAATTGTAAGTGGGCTACATATAAGTCCACCTAAGGGGGGTTCATTAGGGTTTCTTTTAAGTCTAAAATCACTATAAATAGAGGCATAACCAAACATGTAGGGGAAAACTATTCAGATAATAAAACTTCTTGTTTGCCACACTTTGTGTGTATGTGTGTTGGTGAGATAATCTCCCTTCCATGGTTCTCTAAATGAACTAAAAAATGACTTATCGAAGAACAACTGTCTTCGTGGCGTCATCCTTGTACTTCTAGTTCGCGAATCAATATTCGTTGGGTGGGGGTTTCCGTTTCCAATAGTGCAGGTGCCTAGGTACAAGTTATCTTTGTGTCACACTCCTATCAAACCTGATTTTACTTGGCTTTCCGGGAATTGGCATCTTTGCGTGACCATGTGATCACGAGGTTCGCATCAGAGAATCTGTGATTTGGTGAATCTAGCCAAACAATCTCATCCTTTTGCCCTATCATAGGAGTAGAATTGGAAGGAATAGCTTCTACAATGGGGTGCCAGCCACTAGCTTGAGTGGGAGGAATTTTCCATTCTGAGTTATGAATCAGCATATTCACCTTCACGTTCTTTTCCATACCTGAATCATAGATGAATCTTTCACCGTAAGAATCTGCGAGCGGGCTGCGAGGATGCCAATTGTAAACCATAGAGAGGTTATCATTCCATCTCCTATGATGTACTTCATATTCGGCCTTGCTAAGGATCTAAGCTTTAGAATCTTTCCCCATGCCCAAGAGCAATTCTCTAACGTCTTGATTGTCAAGAAATTCCTACCTCGCAATAGATTAGATCTGATCCAAGTAGACCAGATTGAGCCATCTGAGTCATTACACAGGTTCCAAATGCGTTTGAACAAAGCAATCTTATTCCATTCTGGTATCCTTTTTATTCCTAGCCCCCCCCCCCTCCTTTTTTGGAAGACATACTTGCTTCCAAGCCACTTTAGCCCCAGTAGTTCTCATATCTGAACCTGATCAAAGAAAGGATCTCATAATTTGCTCCACATTTTTCATGACTTGCCCAACAGACCTAGATGGAAAATAAAACTGAATTAATCAGTTGTACTCCTCCTGCATACGAGAGTGTTCTACAAGTCCAATGTCGAACTTTAGAGGTGATTCGATCCACGAGGCCCTTACAATAAACAACCTTTAGTCTGGACGAGACAAGAGGCACTCCCAAATATTTCATAAGGAGCTCCCCCTCTGGAAACCCAAGAATACGAATAATTTCTTCCCTCTCAACATCTAACACACCACTTAAGAAGATGTCACTTTTATTTGGATTTGGATACAGACCTGATAGATCTTGAAACTTTGTGAGCACTGTTTTGATCATACGAATTGAGTTTACATCCCCTTTGCTAAAAATCATCAAATCATCAGCAAAACAAAGATAAGAAATGTTGTCCTTTTTGCATCTCCAGTGGAACTTGAAGTTTTGGTCGACACTCATCTTGCAGAATAGCCCCGAAAGGATTTCCATAGATAGGACAAACAAATATGAAGAAAGTGGATCCCCTTGTCTCAGCCCTCCCCCCCCCTTGAAAGTAACCTGCAAGCTCACCATTGACGTTGATAGAGAATTGACATGATGTAACACAAACCATGATCCAATCAATGACTGTTCTAGGGAATCCCATTTTTCTTAACATAGCATTAATGAAATCCCACCGAATCGAGTCATAAGCCTTCATCAGATCTACTTTCATAGCACAACGGGCAGGTCCCGTAGATTTATCATAGCCTTTCATTAGTTCTCCGTCCAGAGATAAAAGCAGTCTGATACGGACCTACTAAGGATGGCAAAACAGCTTTGATTCTCCCAGCTAGAATCTTAGCGATGCATTTGTACACGGTATTGCAGCAAGATATAGGACGAAAATCTGTCAACCTCGTAGGATTGGCAACTTTAGGAATAAGGGAAATGGATGTAGCATTCATTTCTTTAAGCATTCTACGACTCTGAAAGAAGGAGCTAACAGCGTTGATTATATCTTCCCCAACTATGTGCCACATTCTTTTGAAGAAACCTGCGTTAAATCCATCCGGACCAGGGGCTTTGTTGTTCTTCAAACTAAACATAGCATGCTTAATCTCCTCCCTTGTTACATCTTGTGCTAATACATGTTGTTGCGTTGAAGACAGTTTCAAGTTAATTGCCGATTCCATCTCTTCCTCATTCAGAACCCTAGGCATCTGTTCCACTCCTAACACATGCTGGAAGTACGGAATTACTTCTGATTTAATTGCCTCATGTCCTTCGACAACCTCTCCATCCTCTCTTGTAAGTGAAAGAAGTTTATTTCTATGTTGTCTTCCATTTACTGATTTGTGAAAGTAGCTAGTATTCTGATCCCCTAAGCTAAGCCATTGTATCTTTGCCTTCTGTTTAAAAAAACTCTCTTCAGCCCTGACGATAGAAGCGTAGTTACGTACAACATCCCTTTCTCACATGCACAAACTTGGATTCTCATGCGCTGTATGTAGAGCCTGTTCAGCCTTATCCATTTCATCTTTTGCATCTTTGACTCTATCTGAAATGTTGGAGAAGTGAGTCATATTGAAAAGTTTCAATTTCCGTTTTAGTTTTCTTAGTTTGCAACACATCTGATACATTGGACAACCCCTCGAATTTTGTTCCCATACTTTCCTCACCAAGGGCATGAACTCGTCATGGTCTATCCACATATCGAAGAATTTGAATGGTTTCTTTATATTCTGATCATCACCAATAACCTTTACCACCATAGAAGAATGGTCTGACATACCCAAAGGCAAAAATCTCGCTTCCAACAATGGGAAGTTCAGATTCCATTTCTCATTGACAAGCACTCTATCTAGTTTCCGCATAATCAGATTCTCTTGACATTGATTCGACCAAGTATAATGCAGGCGTGAATATAAAAGATCATCCACTTTCGCTTCTTGAATACATGTTTCCATTCTATCCATATGACCAGCCCACGAAGTAGACCCTCCTAACCTGTCTGATTGGTAGCGGATAGCATTAAAGTCGCCCATAAGAATCCATAGGCTGGACTCTCATCCATCACTACAACTCACTATATCAGACCATAATACCTCATGTAAGGAAGCGTTATTGTCTTCGTAAATAATTGAAGCATTGAAACTTATATTAGTAGCTAATATAGTGACAAAAACATGAATAGTCAGGTCTGACATTCCGAAGACATCAACCTTCACCACATCAGCATTCCAACAAACCCAAATACGACCATGACAAGAGAAATCATAATTATACAAGAAGGACCAATTACACAGAAGAAGTTGAGAAACATTATCTTTTTTCTTGTCTCTAACCCGAGTTTCAACAAAACCAAAAAGGAGTCATCCTCTCTTGATGGATGAGCTGACGCAATGGCGAATGCTTCATGGGATCATTCAAACCTCTAACATTCCAACATCCAATAATCATAGGAAAATATAGAGTAAAAACATCAACACAAAATTACCTCTACGTGCCCCAGGCGAGGAGACAAATTTCTTATTCTTCTTTGAAGAGGCTTTTGAACCCTTTTTCTTTTTCTCTAGAGAGTCTCTAGCCTTAATCGCTAACTGATTAATAGTTTCCCTTTCGGTGGAATTTATAGTTTGTGGGCTTGTCAGGATTGGTGGCATCAACTCCTAATCGGTTTGTTCCCCATCTGTATCACCTCCCATTGCGTCAATATCTACATTCAGCTCATAATTATTAACGGAAAGAACCTGGTTCATGATCGCACAATCAAATGTATTGGAGATGACTAAACTTTGATCTAAAGCAGTACTTGTACCCCCCTGCTCTTGCTTCATGTCTCCTCATGAACTCTTCAAAACAAGAGGAGAGGTAGGATTTTCACCTTCATAATAATCAGCATTGCTCACATCTGATGCAGGTTTCTCATTCATATTACAATCAGACATATTTGTACTAGATGTCTAACAACCATTCTCATTACAGCTATGCACTTTAGATGCTAAAGGACCATTCTCACCACTCACAGAACCCTTATTTCGTTTAGCAACTACCTGCCATTGAAACTGATTCTGCTTCTTATCCGTAAATTTAGAGTTCGCAGCTCCTACTTTCCTCTTCCCTCTGCCTCCACTGTAAGATTATCACCGTTATTAGTAGCACATATCGATGTGGTGTGTCCGAAGACATTACAATTATTGCACTTCAACGGTATCCATTCGTAATCAGCTGAAATTGTTATGAATATGGAGCACACCTAAACGAGATGAGAAGGTGGAGGTCAGCAAGGGGAATACCAGTTCTGATTCTTTAAAGGGAAAGGAGAAGGTGACAGAACCTCCACATCCAAGGAGGTCACGAGACATCAAGTGCTTCAAGTGCTTAGGACATGGGCACATTGCTTCAGAATGATCAAATAAAAGGGTAATGATATTGCATGGGGATCATGGAGAGCTGATCAGTGGAGATGAGGCTGAAACTGAAGATGAAGATGAGGCACAAATGGAACAGGAAGAGGATTTCGAACCAGTGAAGGGAGATTTGTTGGTTGTGCAACAGGTTCTAAATGCACAAGTTGATGTTAGTGCTGAGCATCGTGAGAACATCTTTCATACTCGATGTCAGATTCGAGATAAGGTGTGTGGGATGATCATTGATAATGGAAGTTGCACTAATGTTGCGTCAACTACCCTGGTGGAGAAATTGGGCTTAACTACCATTCCACATCCCAGACCGTATAGTTTGCGATGGCTGAATGAGAATGGGGAGATTCGGGTGACAAAGCAAGTTCTTGTGCCCTTTTCCATTAAAACCTATCATGACGAGGTTTTGTGTGACGTTGCGGCGATGTCAGCTAGCCATTTGTTACTGGGTCGTCCATGGCAGTTTGATAAGGATGTGACCTACAATGGACGAAAGAACATTTATTCTTTCATGCTGAATGGAAAGAAGGTGAACTTGTTACCATTGAGTTCTCAACAAGTTAGAGAGGATCAATTACGAAGCCAACAAAAGGAGGTGCAATCACGTAAGGGGCTGTTGTTAGCCAAAAAAGGCGATATCAAACAGGCATTAGCTTCGACGGGGGTTGTTTTCATGATCTCGGCAAAGCAATTGCTACAAGTAGAAGGACTGGACTTACCAACACAGATTAAGGAATTGCTAGAAGAATTTAAAGATGTGTTTCCAGATGAATTACCTAAAGGGTTACCGCCTATTCGTGGAATTGAGCATCAAATTGATTTGGTGCCGGGAGCTTCACTTCCTAATAGACCAGCATACAGATGTAATCCAGCGGAAGCAAAAAAGATTCAAAGGCAGGTTGGTGAGCTTGTAGAGAAGGGCTATGTTCGAGAATCACTTAGTCCATGTTCCGTACCTACTTTGCTTGTACCAAAGAAAGATGGTACCATGAGGATGTGTATGGACAGCCGTGCTATCAACAAAATAACAGTTAAGTATCGATTTCCTATACCCAGACTTGATGATTTGCTTGATGAGTTGCATGGTGCTGCATTGTTTTCTAAAGTCGATTTGATGAGTGGTTATCACCAAATTAGAATGAAAGAGGGAGATGAATGGAAAACAGCATTTAAAACTAAACAGGGGTTATATGAATGGATGGTAATGCCGTTTGGGTTATCTAATGCGCCTAGTACATTTATGAGGCTTATGAATCATGTTTTGAGGAAGTATATTGGGATGTTTGTTGTAGTATATTTTGACGATATCCTAGTGTATAGCAAGACCTTTGATGATCATGTGAAGCATCTTAGAGTTGTGTTTGAAACTTTGCGAGATTCTAAGTTGTATGGAAAACTCACAAAGTGTTACTTCTGTAAAGAAAGTGTCGTGTTTCTTGGATATATTATCTCTAGCAAGGGAGTTAAGGTTGATGAGGAGAAAATTGAGGCAATTCGGGACTGGCCAAAACCTGCTAGTATCTCTGATGTGAGGAGTTTTCATGGTTTAGCTTCTTTCTACAGGCGATTTGTGAAAGACTTCAGCTCTATTGTTGCTCCCATGACAGAATGCTTGAAAAAAGGGAATGTGGTTACCGAATGTGCAAAGGGAGCTTGTGATGGGTTCTTTATGCATGAAGGTTACTTGTTCAAAATGGGCAGAATGTGTATTCCTTCAGGTTCATTACGGGAGTTGCTTGTGCGAGAGGCTCATGGTGGTGGTCTTAGTGGTCATTTTGGGGAGAAGAAGACTTATGAGTTGCTGAAAGAACATTTCTTTTGGCCTAGCATGTTACGGGATGTGCACAAGGTGATTGAGAGATGTGCTATTTGCAAGAAAGCTAAGGGTAAAGAGAATGCATATGGGCTGTATATGCCGTTGCCTATTCCAGAGCAACCGTGGATGGATGTTAGCATGGACTTTGTACTGGGGTTACCGAGAACACAGCGTGGAAAGGATTCAATAATGGTTGTGGTTGATCGATTCTCCAAAATGTCCCATTTCATTCCTTGCAACAAAACTGACGATGCTGTACATGTAGCTGATTTGTTCTTTCAAGAGATTGTTCGTTTGCA
Source organism: Populus euphratica (assembly GCF_000495115.2). Classification (NCBI taxonomy): domain Eukaryota; kingdom Viridiplantae; phylum Streptophyta; class Magnoliopsida; order Malpighiales; family Salicaceae; genus Populus; species Populus euphratica. Next base: position 16,852 of record NW_011500384.1, read on the forward strand.
TGGAGTTCCTAAAAGCATTGTCTCTGATCGTGATACAAAGTTCTTAAACTACTTTTGGAGGAAGCTAGGAACGAAGTTACTTTTCAGTACGGCATGTCATCCACAAACTGATGGACAAACTGAGGTAGTAAACCGAACTTTATCTTCTTTGTTACGAGCTGCTATACATAAGAATTTGAAGAGTTGGGATACTTGTTTGCCTATTGTGGAGTTTGCATATAATCGTAGTGTGCATGGGGCTACAAAATTTTCACCATTTGAGGTCGTGTATGGCTTTAATCCTTGTGTTCCTATTGATCTTGTTCATATTCCAATTGATGAGAGGACATCTATGGATGGAATTAGAAAGGCAGAATTCATGAAGAAACTACATGAGCAGGTTCGATTACATATTGAGGAGAAAACAACAAAGTATGCTAAACAACCTAACAAGGGGCGGAAAATGGTTAGGTTTGAACCTGGTGATCTTGTTTGGATTCATCTTAGTAAGGGCAGATTTCCAAGCAAACGCAAGTCCAAGTTGATGCCAAGAGCTGATGGTCCATTTCGGATTATAGAGAAGGTGAATGATAATGCGTATAAGGTAGATCTTCCTGGTGATTACAATGTATCAGCTACTTTTAATGTGAAAGACTTGACTCCATACTTGGATGATGATGACAATTATGATTTGAGGACAAATCATTATCAACCCGGGGCTGATGATGTGCATCATGGGAATGATAATCCATCTCGTAAAGGTAAATCAAATATGCAAGAGGATTCAGATGGTCCAATGACAAGAGCGAGAGCGAAACAACTACAAAGGACCTTGACGAGTCAGATTGGAATGATTGAAGCTGCGTCGGAGTTAAAATTTGGCAATCAGTTTCAAATTGGTTCAAGGGTGTTTATTTGCCTACAATTGGAGCTTAAAGATGGGAAGAGCCCTTAATGGTTCTTTTGATGCTGGACTACTTGAATTTGGGTTGATAATGCAAATAAGTTAAGAAATTGATGCTGCTTACGTCAGAACAGTAGATAAATTTGAACCCGAATTTGAAGTCATCCATTGCATGTGAAAACAAGACTAATCTAGGTGGATTTCAAGTTCAGAACGTGATCTTTCCAGATTGTCCAACCATGATTGCATTGGACTTTGGTGCAAGAAGTTATAGCCATTTTAAATTCGGTCTGTTTATGTTTCAATTAAAGTCAGAAAATGTGTGCTAGTGTAATTTGTCTGGTTACTTTGTCAAAGTCCAAGTTTTGGGCTTGATTTCTGTCATGTTGAATTTTCCTAAGTGTGGAGGGATGTTCCATTATAAATATGGCATCAGAATATGTAATAAACAACTTTTGGCCAATATTTAAACTTAATTCCGAGAATTAAGAGTTATTCTTCCAAATTGACCTGACTTATCACTCTTCAATCACAAAGAGTGTGGCGTCAAAATCCTAGATTGATCTTTGTGGCGTCCAAATCCACTTATCAAAGTATCACTTTAGTTTATCCTCCATTTTATTTACCTTAACAAATACTATAATCTAGCCTAAACACCAGAAGAAAGACAATACAACCAGACCCATCCTTCATCCATTTTCGTTAGATTCATTATTGCTGATTTTTGAATCATTCACGGCACAACAGTTGCCAACGTTTAAGCACCATCGAGAATCTGTGATTTGGTGAATCCAGCCAAGCAATCTCATCCTTTTGCCCTATCATAGGATTAGAATTGGAAGGAATAGCTTCTACAATGGGGCGCCAGCCAATAGCTTGAGTGGTAGGAATTTTCCATTCTGAGTTATGAATCAGCATATTCACCTTCGCGTTCTTTTCTATACCTGAATCATAAATGAATCTGTCGCCGTAAGAATCCGCGAGCGGGTGTGAGGATGCCAATTGTCAAACCATAGAGAAGTTGTCCTGCCATCTCCTATGAGTTACTTCATCTTCGGCCATGCTACGGATCTGCGCTTTAGACTCTTTCTCCATGCCCAAGAGCAATTCTATGGCGTCTTGATTGTCTAGAAATTCCTACCTCGCAACAGATTACATCTGATCCCAGTAGTCCATTTCCTTCCATTTGAGTCATCCCACAGGTTCCAAATGTGTTTCAACAAGGCAATCTTGTACCATCCCTATGTCCGTTTCATTCATTGCCCCCCCTCCTTTTTTGGAAGACATACCTGATCCCAAGCCACTTTAGCTCCAGTAGTTCTAATATCTGAACCTGACCAAAGAAAGGATCTCATAATTTGCTCCATATTTTTTATGACTTGCCCAGGTAAGAGGAAGAGAGATGCCCAATAGATCTGGATGGAAAATAAAACTGAATTAATCAATTGTACTCGTCCTGCATACGAGAGTGTTCTACAAGTCCAATGTCAAACTTTAGAGGTGATTCAATAAACAGCCTTTAGTCTGGACGAGATAAGAGGCACTCTTTGTGACACAAGACAGACTCGTTACAACAAGTTAAGTCCGAATCTGGAACCTGAAGTAAATAATGTCCAATTGAGTTAAAATTTCAGATATAGTGCGATATCAACCCAAATAGACAGACAGAATATAAGGTTTGAGCAATTTATGACAAAGTTTGATATACTGACATAAAAATGTTATGAATCAGACCTGATTAGACCCGAATTCGAAACCCAAATAAAATGATATCCAACTGACCCCAAATTTGATATGTAATGCGATTATGACCCCAGTAATTAGAATATCAAATTTGATCTAATTCTGAGTTGATTTTATCCAATTGTCTCTTGTTTAGTTTTCTGCGGTAGAACCAAATAAACATCTTTTTGAACAATTTTTTTTCGTTTCTCTTTGTTTTTTTATGCTATTGATATATTTTGAACAATAACAGAATGAAATAACAATTTTTTTCTTTTATATGCCGCAAATTCAAGGAGAAGAAGAAATTGGATACTAAGAAATTTTTACGGAATTAACAAGATATGAAAATTTCAGGAGGATATAACCTGATTAATGGAGCCAAGCTCTGATACCAATGATGTGAACCTCGTGATCACATGTTCACGCAACCCACACGCAAAGACGTCAATTCCTGGAAAAGCCAAGTAAATCAGGTTTGAAAGGAATGTGACACAAAGATAACTAGACACGGCACCAGCACTATTGGAAATGGAAAACCCCACCCAACGAATATTGATTCGCAAAGGAGAAGTATAAGGATGACGCCACAAAGACTGTTGTTCTTCGATAAGTCGTTTTTAGTTCTTTAGAGAACCAAGGAAGGGAGATTATCCCACCAACACACAATAAGTGGAGCAAAGAAGTTTTATTGATCTGAAAATTGCGTAACCTTACTTGTTTGGTTATGCCTTTATTTATACTGAATTTGAACTTAAAGAAACCCTAATGGACCTCCCTTAGGTGGACTTATATGTAGCCCACTTACAATTGACCCAAATAAGTAATAATAACCCAAAAACTAAGAAGAAAATACTAAAAATACTATTAGAATTAGATTTGTCACCCTTAAGAAGTTCTAAACAAAATTGAAAAAATTTGATTTGGAAAATTTGTGTTGCTACCCCCTTTGATGTCCTTGATTAGCTTGGAATTCCTTGTTTAACTTGGACAAATAAGAAAACAAATTTCCTCCTTTGTTGCTAATTTAATTACTTTCCTTCCTAAGTGGGGAAAAAAATTAAATAGTCCTCCCCTCTTTAGAAATAACATATGGCCAACTTCCTTACTTACTTAGGAGAATAAATTGCTGACTTTTTATCCTTGTAGTATTAGAAAAAGACAAGCCTAACAAGGCTGGTATTGGGCCGGACACATCAACCCCTTGTTCCACATGAATTGGGCTCTTCTTGGACCTGAACTAAATGAGGACTTGAACTATATGAATTAAAGCCTGTCCTTCTGATATAAACCTCGTGATCACATGGTCACGCAACCCACACGCAAAGATACCAATTCCCGGAAAGCCAAGTAAATCAGGTTTGATAGGAGTGTGACACAAAGATAACTTGTACCTAGGCACCAGCACTATTGAAAACAGAAACCCCCACCCAACGAATATTGATTCGCGAACGAGAAGTATAAGGATGACGCCACGAAGACAGTTGTTCTTCGATAAGTCGTTTTCAGTTCTTTAGAGAACCAAGGAAGGGAGATTATCCCACCAACACACAATAAGTGCAGCAAAGAAGTTTTATTAATCTGAAAATTGCGTAACCTTTACATGTTTGGGTTATGCCTTTATTTATACTGAATTTGAACTTAAAGAAACCCTAATGGACCTCCCTTAGGTGGACTTATATGTAGCCCACTTACAATTGACCCAAATAAGTAATAATAACCCAAAAACTAAGAAGAAAATACTAAAAATACTAAAAATCCGAAAATACCATCCTAAATAAGCTAGAATCAGATTTGTCACCCTTAAGAAGTCCTAAACAAAATTGGAAAAATCTGATTTGGAAAATTTGTGTTGCTGCCCCCTTTGATGTCCTTGATTAGCTTGGAATTCCTTGTTTAACTTGGACAAATAAGAAAACAAATTTCCTCCTTTGTTGCTGATTTAATTACTTTCCTTCCTAAGTGAGGAAAAGCATTAAATAGTCCTCCCCTCTTTAGGAATAAGATTTGGCCAACTTCCTTACTTAGTTAGGAGAATAAATTGCTGACTCTTTATCCTTGTAGTATTAGAAAAGACAAGCCTAACAAGGCTGGTATTGGGCCGGACACATCAACCCCTTGTTCCACATGAATTGGGCTCTTCTTGGACCTGAACTAAATGAATTAAAGGCTGTCCTTCATGCTCCTTAAATGTTCCAAGCCTCTCTAGGTCCATTTTGTTCCATATATTCTGAACAAGCCCATTCAATGCTTCTTTAAGCTTCTTAGCCCTAGCTCTTGTGATTGGCCCAATTGGCACCTCCAATGGGTTGTTGGCATGATTATGCTTGGTGTTAGGCTGATCCGCATCATCCCCTCTCTCTTCAAAAGGATTCCAAGTAGTCTTGGAAGTCAACACATGAATCAAGTCAAATCAGTCATCACTCTTTGTAATGGTAAGGTTATTCAAAAACCAATTCTTGAACCTTGTGAGAAAGATGATGAGTCAATCTCGAAAGGTAAGGAAGGGGTTGAATCTAAACATTTCAAAGAAAAGACTGATTCCCCTCCAGCACTTCCATTTTCTCATGCCATGACCAATTAGGAAGAAATCAAGGATGAAAATGGCATCGAAAATATTGATGCGGATCTTTTATCAAAAGTGACAATAGATTCAACACCTGACATCACACCAATCGATGATTACTCTCTACTTTCTCTTAGTTCAATACCTTGGTTTGCTAAAAATATCAATTTTCTTGCTTCAAGATTTTTGCCAGCTCACTAGAGTACCGAAGACAAAATAAAATTTTTGAGCAACGTGTAAAATTTTTATTGGGATGACCTTACTTATTCAATTATTGTCCCGATCAAATATTTTGAAAATGCATTCCCGATAATGAGGTAAGTAATTTCATTAAATTTTGTTACTCTAAGGCACGAGGAGATCATTTCTCGTAAAAAAAAAGGATTGTAGATATCTTACAAAACAGATTTATCTGGGCCACCATAATCAAGGAATCAAATGCATCCTGCAAAAACCTGTGAAAATCGTTAAAAGGTGGGATTTATTTCAAAACATAGAGAGTCTTTAGATAATCTTCTATTGACTCTTAAGTCTCATCACAGTCGAGTCATCATAGTCGAGATAAGCATCGTGCGATTCATGACTTATGAACCCATTTTTATAAAGAACATGCTTGACTGATACGATCCAAGCAAGGTCAAATTTGGATTTTGATGTAAAATGTGCAACTATCCATTTTTACGGTAATAGTCATAATTCTCAATCCGACCGTTGGATCGAGCTGAAATTTTACGTGGAGTCTTCTGACATATTTTATTACCTTGGGTTAAAATTTGAGGCCAATCGGAGTTTGAAAAGACATCTCAATACGGGTCAACAGAGGCTGTATGAATTTTATTATTTACTTCCTTTTGACTTGTTGACTTACAATTTGGCTAGGATTCTTTTCCTAATTATATGGCAGCTTATTTTGAAAATATACTAATTCTACAAGGAGG
>NW_011500384.1:23521-37314 GCF_000495115.2 Populus euphratica
TGTTTGCGAATCAATATTCGTTGGATGGGGGTTTTCCGTTTCCAATAGTGCTGGTGTCTAGGTACAATTATCTTTTTGTTACACTCCTCTCAAACCTAATTTACTTGACTTTCTGGGAATTGGTGTCTTTGTGTGTGGGTTGCGTGACCATATGATCACGAGGTTTGCATCATTAAGGATTTTTAATGACTATTTGACTAGACACTAAATAGGTCTAAACTAAAACCAAGGAAAAGTCAGTAGAACATCTTTGTCAAACATATCTTTAACATAAAATCAAGGGCACTAGGAATGTCTTAAGATAGTGTTTGGCAAACATGCCTTAAGAAAAATAAAAGACATTTTTCCTTAAGCAAAATTAGGGCAAGCTAAACATGCTTTTAGGTTTGGGTTGGGTTAGGCTTATTGGGCTCGAGGCCCAATACAATTCTGTTAAATTGGTAGATGGCCTAACATACTGTTTTTTTTCTTCTTCTTTTTAAATATATATGAGGTTGGACCTTGCCTAGTCGTGTGGGCTAGGTTGAAATGAGGGTTTAACCCTTTTTGTTTTCCTTTTTGTTGGCATATCTAACAGGAGAACATGAATTATTACATGTTCTGCTTGTGCCAAATACATACAATATATTTTATAGGAAGGATGATACGATCCAGAAAAGGTTAAATTTGGATTTTGATGTGAAATGTGCAACTATCCTGTTTTACGATAACAATCATAATTTTCAATCCGACCTTTGGATCAAGCTGAAATGTTAAGTGGAGTCTCCTAACATCTTTTCTTACCTTGGATTAAAATTTTAGGTCAATTAGAGTTCGTGAACGCATCTCAATACGGGTCAACAGAAGCTATACGAATTTTGTTATTTACTTCCTTTTGACTTGTGGACTTCCTATTTGACTAGGATCATTTTTTCTAAAAGGATGTGGCAGCTTATTTTGGAAATATATCAATTGTACAAGGATGTTTAAAGGGCTTGATTTTGCTTTTCTTTTTTCTCCCTCTCTTTTCCCCTCCTCACTTCATTAAATTCAAAGTTATTGATAAGGGATGACAAAAGGACATTAGGTCTTTCTTGGGCATGAATCTTGGCCTATGATTCATCTGGAAAGGATCCTATCCGTTAGCCTTAAGCTAACAACTTGGAACTATCAAACCAATTAAGCTTGGTTGGCTCAAGGGTTTTATATTGGCATTGTAGCTTGTATAGGGCTGCAAACTAGGGGGCCAAAGTTAGGGTTGCAATATGATGTTAGAGCTACTTTAGGTGTGTTTGTTGTCTTGTTTGGTGCATAGCTGATGCATTAAATACCTCTGAGAAGGGCTTTTCGATCAATTTTTATGATTCAGAGGAAAAGGATAACGAATAGCATTAGACAACATATTATCTTACACTAATTTTTTTACATGTCATTTAACTAAACACAATGTCATAGTGAACCAAAAAACCATTTAAGTCAAAACTTGTCATTTTATTTAAATGAAACAGAGTTGTTTTGGTGTTTTTTTATTTAAATTAGGTCATAAACCTCCTATTTTAATTTCAGGCCTCAATCTTTAAATTTGTTCAAATAGGTTCTTAATTGAGTTTTGATTTTAAGAATCAATTTGATTTTACCCCTGCAAGGTTTCAAAAACACCTTTTAATTTAATCATGTTTTTCAAGTTGGTCTTTAATCTTTAATATTTTTAATTTTATCATTAATTGACCTTCCAAATTTTAATTTATTTAATTGCACCCGTGTTTTCAACCGAATTTGATGCGAACCTTATGATAGGTTTGATGAGAGTGTGACATAATGGGAACTTGTCCCAAGACACCAGTACTATTGGAATGAAGTAGAATAACATCATGAAACTAGTTAATCTTTGATAAATCAAATTCAGTTCATTCAAGAATTATGAGATCCTTTCTTTGGTCAGGTTCAGATATTAGAACTACTGGGGCTAAAGTGGCTTGGGATTAGGTATGTCTTCCAAAAAAGGAGGGGGGGCTAGGAATAAAAAGGATAACAGAATGGAACAAGATTGCTTTGTTGAAGCACATTTGGAACCTATGCAATGACTCAGATGGCTCAATCTGGTCTACTTGGATCAGATGTAATCTGTTGCGAGGTAGGAATTTCTGGACAATCAAGACGCCACAGAATTGCTCTTGGGCATGGAGAAAGATTCTAAAGCTCAGATCCTTAGCATGGCCGAAGATGAAGTACATCATAGGAGATGGTAGGACAACTTCTCTATGGTTTGACAATTAGCATCCTCACAGCCAGCTGCAATACCGTGTACAAATGCATCGCCAAGATTCTAGCTGGGAGAATCAAAGCTGTTTTGCCATCCTTAGTAGGTCCACTGGAGATGCAAGAAGGACAACATTTCTCATCTTTGTTTTGCTGACGACTTGATGATTTTTAGCAAAGGAGATGTAAACTCAATTCGTATGATCAAAACTGTGCTCACAAAGTTTCAAGATCTATTAGGTCTGTATCCAAATCCAAATAAAAGTGACATCTTCTTAAGCGGTGTGTTAAATGCTGAGAGGGAAGAAATTATTCGTATTCTTGGGTTTGCAGAGGGGGAGCTCCCTATAAAATATTTGGGACGCCACATAATTGCTCTTGGGCATGGAGAAAGATTCTAAAGCTCAGATCCTTAGCATGGCCGAAGATGAAGTACATCATAGGAGATGGCAGGACAACTTCTCTATGGTTTGACAATTGGCATCCTCACAGCCTGCTCGTGGATTCTTACGGCGACAGATTCATCTATGATTCAGGTATGGAAAAGAACGTGAAGGCGAATATGCTGATTCATAACTCAGAATGGAAAATTCCTACCACTCAAGCTATTGGCTGGCGCCCCATTGTAGAAGCTATTCCTTCCAATTCTAATCCTATGATAGGGCAAAAGGATGAGATTGCTTGGTTGGATTCACCAAATCACAGATTCTCGATCAAAGTAGCTTGGGAACAACTAAGATTTCATCATCCGATAGTTGAATGGCATGACATTGTGTGGTTCAAGAATGCTGTTCCAAGACATTCGTTTCTTCTATGGGTGGCTGTCCAACAGAAATCACAACTCAAGATAGACTTCATCGATTTGGTATACATGGTCCCAATAGATGCTCACTCTGTCTCCGCAATAACGAAGATCACAACCACTTGTTCTCTGAATGCTCCTATACTAAAGCGATCTGGTGGGATGTTTGTGACAGATGCAACATTCCAAGAATGACAAAAGGATGGGATGAATGGATTCGATGGGCTACTGTCACTTGGCATGGCAAAAGTTTCATCAATTTTTCTCGTAAACTCAGTTTTACAGCTACAGTGTATCATATCTGGCAAGAAAGGAATGCAAGGACCTTTGCTAGAATATCTAGAACTCAGAATTTGGTCTCTCATCAAATCGAATGTACCATCCGTGATAAGCTTGATTTGATGAGGAACGTCCTACCAACACAAGAAAATAATAGGATCCAACGAGCTTGGAGGGTCAATAACATAGATTCTTCATTTGATATTTAGCTGGTTGTATTGGTTTCCCTAACTAATCAAGTTAGGTCTTGGGTTTTCTGTTCGGTGGCTAGCCTGTAGCCATATGTTGTTTTACATTTCTGTTCTCATTGTAAATCTGGGGTATGCCCCTTATAATCTTTGTATCGTTTTCCTTTAATATATACGTCAACTTACCAAAAACAAAAACAACATTAGCACAACTACCTCCATCAATTATCATACTACATACCTTGTTTTGGATGTGACATTGAGTGTGAAATATATTTTCACGTTGCTGATCTACATCATCTTCTTTGATTTGCATGTTCAGCGCACGTCTTATAACCAAAGCCTCCCCCTCAACAGGATATGCAATCTCCTAATCGCTACAATCCACCAAAGGTGGCATCTCTTCACTTTCAGATTTGTCACTTTCAGATTCAACATCCCCATTGTCTCTTATAAGCATAACTCTTCGGTTTGGACGCTGAGATGCAATGTGCCCCTTTCCTAAACATTTAAAGCATTTAATATCTCTATCACGAGTAGGTTGAGATTCGGATTTACCTTTTCCATCCGTATAAGTAACCTTTTTGGCCTTAGGTGGTTCAGCCTTTGCATAAGGCTTTGGTTGGACAGCCCCCTCTCTTTTCAAATTCAGCCTCCATGTTGAGGAAGATGAAGCCGAATTGGTCTGAAAACGTGTACTGCCCCTTCTCTTTATTTGCCTCTCTACCTTCGTTGCCATATGGACCATGTCTTCCAATTCCACACAGTGTTGTAATTCTACAACATTTGCAATGTCTCTATTCAGTCCATTTAGAAACCTAGCCATAGTAGCTTCCCGATCCTCAATCACGTTGGCCCAAATCATGGCAATCTCCATTTCCTTGAAATACTCATCCACGGACCTAGAACCCTGATTCAAACCCTGCAATTTCAGATACAAATCTCTATAATAGTGGTTAGGCACAAATCGCCTTCTCATCAACACTTTCATCTCCTCCCAGGATGCTACCGGCCTCTCTCCACTCCGTCTTCTACTAGTAACATTCTGATCCCACCAAATCAGTGCATAATCCATGAATTCGATGACTACCAATTTCACTTTCTTCGCCTCCGAATAGTTATGGCAATCAAAAATCCAATCCACCTTTTTTTCCCACTTCAAATATGCCTCGGGATCGTTTTAACCTTGAAAAGAAGGTATTTTCAGTTTGATAGCATCCAAATCACCATCTAAATCAGCATGTCCCCCAACACTACGGAAATTTTCCCTGTGGCCGAATTGGCCCCTAATTCTATTCCCATAATCCCTTCGGTTTCTAGGCTGCCAAAAACCTTCCCGGTAGTCTATGTCCTCATCATCAAAACCACCATCACCAATATCACCAATGGCCTCCTCAAAATCCTCACAATCAGCCCACCTTGGCCTGTTGGCCCTACTGCTATTGTTTGCTTTCGGTTCCACCCCAAGCTTCACATTTTGGGTGCTCCTACCAGCCTCGTTACCACGTTTCTCCACCCTATCAAGTCTGTCACACACATTTCCCATCACAAAATTCATCCTCTCATCATTTCTGTCATGGCTTGCATTTGAAATGTAAGTTCTCCTTCGGGATGGGGCGGTGTATTGTTTTGACTCAAGAAAATTTATCCTCACGTCACTCGTGTTTCGATCAAACACTCTTAATATCCTCACACGCTCACACCTCTCGTCCCACCTTCTTGCGGTTCTTGCGAAACTGAAACCAACACCAAATAGAACCAACTTGGCAGCGCTATCTAAATATATATATGACTCAAGAAGCAATGAAAAAACTAGAAAACAAGCAAAATGAAACTGCGATGATAGTCTCGTGAGTAGCAAGCGAGTCTATTCGAAATATGAACGAAACTGAAGACTCGAATAAAAACAGAAACAAAAAATATACAAAATCATTATGTCCATTTGAGTTAAAATTTCAGATATAGTGCGATATCAACCCAAATAGATAGAATGTAAGGTTTGAGCAATTTATGACAACGTTTGATATACTAACGTAAAAACGTTATGAATCAGACCTGAATAGACCCGAATTTGAAACCCAAAGAAAATGATATCCAATTGACCCCAAATTTGATATGTAATGCGATTAGGACCCCATTAATTAGAATATCAAATTTGAGCTAATTCTGAGTTGATTTGATCCAATTGTCCCTTGTTTAGTTTTTTTGTGGCAGAATCTAATAAACGTCTTTTTGAACAACTTTTCTTTTCTTTTCTCTTTTCTCTGTTTTTTTTTTTATGTTACTGATATATTTTGAACAATAACAGAATGAAATAACAATTTTGTTTTCTTTTTATATGCCACAAATTCAAGGAGAAGAAGAAATTGGACACTAAGGAATTTTTGCGGAATTAACAAGAAACGAAAATTTCAGGAGGATATAACCTGATTAATGGAGCCAAGCTCTGATACCAAATGATGCGAACCTCGTGATCACATGGTCACGCAAAGACGCCAATTCTCGGAAAGCCAAGTAAATCAGGTTTGATAGGAGTGTCACACAAAGATAACTTGTACCTAGGCACCAGCACTATTGAAAATGGGAACCCCCACACAACGAATATTGATTCGCGAACGAGAAGTATAAGGATAACGCCAGGAAGACAATTGTTCTTCGATAAGTCATTTTCAGTTCTTTAGAGAACCAAGGAAGGGAGATTATCCCACCAACACACAATAAGTGCAGCAAAGAAGTTTTATTGATCTGAAAATTGCGTAACCTTTACATGTTTGGGTTATGCCTTTATTTATACTGAATTTGAACTTAAAGAAACCCTAATGGACCTCCCTTAGGTGGACTTATATGTAGCCCACTTACAATTGACCAAATAAGTTATAATAACCCAAAAACTAAGAAGAAAATTCTAAAAATACTAAAAATCCGAAAATACCATCCTAAATAAGCTAGAATCAGATTTGTCACCCTTAAGAAGTCCTAAACAAAATTGGAAAACTCTGATTTGGAAAATTTGTGTTGCTGCCCCCTTTGATGTCCTTGATTAGCTTGGAATTCCTTGTTTAACTTGGACAAATAAGAAAACAAATTTCCTCCTTTGTTGCTGATTTAATTACTTTCCTTCCTAAGTGAGGAAAAGCATTAAATAGTCCTCCCCTCTTTAGGAATAAAATTTGGCCAACTTCCTTAGTTAGGAGAATAAATTGCTGATTCTTTATCCTTATAGTATTAGAAAAAGACAAGCCTAACAAGGCTGGTATTGGGCCGCACACATCAACCCCTTGTTCCACATGAATTGGGCTCTTCTTGGACCTGAACTAAATGAATTAAAGGCTGTCCTTCATGCTCCTTAAATGTCCCAAGCCCCTCTAGGTCCATTTTGTTCCATATGTTCTGAACAAGCTCATTCAATGCTTCTTTAAGCTTCTTAGCCCTAGCTCTTGTGATTGGCCCAATTGGCATCTCCAATGGGTTGTTGGCATGATTACGCTTGGTGTGAGGCTGATCCGCTTCACATATTGTTCTACTATGGGTTAAAATTTCAGGTCAATTGAAGTTTAGGGAGGCACCATAATACTAGCAAATAGAGGTTGTATGAATTTTGTTATTTACTTCCATTTGACTTGTGGATTTCCTATTTGGTTAGGATTCTTTTCCTACAAGGATGTGGCAGCTGGTTTGTGGAATTTTCTAGTTCCATAAGAATCTTTAATGAGTTGCAATATCATCTCCAAGTGTGGCAAGGATTCATTAATGTTTCAGAATCCTTTTCTTATAAGGATTCCTTATTCATCCTAACAATACAAGGAAAGAAGGGCTAGTGGTATTTAATGACATATTAATTATTTCTATTATTTTCTTTTTTTAATATTTGGGCTTAATTAAAACTTTATTTTCGGCTAGTATCCAAGGCTTGTTTGGATCTAGTTATAGGCTTTTCAGTTTAGAGTTTTGGGTCAGTTTTGAGTGGACCTCATATAAGTCCACATAAGGGGTCCATTAGAGTTAACTTTCAAGAACTATTTAAACTCATGTAAGCCATAATTTTTGCAGCTTTGATGATAATTACTTCTGAATTTTTCAATTTTAATGTGTGAGAGTGATTCTTGTATTCTTTAGTTCTTGAACGAACTGAATCTAACTTATCCAAGATTAACTGGCTTCGTGGAGTTATTCTACTCAATCCAATAGTGTTGGTGCCTTAAGGTAGGTTTTCATTGTATCACACTCCTATCAGATCTATTTTGGCTTTCCATGATCAAATATTAATCTTGATTGTGGGTTGCGTGACCACATGATCACAAGATTCGCATCATCAATTCGGCCTACAAAAATAGATCCATTACGCGTAATTTCTCAAAACCATTTAAGCACACATGTAAGCCTAAATCTTGGCACATTTTTATTAATAATACTTCTGAACTTTTCAGTTTAACATATAAGAGAGATTCTTGTATTTTTTGGTTCTTGAACGAATTAAATCTGATTTGTAGAAGATTAACTATTTTTGAACGCATCCAAAAAGGTCGGATTTGGATTTTGGCATAAAATTTCCTACCATCTAGTTTTACGTTAATAAACAGAACTCCAAATCTAACTATTGGATCGAGTTGAAATTCACTAAAAAATTCCAAAGATATATTTCTATTTCTATGTTATGGTAAATTTTTAGGTGAATCAAAGCTTGTGAATGAATTGCAATATTTGTTATTCACTCCTTTGTGACTTGTAGACTTCCCTATTTAGCAAGAATTCTTTTCCTAAAAGAATGTGATAACTTGTTTCAGAAATCTCTAGTTTTACAAGGATCTTCAATGGGCTGCAAGATAGTTTCCAAGTATGATAATGATTCATTAATATTTTAGAATCCATTTCTTATAACGATTCTTTATTCATCCTAGCTACATAAGGAAAGAAATGTCAATAATATTTAATGGCATATTAGTTTCTATGATCATTGGACAGATAAAGACTGAGGACTTATGGGCTTTATTTTTATTTTTGTTATCTTCAACTCAGTGTTTGTTTGGGCTTAATTAATATTTTGTTTTCAGCTATGATCCAAGGCTTATTTGGATCAGGTTATGGGCTTTTTGGTCAATTTTGTGTGTGACCACAAGGGTAGATCCATTAGGGTTAGTTTTTTCGAACTATTTAAACACATGTAACCTAAATTTTGATAGCTATTGTTAAAAGTAAGCTTAACTCTAATGGACTAATGTACTAATGAACTAACGGGAAGCCTAGTTTAAATAAAACCCTAAATAATTAAAAATGAGCCTTAAACATGAAGAATAATTAAAAACCTAAGTCTGGTACTTAGAACAACAATGTCACATATAATGAACTAAAATAGCCTATAATCTAATATTTCTCTTTAAAGACTTTTTAGCTGACTTCTTTGCCAAATATTATTTAATTATTGACACAAAAACCTTTGTCAAAATAATCCTAATTATTGCCACATATACTGTCCTTATAGAAAAGGAATTCTTGCTAATAAGAAATCCACATATCATATGGTGACAAATAGTACACACATCTAACAATTTCTAGCTTGTATCGTGATGCCTTCTCATATTTTGATCAACCTGGAAGTTTAACTCAATATAAAAAAGATATTTAAAAACTTTTGGTAAATTTCTAGTTTGATCTAATGATCGAATTGAGAGTTATAATTGTTAATGTAAAACTACACATTAAAATAATGTTAATCTAAAATCTAAATTTGAGTCTAACCCTAACCCTTGAATTTGTGGCCCCTTTCATGAATTGTATTAGTGTTGTATGTGTGGGGCAAATGTCTTTGATACATTATCTTATTCTATCTTTTCTTGGAGAGTGTGCCCATTTTTTATTGTTCATTTCAATCACTTTTTTAGGGTTGCCTAATCCGAACAAACTAGTTTGTTGTCATAATGGATTGGCCACTTATAATGGCAACCCGTGTAAAGAGGCCACAATAAGCTAGTTTGTCTTTTATTTTTGAATATTTTTATCATCATCCATAATCCTAAATTATTTAGGATATAGATTATGATTTTCTAAGTTTAAATTATTTAGCTCCCTTTGAGCAAGGAAGTCAGCTATAAAGTCTTCCAAGTCTTTTAAGGGAAGACTTTGTAGCCAACTTCCTTGCCAAATAATATTTAGTTGCTGACATGGAAATTTTTATCAAAATAATCCCAATTATTGCCACCAATACTATCCTTATAAAAGCTAATAAGAAGTTCACAAATCATAAGATGATAAAAAACAAAAAACATATAACAACTTCTAGCTTGTATCACGATGCCTTCTTATATTTTGAGTAACCCAAAAGTTTAACCCGATATAAAAAAGACATCTGAAAACTTTTGATAAATTTCTAATTTGATCTGACGGTCGAATTGTGACTTATAATTGTTAATGTAAAGTTACACATTAAAGAAAAATATTATGCTAAAATCTAAATCTCATTGTCTAACCCTTGTATCAGTGACCTCTTTCATGAATGTATTAGTGCTGCGTGTGTGATACAAATTTCTTTCGTATCTTCATCATCTTATTCTTTTTTCCTTTTCTCACTTTTCTTCTCTCCTTTCTTGGAGAGTGTGCCCATTTTTTGTTTTTCATTTCAATCACATTTTTGGGGTTACCTAATATGAATAAATTAGTTTGTTGTCATATTAGATTGACCATTATAACGGCAACCTTTTTAGGTGTGGCCTAAATGAGCATCTTTGTCTTTTTTTTATTATTTTTTTCATTAAATCTATAATCTAAAATTATTTAGAATACAAATTATGATTTTCTAGGTTTAAATTATTTAGCTCCATTTTATAGAAAGAATTAAGGTTCACATTTTTCTAGAGAATGAAATGGACTAAGATACTTGAAATTTTAAATAGGATTGGGTGATTGGGTGTAATGATGAGCATGTCTTGATGAGATATGTTGGCCAGAATGTATAACAAACAATCACAACATTGTGCTTCATATATGTTCAACATGGTATGGTGTACACACACCCTGACATTTAATTAAGAAATAAAATTATTAATATTACTTTCCATAATAAATGAGATTATTTATGCCGCTTTACCATTCATATGAATAATTTGAATCTCTATTCTTTTTTTCATCTTTTTTTTTCTATCCCTTTTTTTTTATTTTAATGTCATTCATCAAATCAATAGTTTCAAATTTTGGCCTATAAAAGAAGACATTTGTCATGCATTTAGGCATCTTGGTTTTTAGATCAAGATCATGTTCTTGCTCTTACTCTTTATATTTTTGTAACGTTTAAGTTTTGCTTTCATTAATCTCTTATTTATACTTTTCATTTCCTTTTCTTTACTTACTTAACTTATATCTAATTTATGTTATTATCTTATTTATTCATGTTTTCTTCTTTCATCATATTTACAAGTTTTTGTAAAGGTAAAAAGGTTTATACTAATAGTGTAAGAATAAGTATAGTGTAAACTCAACATGGACTTTAATATTTGAGACATTGAATGGATTATGGTTTGTGTTACATCATGTCAATTCTCTATCAACGTCAATGGTGAGCTTGCAGGTTATTTTCAAGGGGGGAGAGGGCTTCGACAAGGGGATCCACTTTCTCCATATTTGTTTGTCCTATGTATGGAAATCCTTTCGGGGCTATTCTGCAAGATGAGTGCCAACCAAAACTTCAAGTTCCACTGGAGATGCAAGAAGGACAACATTTCTCATCTTTGTTTTGCTGACGACTTGATGATTTTTAGCAAAGGAGATGTAAACTCAATTCGTATGATCAAAACTGTGCTCACAAAGTTTCAAGATCTATCAGGTCTGTATCCAAATCCAAATAAAAGTGACATCTTCTTAAGCGGTGTGTTAAATGCTGAGAGGGAAGAGATTATTCATGTTCTTGGGTTTGCAGAGGGGGAGCTCCCTATGAAATATTTGGGAGTGCCTCTTATCTCGTCCAGACTAAAGGCTGTTTATTGTAAGGGTCTCGTGGATCGAATCACCTGTAAAGTTCGACATTGGACTTGTAGAACACTCTCGTATGCAGGACGAGTACAACTGATTAATTCAGTTTTATTTTCCATCCAGGTCTATTGGGCATCTCTCTTCCTCTTACCTGGGCAAGTCATAAAAAGTGTGGAGCAAATTATGAGATCCTTTCTTTGGTCAGGTTCAGATATGAGAACTACTGGGGCTAAAGTGGCTTGGGATCAGGTATGTCTTCCAAAAAAGGAGGGGGGGCTAGGAATAAAGAGGATAACAGAATGGAACAAGATTGCTTTGTTGAAACACATTTGGAACCTGTGCAATGACTCAGATGGCTCAATCTGGTCTACTTGGATCAGATGTAATCTGTTGCGAGGTAGGAATTTCTGGACAATCAAGACGCCACAGAATTGCTCTTGGGCATGGAGAAAGATTCTAAAGCTCAGATCCTTAGCATGGCCGAAGATGAAGTACATCATAGGGGATGGCAGGACAACTTCTCTATGGTTTGACAATTGGCATCCTCACAGCCCGCTCGCAGATTCTTACGGCGACAGATTCATCTATGATTCAGGTATGGAAAAGAACGCGAAGGTGAATATGCTGATTCATAACTCAGAATGGAAAATTCCTACCACTCACGCTATTGGATGGCACCCCATTGTAGAAGCTATTCCTTCCAATTCTAATCCTATGATAGGGCAAAATGATGAGATTGTTTGGCTGGATTCACCAAATCACAGATTCTCGATCAAAATAGCTTGGGAACAACTAAGATTTCATCATACGATGGTCGAATGGCATGACATTGTGTGGTTCAAGAATGCTGTTCCAAGACATTCGTTTCTTCTATGGGTGGCTGTCCAACAGAAACTCACAACTCAAGATAGACTTCATCGATTTGGTATACATGGTCCCAATAGATGCTCACTCTGTCTCCGCAACTACGAAGATCACAACCACTTGTTCTTTGAATGCTCCTATACTAAAGCGATCTGGTGGGATGTTTGTGACAGATGCAACATTCCAAGAATGACAAAAGGATGGGATGAATGGATTCGATGGGCCACTGTCACTTGGCATGGCAAAAGTTTTGTTAATTTTTCTCGTAAACTCAGTTTTGCAGCTACAGTGTATCATATCTGGCAAGAAAGGAATGCAAGGACCTTTGCTGGAATATCTAGAACTCAGAATTTGGTCTTTCATCAAATTGAATGTATCATCCGTGATAAGCTTGATTTGCTGAGGAACGTTCTACCAACAGATGAAAATAAAAGAATCCAACGAGCTTGGAGGGTTAATAACATAGATTCTTCATTTGATATTTAGCTGGTTGTATTGGTTTCCCTAACGAATCAAGTTAGGTCTTGAGTTTTCAGTTCGGTGGCTAGCATGTAGCCATCTGTTGTTTTACGTTTCTGTTCTCATTGTAAATCTGGGGTATGCCCCTTATAATCTTTGTATCGTTTTCCTTTAATATATACGTCAACTTACCAAAAAAAAAACGACTTTAATATTTGAGACTAACATGTTTTGTATTGTAATTGTTCACTTTTAATACTTGTTAAATGGTTAATCTAAATTTGTGTTATATAACACTTGGTATAATAAATATTTGGCACTTTCATAGCCCAACCATATGGTATATACCAACACTTGTGCTATGAAAGGTGGCACGACCAAAAGATTGATGTCTTCTTCTAAGTGTAAGACTGTCACACCAATAAATAATCCGACAAGACCCGAGTCGAACCACAGGGAGGTTATCTATATAAATTAGAATAACAATAATATAACAACAATAACAACAACAATAACAATAATAGTAATTCTAGTAATAGTAGTAGTCGTAGTAGTAGTAGTAGTAGTATTAATAATAATAATAAAGAGCTTTGAGATGTGATATTAATATAAAGATTAAACAATGATAAAAACAGTTGTCAAGGTTAGAGGATCCAATAATGGTATTTCAAACAAGTATATTATAAACTCTTATTACTCAATT
The DNA here is from genome assembly GCF_000495115.2 of Populus euphratica. Taxonomy (NCBI): domain Eukaryota; kingdom Viridiplantae; phylum Streptophyta; class Magnoliopsida; order Malpighiales; family Salicaceae; genus Populus; species Populus euphratica. The sequence goes on from NW_011500384.1 coordinate 37,014, forward strand.
GAAAACCACATACAAAGGAGGTTCCAATCGGATTATAAATTATTAACATGATTACATTAGTTATCTTATTCGAATAATTCTAATACTTGTTGATGCGAACCTCATGATCAAGTGGTCACGCAATCCACATGCAAAGACATCAATTCTTGAAAAAGCCAAGTAAATCAGGTTTGATAGAAGTGTGACACAAAGATTACTTGTACCTAGACACCAGCACTCTTGAAAATAAAAAACCCTTACCGAACAAATATTGAATCGTGAACGAGAAGTAGAAGTGATGCGGATCAGCCTAACACCAAGC
>NW_011500384.1:38180-46422 GCF_000495115.2 Populus euphratica
AATCCTCTAACCTTGATATTTATTGTTATCATTGTTTAATCCTTATGTTAATCGTCCATCTCAAAGTTCTCATCAACTTCTTCTTTTTCTTTATTATTATTATTATTATTATTATTATTATTATTATTATTATTATTATTATTATCATTATTATTAGTAGTACTACTACCACCACCACCACTATTATTGTCACTATTGTTGTTATTGTATTATTGTTATCTATAATTTATACAATTAACCTCCTTGTGATTTGACCCTGGTCTTGTCAGATTATTTATTACTTCGACACTCCTGCACTTGGAAGAAGACATCAATATTTTGGCCGTGTCATAGGGAATTGTAGAAATAAAGGTTAGCAAGGAAACCCTAAGAAAAGAAATGCTTAAATCAATGTGAACAAGGCTTGTCACCTCACAAATGAAGTTTTAAAAATGAATCTTGTGTTGTGTTTCAAAGTGAATTCTTACAACAATCTTAAGTAGCAGTGAGTTGACATTGGTGCTACAAGATATGTATGAACTGAGAAAATGATGTTTTTCACTTACGAAAAAGTGGATGAAGAAAAACTATACATGGATAACTTATCAATCTTTAAGGTACTAGGTGTTGGAAAGATCATACTTAAGATGACCTCTAGAAAGCTCTCAAACTCAACAATTTACTTCATGTTACTGATATTAGGAAAAACTTAGTGTTTGTCTTATTATTGAGGAAAAATATTTTTAAAATAATCTTTAAAAGTAATAAATTTATACTTTCTAAGAGTGATATGTTTATAGAAAAGGGGTATCTTTATGATGACATTTTTAAGATGAATATAATAACCATTATAATAGCAATGAGAATAGCAACAATAACAAGAACAACAAGATTGTCTTTTTTTTTTTATTTTCTTAGGTCTTGTGATGTATGACATGACAAGTTAGGTCATGTGAATTATAATTTTATGCAAATGTTAATAAAACATGAGTTGCTATCAGTATAGTTATTGAGAAAAATCATAAATATAAGGTTTGTGTAAAATCAAAATTCACAAAACTTTCTTTTCAAAAAATTGAAATAAGTAGTCAATAGTTAGACTTAATTTACTTGGATATCAATGATTTAAATTTTATACAAACTAAAGTTGGAAAAAAAATATTATATTGCTTTTACACATGATTACACAAGGTATTGTTAGACCATTTACTAGGAGCAAAGATGAGGCTTTTGAAATCAACTTAACAAGAAAATAAAAGTAATAAGAAATAGTAGATTTGGAATATACAAACTATTTGGTGAGTCTTATCCCTAAAATAGTATTATCCATTAAACTACTGCTTCTTACTCACTGCAACAAAATGACATTGTAAAATATAAGAATTGAATATTAAAAAGAAATGATGAATGTCATGTTAATAAGTTTGGTAACATCTCATAATTTATATGATGTGCATCATGGGAATGATAATCCATCTCGTAAAGGTAAATCAAATATGCAAGAGGATTCAGATGGTCTAATAACAAGAGCGAGAGTGGAACAACTACAAAGGACCTTGACGAGTCAGATTGGAATGATTGAAGCTGCATCGGAGTTAAAATTTGGCAATCAGTTTCAAATTGGTTCAAGGGTGCTTATTTGCCTACAATTGGAGCTTAAAGATGGGAAGAGCCCTTAATGGTTCTTTTGATGCTGGACTACTTGAATTTGGGTTGATAATGCAAATAAGTTAAGAAATTGAAGCTGTTTACGTCAGAACAGTAGATAAATTTGAACCCGAATTTGAAGTCATCCATTGCATGTGAAAACAAGACTAATCTAGGTGGATTTCAAGTTCAGAACGTGATCTTTCCAGATTGTCCAACCATGATTGCATTGGACTTTTGTGCAAGAAGTTATAGCCATTTTAAATTCGGTCTGTTTATGTTTCAATTAAAGTCAGAAAATGTGTGCTAGTGTAATTTGTCTGGTTACTTTGTCAAAATGACTTAATTACCGAACGACATCTCTTTTCTAAGTTTGGCCATCTCTTTGTCCTTCTAATTCAGTTCTTAAATTCATCAATCAATCCTTTTATTTATGTGATAGGCCTGCATTTAAAATGAACATTTACCATAAATTAAAGGTATCTTATATTATTAGATATATTATTATAAAACATGCTTTAGTTAAGGAGTTATTGATACTTCAAGTGCAAAATTATGATATAAAACCTTGATAAAAATACACTTTTAAGTATCAATCATTTTTGTATCAATAACTAAATAATATTTGGCAAGGAAGTCAGCTAAAAAGTCTTCAAAGAGAAATATTAGATTATAGGCTGGTTTAGTTCGTTATATCTAACATTGTTGTTCTAAGTACTAGACTTAGGTTTTTCATTGTTCTTCATGTTTAGGTTTCATTTTTAATTATTGAGGGTTTTATTTGAAATGGGCTTCATGTTAGTTCATTAGTCCATTAGAGTTAAGCTTATTTTTAACAATAACCATCAAAATTTAGGTTACATGTGTTTAAATAGTTTGAAAAAATTAACCCTAATAGATTTACCCTTGTGGTCACACACAAAACTGACCAAAAAGCCCATAACCTGATCCAAAGAAGCCTTAGATCCTAGTTGAAAAAAAATATTAATTAAGCCCAAATAAACACTGAGTTAAAGATAACAAAAATAAAAATAAAACCTATAAGTCCTAAGTCTTTATTTGTCCAATGATCATAGAAACTAATATGTCATTAAATGTTATTGACATTTCTTTCCTTGTGTAGCTAGGATGAATAAGGAATCGTTGTAAGAAATGGATTCCGAAACATTAATGAATCATTATCATACTTGGAAACTATTTTGCAGCCCATTAAAGATCCTTATAAAACTAGAAGATTCCTAAAACTAGGAGATGAATAGGTAATGGATTCTGCTAAATAGGAAGTCCACAAATCAAAAGGGAGTGAATAACAAATATCGCAACTCATTCACAAGCTTTGATTCACCTAAAAATTTACCCTAACATAGAAATATATCTTTGGAATTTTTTGGTGAATTTCAACTCGATCCAACAGTTAGATTTGGAGTTTTGCTTAAAAATGTAAAACTAGATGGTGGAAATTTTATACCAAAATCCAAATCCGACCTTTTTTGGATGCCATGAAAAATAGTTAATCTTTTACAAGTTAGATTTAGTTCATTCAAGAACCAAACAATACAAGAATTTCTCTCATGTGTTAAACTAAAAAGTTCAAAAGTGTTATTAATAAAAATGTGCCAAGATTTAGGCTTACATGTGTGTTTAAATGGTTTTGAGAAATTACCTGTAATGGATCTATATTTGTAGGCCTAATTGACCCACTTACAAAAAATAACCAAACCTTTAATAGGAAACCCAAATCTTAATTCAAAGATGCAAGTCTTGTGATCTGTAGTCATGCAACTCACAATCAAGATTGAGATCTGATCCCGGAAAGCTGAAATAGATCTCATAGGAGTGCGATACAATGGAAACATGTCTCAAGGCACTAACACTATTGGATTGAGTAGAATGACTCCACGAAACTAGTTAATTTTGATAAGTAAAATTCAGTTCGTTCAAGAACTGAAGAATGCAAGAATCAGTCTCACACGTTAAAACTGAAAAATTTAGAAGAAATTTTCATCAAAGTCGCTGAAATTTTCATGCAACTCTTGCTGTTATAGGCTCGATCTCACTCAATCCGGCTTTCGCTATCATGATTGAAGAAACTGAGCTATATCTATCCTCATAAGATATAAATGGCCTAGGAAGAATTTTTTCGTCCATATAGACTCGGATCATGAGTTGAACTACAAAATCTCCGTCATAGATTTCAGCATATTTAGTAATATATTTTTCTATATGAGCATAGATCTCACACATTGGAATCAAATTACAATCTTCATATGTCAAGGGGATAGCTGGACCTAGTGTAAATGAGATCTCCTCTCCGAAAGATCGAATCATGGTGAAGGAAAGTGTGAACTTAGCGTAACCAGATAAGGAAGGGTAAGCAAACTGGATTAAAAGATCCATGGTAGCAAGACAAAGTTGGTCAATCTCGTTAATAATTGGAAAAGGTTTTTTGAAGTGATGCGAAACAATGATTAACCTTGATGGGGATCTTGATGTTCAATCTTTTGATTCAATAACTGTTCAATAGTAAGAGTTCCGCAGTCTGTGGTGTATGCATTTCTTTTCATATTTTAATAGTGTACGCAGTAATTCCCACTTATTAGCTTTTTCTGGAATTTATCCCACTTTTGCTCATGAGCTTGCCAACAATCCCTATGCTTAGGAGATCTCAAATCATCGCATACAATACGAGTATAGTTCTCGTAAGAGCAAGTATTCCAGAAATCCTTTCATTCCAAGTGGACTTGATGCGAACCTCGTGATCACATGGTCACGCAACCCACACGCAAAGATGTCAATTTCCGGAAAGCCAAGTAAATCAGGTTTGATAGGAGTGTGACACAAAGATAACTTGTACCTAGGCACCAGCACTATTGAAAACAGAAACCCCCACCCAACGAATATTGATTCGCGAACGAGAAGTATAAGGATGACGCCACGAAGTCAGTTGTTCTTCGATAAATCGTTTTCAGTTCTTTAGAGAACCAAGGAAGGGAGATTATCCCACCAACACACAATAAGTGCAGCAAAGAAGTTTTATTAATCTGAAAATTGCGTAACCTTTACATGTTTGGGTTATGCCTTTATTTATACTGAATTTGAACTTAAAGAAACCCTAATGGACCTCCCTTAGGTGGACTTATATGTAGCCCACTTACAATTGACCCAAATAAGTAATAATAACCCAAAAACTAAGAAGAAAATACTAAAAATACTAAAAATCCGAAAATACCATCCTAAATAAGCTAGAATCAGATTTGTCACCCTTAAGAAGTCCTAAACAAAATTGGAAAAATCTGATTTGGAAAATTTGTGTTGCTGCCCCCTTTGATGTCCTTGATTAGCTTGGAATTCCTTGTTTAACTTGGACAAATAAGAAAACAAATTTCCTCCTTTGTTGCTGATTTAATTACTTTCCTTCCTAAGTGAGGAAAAGCATTAAATAGTCCTCCCCTCTTTAGGAATAAGATTTGGCCAACTTCCTTACTTAGTTAGGAGAATAAATTGCTGACTCTTTATCCTTGTAGTATTAGAAAAGACAAGCCTAACAAGGCTGGTATTGGGCCGGACACATCAACCCCTTGTTCCACATGAATTGGGCTCTTCTTGGACCTGAACTAAATGAATTAAAGGCTGTCCTTCATGCTCCTTAAATGTTCCAAGCCTCTCTAGGTCCATTTTGTTCCATATATTCTGAACAAGCCCATTCAATGCTTCTTTAAGCTTCTTAGCCCTAGCTCTTGTGATTGGCCCAATTGGCACCTCCAATGGGTTGTTGGCATGATTATGCTTGGTGTTAGGCTGATCCGCATCATCCCCTCTCTCTTCAAAAGGATTCGACCTCGAATCATCACCTACATCAAACAGAGTAAGATCAGAAACATTAAAGGTAGCACTAACACTATACTCACCTGGCAAATCAACTTTATAAGCGTTGTCATTGATCCTCTCAAGGATCTGAAACGGCCCATCTCCTCGTGGTTGTAGCTTTGACTTCCTCTGGGCCGGAAATCTCTCCTTGCGCATATGCACCCAAACCCAATCGCCAGGCTGAAAGACAACATGTTTGCGCCCCTTATTGGCTTTGGTCGCATACACGCGATTCCTCTTTTCAATCTGTTGCCGCACACTCTCATGAAGAGTTTTCACCACCTGTGCTTTACGATTACCATCCAAACTAACCCTTTCATCAATAGGCAAAGGAATCAAATCCATTGGAGTTAAAGGGTTAAATCCATACACAATTTCAAATGGTGAAAATTCAGTAGTAGAGTGCACACTACGATTATATGCAAACTCTATAAATGGCAAACAATCTTCCCAATTCTTTAAGTTCTTTTGAATGACAACACGCAAAAGTTGTGTTAAGGTCCTATTAACTACTTCGGTTTGTCCATCTGTTTGGGGGTGACAAGTAGTTGAAAACAACAGTTTAGTACCCATTTTTCCCCATAACACCTTCCAAAAATAGCTAAGGAACTTAACATCTCTATCAGAAACAATGCTCTTAGGGACCCCGTGAAGTCGTACTATCTCCCTAAAGAACAAATCAGCAATGTTAGTTGCATCGTCAGTTTTATGACATGGAATGAAATGTGCCATCTTTGAAAACCTATCAACAACTACAAAGATGGAATCCCTGCCCCGTTTTGACCTAGGTAAACCCAAGACAAAGTCCATCGAAATGTCTACCCAAGGTTCTTTCGGTACAGGCAAAGGGGTATACAAGCCATGCGGTTGAGTCCTAGACTTTGCTTTCCTACAAGTTATGCATTTATCACATATGCGTTGCACATCTTTTTTTATTTTAGGCCAATAAAAATGCTCATGCAACACATCCAAAGTCTTAACAACACCAAAATGCCCCATCAACCCGCCTCCATGTGCTTCACGTACAAGCAATTCACGCATAGAACTTAATGGAACACACAAACGACTCTCTTTAAACAAATATCCATCAAGTCTATAAAACTTTCCAAAAGCTGAAGTTTCGCAAGCATTGTAAACATTAGCAAAATCACTATCATCCTTGTACAATTCTTTTATGTGTTCAAATCCTAGAAATCTAGCATCCAAAGTAGATAAAAGAACATACCTGCGTGAAAGTGCATCAGCCACAATGTTTTCTTTCCCTTGCTTATACTTGATCACATACGGAAATGTTTCAATAAATTCAACCCATTTGGCATGTCTCCTACTCAATTTACCTTGCCCTTTCAAGTGCTTCAATGATTCATGATCAGAATGTATGACAAACTCCTTGGGCCACAGGTAATGTTGCCACGTCTCTAAAGTTCTTACCAAGGCATAGAGTTCCTTGTCATATGTAGGGTAATTCAAGGCTGCCCCATTAAGTTTTTCGCTGAAATATGCAATGGGCCTCCTATCCTGCATTAACACAGCTCCTATTCCGATACCTGACGCATCACATTCTACTTCAAAAGCTCTTGTAAAGTCTGGCAAAGCTAAAACAGGTGCCGAACAAAGCTTATCCTTCAACAATTTAAAAGCCTCATCTTGTGCATCATTCCATTTGAATCCAACAGACTTTTTCACAATTTCAGTTAAAGGTGCAGCAATAGTACTAAAATCCTTCACAAACCTTCTATAAAAACTAGCAAGTCCATGAAAACTCCTTACCTCACTTACCGATTTTGGTGTAGGCCAATCTCGGATGGCTTTAACTTTCTCCTCATCCATCTCGATACCCTGTGCAGTAACGACATAGCCAAGAAACACAATTTTTTCCATGCAAAAGGTACACTTCTTAAGATTAGCATATAATCGCTCACTACGCAACACACTAAGTACATTACGCAAATGATCAAGATGCTCATTTAAGTTCTTGCTATAGATCAAAATGTCATCAAAATACACAACAACAAACTTACCTATAAATGCACGCAAGACATGATTCATTAAACGCATAAACGTGCTAGGCGCATTTGTAAGTCCAAACGGCATGACTAACCATTCATATAAACCATGCTTAGTCTTAAATGCAGTTTTCCACTCATCACCCTCTTTCATCCTAATTTGATGGTACCCACTTTTTAAGTCAATCTTAGAGAAAATACATGATCCATGTAACTCATCTAGCATGTCATCAAGCCTAGGAATAGGATGTCGATACTTTACCGTTATGTTATTGACAGCACGACAATCAACACACATCCTCCATGTTCCATCCTTTTTAGGCACAAGTAGCACTGGCACAGCACAAGGACTCATACTCTCACGAATGTACCCCTTCATCATCAACTCATCTACTTGCCTTTGAAGCTCCTTCGTCTCCTCGGGGTTGCTTCTATAGGCTGGACGGTTAGGAATTGAAGCTCCGGGCACAAGATCAATTTGATGTTCAATCCCCCTTAATGGTGGTAATCCATTAGGGATGTCTTCAGGGAATACATCATCAAACTCCCGCATCAAAGAAACAACCACACTAGGAATAGCAGAATCAAGATCGTTAGTGTTAAAATAAGCCTCCTTATACACAAGTAAGATCATTGGCTTATTAGTAAAAAATGCAGATCTGATTTGAGATCCTTTTGCATAAAAATTAGGTTGTTTCTTTAATTTTTCCACACTATTATCATCACACAAGCTTACTTTCTTC
>NW_011500384.1:48251-61731 GCF_000495115.2 Populus euphratica
CCTATATTTAAAATGAACATTTACCATAAATTAAAGGTATCTTATATTATTAGATATATTATTATAAAACATGCTTTAGTTAAGGAGTTATTGATACTTCAAGTGCAAAATTATGATATAAAACCTTGATAAAAATACACTTTTAAGTATCAATCATTTTTGTATCAATAACTAAATAATATTTGGCAAGGAAGTCAGCTAAAAAGTCTTCAAAGAGAAATATTAGATTATAGGCTGGTTTAGTTCGTTATATCTAACATTGTTGTTCTAAGTACTAGACTTAGGTTTTTCATTGTTCTTCATGTTTAGGTTTCATTTTTAATTATTGAGGGTTTTATTTGAAATGGGCTTCATGTTAGTTCATTAGTCCATTAGAGTTAAGCTTATTTTTAACAATAACCATCAAAATTTAGGTTACATGTGTTTAAATAGTTTGAAAAAATTAACCCTAATAGATTTACCCTTGTGGTCACACACAAAACTGACCAAAAAGCCCATAACCTGATCCAAAGAAGCCTTAGATCCTAGTTGAAAAAAAATATTAATTAAGCCCAAATAAACACTGAGTTAAAGATAACAAAAATAAAAATAAAACCTATAAGTCCTAAGTCTTTATTTGTCCAATGATCATAGAAACTAATATGTCATTAAATGTTATTGACATTTCTTTCCTTGTGTAGCTAGGATGAATAAGGAATCGTTGTAAGAAATGGATTCCGAAACATTAATGAATCATTATCATACTTGGAAACTATTTTGCAGCCCATTAAAGATCCTTATAAAACTAGAAGATTCCTAAAACTAGGAGATGAATAGGTAATGGATTCTGCTAAATAGGAAGTCCACAAATCAAAAGGGAGTGAATAACAAATATCGCAACTCATTCACAAGCTTTGATTCACCTAAAAATTTACCATAACATAGAAATAGAAATATATCTTTGGAATTTTTTGGTGAATTTCAACTCGATCCAACAGTTAGATTTGGAGTTTTGCTTAAAAATGTAAAACTAGATGGTGGAAATTTTATACCAAAATCCAAATCCGACCTTTTTTGGATGCCATGAAAAATAGTTAATCTTTTACAAGTTAGATTTAGTTCATTCAAGAACCAAACAATACAAGAATTTCTCTCATGTGTTAAACTAAAAAGTTCAAAAGTGTTATTAATAAAAATGTGCCAAGATTTAGGCTTACATGTGTGTTTAAATGGTTTTGAGAAATTACCTGTAATGGATCTATATTTGTAGGCCTAATTGACCCACTTACAAAAAATAACCAAACCTTTAATAGGAAACCCAAATCTTAATTCAAAGATGCAAGTCTTGTGATCTGTAGTCATGCAACTCACAATCAAGATTGAGATCTGATCCCGGAAAGCTGAAATAGATCTCATAGGAGTGCGATACAATGGAAACATGTCTCAAGGCACTAACACTATTGGATTGAGTAGAATGACTCCACGAAACTAGTTAATTTTGATAAGTAAAATTCAGTTCGTTCAAGAACTGAAGAATGCAAGAATCAGTCTCACACGTTAAAACTGAAAAATTTAGAAGAAATTTTCATCAAAGTCGCTGAAATTTTCATGCAACTCTTGCTGTTATAGGCTCGATCTCACTCAATCCGGCTTTCGCTATCATGATTGAAGAAACTGAGCTATATCTATCCTCATAAGATATAAATGGCCTAGGAAGAATTTTTTCGTCCATATAGACTCGGATCATGAGTTGAACTACAAAATCTCCGTCATAGATTTCAGCATATTTAGTAATATATTTTTCTATATGAGCATAGATCTCACACATTGGAATCAAATTACAATCTTCATATGTCAAGGGGATAGCTGGACCTAGTGTAAATGAGATCTCCTCTCCGAAAGATCGAATCATGGTGAAGGAAAGTGTGAACTTAGCGTAACCAGATAAGGAAGGGTAAGCAAACTGGATTAAAAGATCCATGGTAGCAAGACAAAGTTGGTCAATCTCGTTAATAATTGGAAAAGGTTTTTTGAAGTGATGCGAAGCAATGATTAACCCTTGATGGGGATCTTGATGTTCAATCTTTTGATTCAATAACTGTTCAATAGTAAGAGTTCCGCAGTCTGTGGTGTATGCATTTCTTTTCATATTTTAATAGTGTACGCAGTAATTCCCACTTATTAGCTTTTTCTGGAATTTATCCCACTTTTGCTCATGAGCTTGCCAACAATCCCTATGCTTAGGAGATCTCAAATCATCGCATACAATACGAGTATAGTTCTCGTAAGAGCTAAGTATTCCAGAAATCCTTTCATTCCAAGTGGACTGCATCTTCTTGCTTATATTATCAGGTACATTGGCCTTTAAGTAAAAATGAAGCGCTCTTTATCAATTACCTTACGGGAAAAGTAATCCTCAGTTGGTCCATCTGATCTAACTTTTACAATTGCTTTAATAACATTCATATAGATGAACTTGTTTATGATTGAAAGTGGAGTGCCCATGTTACGAATGATACCGCTATAAATTATTGGTAACACTAACGATCTTGATTCTGCTATTCTTAGTATGGCTGTTTCTTTGATGCAGGAGTTTGATGATGTATTCCCTGAAGACATCCCTAATGGATTACCACCATTAAGGGGGATTGAACATCAAATTGATCTTGTGCCCGGAGCTTCAATTCCTAACCGTCCAGCCTATAGAAGCAACCCCGAGGAGACGAAGGAGCTTCAAAGGCAAGTAGATGAGTGGATGATGAAGGAGTACATTCGTGAGAGTATGAGTCCTTGTGCTGTGCCAGTGCTACTTGTGCCTAAAAAGGATGGAACATGGAGGATGTGTGTTGATTGTCGTGCTGTCAATAACATAACGGTACAGTATCGACATCCTATTCCTAGGCTTGATGACATGCTAGATGAGTTACATGGATCATGTATTTTCTCTAAGATTGACTTACAAAGTGGGTACCATCAAATTAGGATGAAAGAGGGTGATCAGTGAAAAACTGTATTTAAGACTAAGCATGGTTTATATGAATAGTTAGTCATGCCGTTTGGACTTACAAATGCGCCTAGCACGTTTATGCATTTAATGAATCATGTCTTGCGTGCATTTATAGGTAAGTTTGTTGTTGTATATTTTGATGACATTTTGATCTATAGCAAGAACTTAAATGAGCATCTTGATCATTTGCGTAATGTACTTAGTGTATTGTGTAGTGAGCGATTATATGCTAATCTTAAGAAGTGTACCTTTTGCATGGAAAAAATTGTGTTTCTTCGCTATGTCGTTACTGCATAGGGTATCGAGATGGATGAGGAGAAAGTTAAAGCCATCCGAGATTGGCCTACACCAAAATCGGTAAGTGAGGTCAGGAGTTTTCATGGACTTGCTAGTTTTTATAGAAGGTTTGTGAAGGATTTTAGTACTATTGCTGCACCTTTAACTGAAATTGTGAAAAAGTCTATTGGATTCAAATGGAATGATGCACAAGATGAGGCTTTTAAATTGTTGAAGGATAAGCTTTGTTCGGCACCTGTTTTAGCTTTGCCAGACTTTACAAGAGCTTTTGAAGTAGAATGTGATGCATGAGGTATTGGTATAGGAGCTGTGTTAATGCAGGATAGGAGGCCCATTGCATATTTCAGTGAAAAAATTAATGGGGCAGCCTTGAATTACCCTACATATGACAAGGAACTCTATTCCTTGGTGAGAACTTTAGAGACGTGGCAACATTACCTGTGGCCTAAGAAGTTTGTCATACATTCTGATCATAAATAATTGAAGCACTTGAAAGGGCAAGGTACATTGAGTAGGAGACATGCCAAATGGGTTGAATTTATTGAAACATTTTCGTATGTGATCAAGTATAAGCAAGGGAAAGAAAACATTGTGGCTAATGCACTTTCATGCAGGTATGTTCTTTTATCTACTTTGGATGCTAGATTTCTAGGATTTGAACACATAAAAGAATTGTACAAGGATGATAGTGATTTTGCTAATGTTTACAATGCTTGCGAAACTTCAGCTTTTGGAAAGTTTTATAGACTTGATGGATATTTGTTTAAAGAGAGTCGTTTGTGTGTCCCATTAAGTTCTATGCGTGAATTGCTAATGTACATCATGGGAATGATAATCCATCTCGTTTTGCAGCTACAGTGTATCATATCTGGCAAGAAAGGAATGCAAGGACCTTTGCTGGAATATCTAGAACTCAGAATTTGGTCTTTCATCAAATTGAATGTATCATCCGTGATAAGCTTGATTTGATGAGGAACGTTCTACCAACAAATGAAAATAAAAGAATCCAACGAGCCTGGAGGGTTAATAACATAGATTCTTAATTTGATATTTAGCTGGTTGTATTAGTTTCCCTAACGAATCAAGTTAGGTCTTGAGTTTTCAGTTCGGTGGCTCGCATGTAGCCATCTATTGTTTTACGTTTCTGTTCTCATTGTAAATCTGGGGTATGCCCCTTATAATCTTTGTATCGTTTTCCTTTAATAAATACGTCAACTTACCAAAAAAAAAAAAAAAAAACTTAAATTGCATGGATAAAGAGATGGTCAAACTTAGAGAAGAGATGTCGGGGCTGCTGATGTGTATCATGGGAATGATAATCCATCTCGTAAAGGTAAATCAAATATGCAAGAGGATTCAGATGGTCCAATGACAAGAGCGAGAGCGAAACAACTACAAAGGACCTTGACGAGTCAGACTAGAATGATTGAAGCTGCATCAGAGATAAAATTTGGCAATCAGTTTCAAATTGGTTGAAGGGTGCTTATTTGCCTACAATTGGAGCTTAAAGATGGGAAGAGCCCTTAATGGTTCTTCTGATGTTGGGCTACTTGAATTTGGGTTGATAATGCAAATAAGTTAAGGAATTAATGCTGTTTATGTCAGAACAGTAGATAAATTTGAACCCAAATTTGAAGTCATCCATTGCATGTGAAAACAAGACTAATCTAGGTGGATTTCAAGTTCAGAACGTGATCTTTCCAGATTGTCCAACCATGATTGCATTGGACTTTTGTGCAAGAAGTTATAGCCATTTTAAATTCGGTCTGTTTATGTTTCAATTAAAGTCAGAAAATGTGTGCTAGTTTAATTTGTCTGGTTACTTTGTCAAAGTCTAATTTTTGGGTTTGATTTTCTGTCATGTTGAATTTTCCTAAGTGTGGAGGGATGTTCCATTATAAATATGGCATCAGAATATGTAATAAACAACTTTTGGCCAATATTTGAACTTAATTCCGAGAATTAAGAGTTATTCTTCCAAATTGATTTGTGAAGAACCCTACCTGACTTATCACTCTTCAATCACAAAGAGTGTGGCGTCAAAATCCTAGATTGATCTTTGTGGCGTCCAGATCGACTTATCAAAGTATCACTCTAGTTTATCCTCCATTTTATTTACCTTAAAAATACTATAATCCAGCCTAAACACCAAAAGAAAGACAACACAACCAAACCCATCCTTCATCCATTTTCATCAGATTCATTGTTACCGATTTTTGAATCATTTACGGCACAACATCTGGTATCAGAGCATCAGTTACGATCTAAGGCAAGAGCTAGAAACAGAAGAAAGGCTTGCTGGAATTGCAATTGATAAACTTAGTTATGGCTGGAGATAAAGAAGATTTGCCAAGAGGGTTAAGTTTAGAACAGGCACAGGTTATGGGCTTACAACGATCTCATGCTGAGATTCGGGATGAAATGACTGGAATTCGTGAACAGTTGCATACCCTTATGCAAATGATGCAAAGAAATAATTTGCAACCCCAGCAGAGGCAAGCACTTAGGGTGCCACGAAATGATTTTGTAGAAGCTGATGGAGATCCAAATGGGGATGATGAGGCCGACGACAGGGGCAGACCAAGAAGACAGAATAATAATCCTCCTAGTGGTCTCAAACTTAAGATTCCACCGTTTCGAGGAAGTAGTTCACCTGAGGAATACTTGGAATGGATTCAGAAGGTTGAAAAGGTGTTCGAATGGTATGAATATTCTGAAGAAAGGAAGTGCAAGGTGGCAGCACTTGAGTTTACAGATTATGCTCTTTTATGGTGGGAAAACTTAAAGATTCAGAGGAGAAGGGATGGAGAAGAGGAGATTAGAACGTGGGCAACTATGAAAAGAGTGATGAAGAAGAGATTTGTTCCTGATTACTATAAACAAGAGCTATACATCAGACTTCAGACTTTGCGACAAGGATCTTTAAGCGTGGAAGAGTATGTGAAAGAGTTTGAGTTGCTACAGATTCGATGTGAATTGATGGAACCCCAAGAACAAACAATAGCTAGATTTCTTGGAGGGTTGAGGAAGGATATAGCTAATGTGGTTGAATTGCAACCGTACATCTTCCTTGAGGATGTTATAAAGCTTGCAAGTCGTGTAGAGAGGCAGCAGAAACGAGGAGGTGTCCGAACTAGTGTAACTACGTCAAGTACGACAAGGGACAGATCTACGCCTACTCGAACATGGAGCACACCTAAACGAGATGAGAAGGTGGAGGTCAGCAAGGGGAATACCAGTTCTGATTCTTTAAAGGGAAAGGAGAAGGTGACAGAACCTCCACATCCAAGGAGGTCACGAGACATCAAGTGCTTCAAGTGCTTAGGACATGGGCACATTGCTTCAGAATGTCCAAATAAAAGGGTAATGATATTGCATGGGGATCATGGAGAGCTGATCAGTGGAGATGAGGCTGAAACTGAAGATGAAGATGAGGCACAAATGGAACAGGAAGAGGATTTCGAACCAGTGAAGGGAGATTTGTTGGTTGTGCAACGGGTTCTAAATGCACAAGTTGATGTTAGTGCTGAGCAACGTGAGAACATCTTTCATACTCGATGTCAGATTCGAGATAAGGTGTGTGGGATGATCATTGATAATGGAAGTTGCACTAATGTTGCGTCAACTACCTTGGTGGAGAAATTGGGCTTAACTACCATTCCACATCCCAGACCGTATAGTTTGCGATGGCTGAATGAGAATGGGGAGATTCGGGTGACAAAGCAAGTTCTTGTGCCCTTTTCCATTAAAACCTATCATGACGAGGTTTTGTGTGACGTTGCGCCGATGTCAGCTAGCCATTTGTTACTGGGTCGTCCATGGCAGTTTGATAAGGATGTGACCTACAATGGACGAAAGAACACTTATTCTTTCATGCTGAATGGAAAGAAGGTGAACTTGTTACCATTGAGTTCTCAACAGGTTAGAGAGGATCAGTTACGAAGCCAACAAAAGGAGGTGCAATCACGTAAGGGGCTGTTGTTAGCCAAAAAAGGCGATATCAAACAGGCATTAGCTTCGACGGGGGTTGTTTTCATGATCTGGGCAAAGCAATTGCTACAAGTAGAAGGACTGGACTTACCAACACAGATTAAGGAATTGCTAGAAGAATTTAAAGATGTGTTTCCAGATGAATTACCTAAAGGGTTACCGCCTATTCGTGGAATTGAGCATCAAATTGATTTGGTGCCGGGAGCTTCACTTCCTAATAGACCAGCATACAGATGTAATCCAGCGGAAGCAAAAGAGATTCAAAGGCAGGTTGGTGAGCTTGTAGAGAAGGGCTATGTTCGAGAATCACTTAGTCCATGTTCCGTACCTACTTTGCTTGTACCAAAGAAAGATGGTACCATGAGGATGTGTATGGACAGCCGTGCTATCAACAAAATAACAGTTAAGTATCGATTTCCTATA
Source organism: Populus euphratica (assembly GCF_000495115.2). Classification (NCBI taxonomy): domain Eukaryota; kingdom Viridiplantae; phylum Streptophyta; class Magnoliopsida; order Malpighiales; family Salicaceae; genus Populus; species Populus euphratica. The sequence goes on from NW_011500384.1 coordinate 55,948, forward strand.
CCCAGACTTGATGATTTGCTTGATGAGTTGCATGGTGCTGCATTGTTTTCTAAAGTCGATTTGATGAGTGGTTATCACCAAATTAGAATGAAAGAGGGAGATGAATGGAAAACAGCATTTAAAACTAAACAGGGGTTATATGAATGGATGGTAATGCCGTTTGGGTTATCTAATGCGCCTAGTACATTTATGAGGCTTATGAATCATGTTTTGAGGAAGTATATTGGGCTGTTTGTTGTAGTATATTTTGACGATATCCTAGTGTATAGCAAGACCTTTGATGATCATGTGAAGCATCTTAGAGTTGTGTTTGAAACTTTGCGAGATTCTAAGTTGTATGGGAAACTCACAAAGTGTTACTTCTGTAAAGAAAGTGTCGTGTTTCTTGGATATATTATCTCTAGCAAGGGAGTTAAGGTTGATGAGGAGAAAATTGAGGCAATTCGGGACTGGCCAAAACCTGCTAGTATCGCTGATGTGAGGAGTTTTCATGGTTTAGCTTCTTTCTACAGGCGATTTGTGAAAGATTTCAGCTCTATTGTTGCTCCTATGACAGAATGCTTGAAAAAAGGAAACGAGTTTAGATGGAGTGCAGATGCTCAGAAAGCTTTTGAGCTAATTAAAGAAAAGTTGTGTACTGCTCCAGTTTTAGCACTTCCAGACTTTGCTAAAACATTTGAAATAGAGTGTGATGCTTCCGGAGTTGGAATTGGGGCTGTTTTGATGCAAGAAAAGAGGCCGATTGCATTCTTCAGTGAAAAGTTAAATGGAGCACGTTTGAACTACTCTATTTATGACAAGGAGTTCTATGCTTTGATTCGAGCTCTGGAGGTATGGCAGCACTACTTGTTGCCAAAAGAATTCGTTATTCATACTGATCATGAATCCTTGAAGTATCTTAAGGGGCAAAGCAAGCTGAATCGAAGACATGCTAAATGGGTGGAGTTTATGGAGTCATTTCCTTATGTCATAAAGTACAAGAAAGGGCAAGTTAATGTGGTTGCTGATGCTCTTTCTAGGAGGTATGCACTGATCTCTATGTTGAATGCAAGGCTGATGGGTTTTGAACAAGTGAAGGATCAATACGCTAATGATTCCTACTTTGCTAATGTGGTTACCGAATGTGCAAAGGGAGCTTGTGATGGGTTCTTTATGCATGAAGGTTACTTGTTCAAAATGGGCAGAATGTGTATTCCTTCAGGTTCATTACGGGAGTTGCTTGTGCGAGAGGCTCATGGTGGTGGTCTTAGTGGTCATTTTGGGGAGAAGAAGACTTATGAGTTGCTGAAAGAACATTTCTTTTGGCCTAGCATGTTACGGGATGTGCACAAGGTGATTGAGAGATGTGCTATTTGCAAGAAAGCTAAGGGTAAAGAGAATGCATATGGGCTGTATATGCCGTTGCCTATTCCAGAGCAACCGTGGATGGATGTTAGCATGGACTTTGTACTGGGGTTACCGAGAACACAGCGTGGAAAGGATTCAATAATGGTTGTGGTTGATCGATTCTCCAAAATGTCCCATTTCATTCCTTGCAACAAAACTGACGATGCTGTACATGTAGCTGATTTGTTCTTTCAAGAGATTGTTCGTTTGCATGGAGTTCCTAAAAGCATTGTCTCTGATCGTGATACAAAGTTCTTAAGCTACTTTTGGAAGACTCTTTGGAGGAAGCTAGGAACGAAGTTACTTTTCAGTACGGCATGTCATCCACAAACTGATGGACAAACTGAGGTAGTAAACCGAACTTTATCTTCTTTGTTACGAGCTGTTATACATAAGAATTTGAAGAGTTGGGATACTTGTTTGCCTATTGTGGAGTTTGCATATAATCGTAGTGTGCATGGGGCTACAAAATTTTCACCATTTGAGGTCGTGTATGGCTTTAATCCTTGTGTTCCTATTGATCTTGTTCATATTCCAATTGATGAGAGGACATCTATGGATGGAATTAGAAAGGCAGAATTGATGAAGAAACTACATGAGCAGGTTCGATTACATATTGAGGAGAAAACAACAAAGTATGCTAAACAAGCTAACAAGGGGCGGAAAATGGTTAGGTTTGAACCTGGTGATCTTGTTTGGATTCATCTTAGTAAGGGCAGATTTCCAAGCAAACGCAAGTCCAAGTTGATGCCAAGAGCTGATGGTCCATTTCGGATTATAGAGAAGGTGAATGATAATGCGTATAAGGTAGATCTTCCTGGTGATTACAATGTATCAGCTACTTTTAATGTGAAAGACTTGACTCCATACTTGGATGATGACGACGATTATGATTTGAGGACAAATCATTATCAACCCGGGGCTGATGATGTGCATCATGGGAATGATAATCCATCTCGTAAAGGTAAATCAAATATGCAAGAGGATTCAGATGGTCCAATGACAAGAGCGAGAGCGAAACAACTACAAAGGACCTTGACGAGTCAGATTGGAATGATTGAAGCTGCGTCGGAGTTAAAATTTGGCAATCAGTTTCAAATTGGTTCAAGGGTGCTTATTTGCCTACAATTGGAGCTTAAAGATGGGAAGAGCCCTTAATGGTTCTTTTGATGCTGGACTACTTGAATTTGGGTTGATAATGCAAATAAGTTAAGAAATTGATGCTGTTTACGTCAGAACAGTAGATAAATTTGAACCCGAATTTGAAGTCATCCATTGCATGTGAAAACAAGACTAATCTAGGTGGATTTCAAGTTCAGAACGTGATCTTTCCAGATTGTCCAACCATGATTGCATTGGACTTTTGTGCAAGAAGTTATAGCCATTTTAAATTCGGTCTGTTTATGTTTCAATTAAAGTCAGAAAATGTGTGCTAGTGTAATTTGTCTGGTTACTTTGTCAAAGTCCAAGTTTTGGGCTTGATTTCTGTCATGTTGAATTTTCCTAAGTGTGGAGGGATGTTCCATTATAAATATGGCATCAGAATATGTAATAAACAACTTTTGGCCAATATTTGAACTTAATTCCGAGAATTAAGAGTTATTCTTCCAAATTGATTTGTGAAGAACCCTACCTGACTTATCACTCTTCAATCACAAAGAGTGTGGCGTCAAAATCCTAGATTGATCTTTGTGGCGTCCAGATCGACTTATCAAAGTATCACTCTAGTTTATCCTCCATTTTATTTACCTTAAAAATACTATAATCTAGCCTAAACACCAGAAGAAAGACAATACAACCAGACCCATCCTTCATCCATTTTCGTCAGATTCATTGTTGCCGATTTTTGAATCATTCACGGCACAACATCTGGTATCAGAGCATCAGTTGCGATCTAAGGCAAGAGCTAGAAACAGAAGAAAGGCTTGCTGGAATTGCAATTGATAAACTTAGTTATGGCTGGAGATAAAGAAGATTTGCCAAGAGGGTTAAGAAAAAGATGAGAACCTTACAAAGAAGGAGGTCATTTGAATCAAAACTCACTTGGTAATGTATCTTATACCTTTTAATCCATGTTCTTTAAGTTTGGTAAATTTATTGTTTATGTTGTCAAAGTGTTTTGGTATAGGAGCATTCAAAGAACAAGTGGTTGTGATCTTCGTAGTTGCGGAGACAGAGTGAGCATCTATTGGGACCATGTATACCAAATCGATGAAGTCTATCTTGAGTTGTGAGTTTCTGTTGGACAGCCACCCATAGAAGAAACGAATGTCTTGGAACAGCATTCTTGAACCACACAATGTCATGCCATTCGACCATCGTATGATGAAATCTTAGTTGTTCCCAAGCTATTTTGATCGAGAATCTGTGATTTGGTGAATCCAGCCAAACAATCTCATCATTTTGCCCTATCATAGGATTAGAATTGGAAGGAATAGCTTCTACAATGGGGTGCCATCCAATAGCGTGAGTGGTAGGAATTTTCCATTCTGAGTTATGAATCAGCATATTCACCTTCGCGTTCTTTTCCATACCTGAATCATAGATGAATCTGTCGCCGTAAGAATCTGCGAGCGGGCTGTGAGGATGCCAATTGTCAAACCATAGAGAAGTTGTCCTGCCATCCCCTATGATGTACTTCATCTTCGGCCATGCTAAGGATCTGAGCTTTAGAATCTTTCTCCATGCCCAAGAGCAATTCTGTGGCGTCTTGATTGTCCAGAAATTCCTACCTCGCAACAGATTACATCTGATCCAAGTAGACCAGATTGAGCCATCTGAGTCATTGCACAGGTTCCAAATGTGTTTCAACAAAGCAATCTTGTTCCATTCTGTTATCCTCTTTATTCCTAGCCCCCCCTCCTTTTTTGGAAGACATACCTGATCCCAAGCCACTTTAGCCCCAGTAGTTCTCATATCTGAACCTGACCAAAGAAAGGATCTCATAATTTGCTCCACACTTTTTATGACTTGCCCAGGTAAGAGGAAGAGAGATGCCCAATAGACCTGGATGGAAAATAAAACTGAATTAATCAGTTGTACTCGTCCTGCATACGAGAGTGTTCTACAAGTCCAATGTCGAACTTTAGAGGTGATTCGATCCACGAGACCCTTACAATAAACAGCCTTTAGTCTGGACGAGATAAGAGGCACTCCCAAATATTTCATAGGGAGCTCCCCCTCTGCAAACCCAAGAACATGAATAATCTCTTCCCTCTCAGCATTTAACACACCGCTTAAGAAGATGTCACTTTTATTTGGATTTGGATACAGACCTGATAGATCTTGAAACTTTGTGAGCACAGTTTTGATCATACGAATTGAGTTTACATCTCCTTTGCTAAAAATCATCAAGTCGTCAGCAAAACAAAGATGAGAAATGTTGTCCTTCTTGCATCTCCAGTGGAACTTGAAGTTTTGGTTGGCACTCATCTTGCAGAATAGCCCCGAAAGGATTTCCATACATAGGACAAACAAATATGGAGAAAGTAGTGTTTTGGGAAACCCAATAGTGTTAGCAGTTGTGGATGATAGTGGAATGAGTGACTTGGTGGACTATATTTTCTAATAGAGTTGTGAACATGTTGGGAATAAGGCTGAAGCAGTAATAATTTCCCATAAAGGACAATATCCTATTTCAGTGAGATTGCAGTTTGAAAGCACTAATAACATGGTTGAATAAGAAGCTTACATCATCGAATTAAAAGCTACTTTAAAGCTAGATGTTAAGAAACTTGATGTTTATAGAGATTCAATGCAAATTATTTGTTACGTGAAAGGAAAATGACATAATAAAGATGAGAACTAGAGGCTATACCAAGATTATCTTTCGAAGTTGGTTAGTGAGTGTAATAAAATAAAAATTCATTCTTATAAGTAGACACAAGAATCAATTTACTAATGCATTGGCTACTATAGCCTCAATGACATAGATCACTATTGGAGGTAGAATTCAACCAATAAACATTGAAATCAGCAATTTCCAAGCTCAATGCTACTCATTTAAAGTGATAATAAATGGGAGAACATGGAATAATGGTATCAAGATGTTTATCCAGTACCCGAGAATATACTCTAAGAGTCTAAAAAACAAATGCATGAACTTTTAAGGAGGATGGTGATAGATTATTTATGCGAACGTCATGATCACATGGGCACGCAACCCACACACAAAGACACCAATTCCCGGAAAGCCAAGTAAATCAGGTTTGATAGGAGTGTGATACAAACATAACTTGTACCTAAGCACCAGTGCTATTGGAAATGAAAAACCCCCACCCAACGAATATTGATTCGCGAACGAGAAGGATGACGCCGCGAAGACAGTTGTTCTTTAATAAGTCGTTTTTCAGTTCATTAGAGAACCATGGAAGGGAGATTATCTCACCAACACACACA
>NW_011500384.1:61791-63102 GCF_000495115.2 Populus euphratica
AAGTCCACAAGTCAAAAGGAAGTAAATAATAAACTTCATACAGCCACTATTGACCCATATTGAGATGTCTTGCTGAACTCCGATTAACCTAAAATTTTAACCCAAGGTAATACAATATGCCAGGAGATTGTACGTAAATTTTAACTCGATCCAACGGTCGGATTGATAATTATGACTGTTGCTATAAAACTAGATAGTTACACATTTTACATCAAAATCCAAATTTAACCTTGCTTGGATCATATCATTCCCTCTCGCTTCAAGATGATTCGTCCTCGAATCACCAATAAGTTGAATGGACAATTCCTTATCCTCCTTTTGAAGCCTTTGGAGTTCTTTTTTTGCAAACAATCGTCGCCAACAACTTTGGATGAAAGTTGCAGCCATTCTATTTTGTATATCATCATTGCAGCCCTTTTTCTCCTCTTTTTTTGAAGTTTGCTGGGCATTGATTGTTGCCCATAACACATCAAGTTCTTGCTTCATCTCCCCTAGAATACGGGATAGAGTCTTTGATTCTTTTTTTAGAATATTAACCTCTTTATCTCTCTCCCTTTGATACCACCTCTCCTTTTGAATCTGCATTTTCTTTTGCCGTAGCACCTCATCAAAATACATTAAATCCCTTCGGTTTCTACGCTGCGGAAAATTTTCCCACTAACCTATGGTCTCATCCTTAAAACCACCATCACAAATATCATCAAATCGAGGCTCAAAATCCTCATAATGAGCCCACTTTGGCATTCCAGCCCTACTGTCATTGTTTGATTTCCGTTCAGCCCCAGCCTTTCTCACGTCTTGGTTACATGTTCCAGCCATGTTTCCATATTTTCCCACCTTCTCAAGTCTGTCACACACGTTCCCCATCATGAAATTTGTGCTTTGCATCATTTTTGTCATGACATGCATTTGGAACGTAAGTTCTCCCTCGGGATGGGGTGGTGTGTTGTTTTGATCTGACATGATAGTACCTGCAAATCCCACCTTCTCAAGTCTGTCACACACGTTCCCCATCATGAAATTTGTGCTTTGCATCATTTTTGTCATGACATGCATTTGGAACGTAAGTTCTCCCTCGGGATGGGGTGGTGTGTTGTTTTGATTTGACATGATAGTACCTGCAAAACTTGGCTAATGGTAAAAAAAAATTATCCTCACGTCGCTCGTGTTTCACACACACACTCTTAATATCCTCACACACTCACACCTCTCATCTCACCTTGCGGTTCTTGCGAAACAAAAACCAACACCAAATAGAACCAACTTGGTAGCGCAATCCAAATAGATATATGACTCAAGAAGCAATAAAAA
>NW_011500384.1:63168-64149 GCF_000495115.2 Populus euphratica
AACTCGCGAGTACCAAGTGAGTCTATCCAAAATATGAACGAAACTGAAGACTCGAATAAAAACAGAAACAAAAAATATGAAAAATCATTAAAAAAAACACCCAAATATGTTGGCTATGATGAAAATACACTGCAAGAAATGAAATCAACAAAAAGCAAGCGAATTTCAAACATTGATGCAAGACAGACTTGTTTACGACAAGTTAAGTCCGAATTTGGAATCTAAAGTAAATAATGTTCAATTGAGTTAAAATTTCAGATACAATGCAATATCAACCCAAATAGACAGAATATAAGGTTCGAGCAATTTATAACAAAGGTTGATATACTGACGTAAAAACATTATAAATCTGACCTGATTAGACCCGAATTTGAAACCCAAAGCAAATGATATCCAATTGACCCCACATTTGATATGTAATGCGATTAGGACCCCAATAATTATAATTTCAAATTTGAGCTAATTCTAAGTTGATTTGTTCCAATTTTCTCTTGTTTAGTTTTCTGAATCCAATAAACGTCTTTGTAAACATTTTTTTTTCTTTTTTCTTTTTTTTTGTTTTTGATGCTACTGATATATTTTAAACAATAATAGAATGAAATAACAATTTTTTTTTCTTTTATATGCCACAAATTCAAGGAGAAGAAGAAATTAGATATTAAGGAATTTTTGCGGAATTAACAAAAAATGAAAATTTCATGAGGATATAACTTGATTAATGGAGCCAAGCTCTGATACCAAATGATACGAACCTTGTGATCACACATGGGCACGCAACCCACACACAAAGACACCAATTCCTGAAAAGCTAAGTAAATCAGGTTTGATAGGAGTGTGACACAAAGATAACTTAAACCTAGGCACCAGCATTATTGAAAACGGAAAACCCCCACCCAACGAATATTGATTCGCGAACGAGAAGTATAAGGATGACGCCACGAAGACAGTTGTTCTTCGATAAGTTGTTTTCAGTTCTTTAGA
>NW_011500384.1:64641-66053 GCF_000495115.2 Populus euphratica
CAAAATAAGCTGCCACATCCTTTTAGGAAAAGAATCTAGCAAATAGGAAGTCCACAAGTCAAACGAAAGTAAATAACAAAATTCATATAGCCTCTATTGACCCGTATTGAGATGCCTTTCCGAACTCCAATTGATCTAAAATTTTAACCCAAGGTAATAATACAATATGTCAGGAGACTCCATGTAAAATTTCAACTTGATCCAACTGTCGGATTGAGAATTATGACTGTTGCCGTAAAACTGGGTAGTTGCACATTTTACATCAAAATCCAAATTTGACCTTGATTGGATCGTATTAATTATTATTTCATTGTGAAATCCTATATAAGAGGTAATTTAATGGAGCTTTGCTAAGGTGTTTGAATGAAAAAAAAAAAGCTAAACAAGTATTATAAATAGTCCATGAAGGAATTTATGCAACTCATGGTACTAGGTATATATATTGGTGATATAAATGCAGCAATTTGGATATTTCTGATTATGGAAAAGGATTATACTAACTTTGGTGACAAGGTAAATGCACCCCCGACTTTTTTGTTCAATATAACCTCACTTTAGCCTTTTGATATGTTGATGCAGATCAGCCCAACCTCATGCGTAATCATGCCAACAACCTATTGAATATGCCAATTGGACCAATCACAAAAGTTAGGGCAAATAAGCTTAAAGAAGTATTGAATGAGCTTGTTCAAAACATATGAAGCAAAATGGACTTGGAGGGGCTTGAGACATTTAAGGAGCATGAAGGACAACCTTTAATTCATCAAGTTCAGGTCAAAGAAAGAGACCATTTATTGAAAAATATCTTGTATATCTTAGAAGAAGATCGAGCAAATAGGCACCAAACTACTCCTTACACATGTCTGAAAAATGTAGCCACCTATTACATTCATTAAAATACAATTATTCCATGTATTAGTCATAAATTTCTCTTGATCCTCAACTAGTAGGGATTAAGATTTTTCAATTTATATTTTAAAAATTCATATAAAGTTAAAAAGAATCCTACTACAACTTGGAAACAAGAGAGATTAGAGATCAAACTGTCGGACCTAGATCTACTCCGTCCACCGTTGGATCGTCCTCATTTCTTACTATGTTGTTCGTTCCAACCTTCTCGAAACATTGACCGAATGGGTCTTCATTCCAATCAACGAGGTGGGAGATATTGATCTCGCAATATTTCTACTGTTCTGCATTTTTAGTTGCAGCAGAGTGAATTGGGTTTTTTTCAAGCTTGATCTTCTTTGTTCACCGTTGGATCGTCACCATTTTTTAGTATGTTGTTCTTCAGAACAAACTCTACAGCTTGACCAAACGGATCATCATTCCAATCAATGATCTCGAAGATACTGGCCTCGTAATTCACTAATTCTCTTCTTCCTTCATGAACAAATTTGAATCGCGTTGTT
>NW_011500384.1:66265-69261 GCF_000495115.2 Populus euphratica
AACCATGGGATGAGGATTTCTCAATTTACTATGATTGAGAGAACAATTTCAATGTCAAGCAACAAAAATATTTCATTAAGGGGCTTAGCACCTGATCTTGAAGATCGAGGTAGTCGGCAAGATTGATTAAATAAGATTATCATGCCGAAAATCAATTCATTTTTTCCTTTGACATTTTCTTTGCGACTCTGGGAAGACACATGATCGGATACAACCTTGTCCTCCAATCCCACAACATAGCCCTACCATGTCACGTTGTATGGATAGAGAAATTAAAAAAACTAAAACTAAAGCAAGGGCTTCTACACAAAGATGACAGATGGGAAAATGTACAAGAGCAATAATTCCAGAGACCGTTCAATCGGCGCCAGTACCTCAATCAATGTAGTCGAATCCAAGAACAGCAAATTAAGAGCTCAATGAATGAGTTGGGTGCTGAGGGAGGAGAAAGCTCATTCCGACTAAAGTTTTTGCCCTTGATTTTCCCGTTGTCTATACATATTTGATCGACAAACCACATGCATGGATGGTTCCATTTCGATGGAAGTACTGAGATGAAATTGTGGAAATCAAAATCTTTAAGATAAAAGACATCTTGCAATCAATGGAGGTTTTCTGCTTAATTTTGCCTCCATGAAAGCTGCTACCTGACCACCATGCATTTTATTAGAAATCCATTGATATGTATCCTCTCTGTTGAGGAAAATTAAGACAAATACTGATCGTAAAAAACGAGTACCACTGCCATCTGATCATGCGGTCAAGAAAAGCAAAGAACCAGTGCGATGGAGGAAGGGAGGTGAGAGGGCCATGAACGTGATCAGGACCCACTAACGGCACTCAAGGTTAGGGACAAAAGGACACCCAGATCCTGTTGGACGGAGGGAGGGCCACCCCACCATTTGTCTCTTAGTAAAGGTATACCCAGCTAGCTAGTTTACTGCCTGCCAAGGGCATTAAAATGACCCTATCTTTCTACCAAAGAAAATAAATCAGGTGGTTCAGGTATCCATTATAGTCATGATCAAGATCAGCTGATGCATCGTTAGTTGATCTCTCATTGAATGGTGATGGTGGCCCTCGAGATTCCTCATTACATATAAATTTGCAGTGTTATTAATTACAGTCGAGCTATTAACCTAATAATTTGGATGAAGTTTTAAGTTAAATTAAATCAAAGTTTACCTACTCGAATTTGATACATCCCATATATCAGAATTTAGTTTAATTTAAAAAAATTAAAATAATAATATTTTAAATAAACTTGGGTTATTTAGTTTAACCCTCCACTTGTAACCAAGAAATAAAAATAAATATATTAACAAGAAATTAGAGTTCGTTTGTAATTACTCACAACACGACAGCAATCCCTTTTTTTCTTTTATCTTTTATAATTATACTAAATGTTTTTGCCAAAACGTGTTATAATATAACAACAAATCATGGACAAATCTAAAGATACAATTAATCAAGAACACAATTGTGTTTAAAAGCTTCTTCTTTTTCTTTTTTACAAGCATTTACTATGTGTTTTTTAAGAAAGTTATTTTTATTTTTATTTTTTTGTTTCTCAAGATTCATTAAATCTTTAAATCATGTAACGAGAATAGTACTGCTTCTACTCTCTGAAATCTTGATATATATCAGAATTTGAATTTGATACCTTTTTGATTTCATAAATTATTTAAAATCAAAAGTAAATTTTATTTTATATATACCATTAAAGCTTCTTATAAATGAGATAAATTTTGATTTAGGATCAATTAAAATAATTTTCATCAGATATTGTGGAATTAGATGATGAACCATCTAAAGGTTTTAAAAATATTTAACAAAAACCCATTTTACATTAAATTATAGAAAATCTCTCTTGCACTAAGATACCCTTAATTAATGTTCTTAATTACAATATCTAGAAAGGAAAGTTTAAAATATTAAAGGTGATTGAATTTGGATATATACAAAGGGGGATTTAAAAAAAAAATTAAATGATCTCTATTTTTTAATTTCGGAAGTTTCTCTATGTTCTTATGATGTATAACATAAGATTCTTTTTTAAAATCTACAGAATCTTCTGTGGGTGGGATTATTCGATCTCCTGCTAAATCATTCTAGAAGTAAGCAGATCAAGAGAAGTACCTGTGTATAAATGAAAACTAACCCATATAGTATTAAAAATGTCTGTGCCAGTTAAGACATGATAAGTAGTTGTCATATTGTCCGGTCGTGTTCTTGACCTATGATTTTACATGGATTAATACGTGGACAAGGATTATTGAACCACGTTAATACACATATTACTTTAATCATTCATGCGTTGGCCAGTCATAATTTTGTTTGCCTGTTTTAATATTCCCGACTGAATTAACTGGGGCGAAATTAATAGTATTTTTTATTATTATCCACAGTTACTGTTATTAAATCCGGTCTAATAAATTAATTTAAAATTCAAATGATTCAAAATTTAATTTTTAAATTTTAAATTTTTTTAAACAGTGTTTTTGTGATTTAACGGGATGAATTTGGGTTAATCTACGGGTTTGTATTGGGGTTTAGTAACTTTGTAATATCGTGTATTGGCTGCATTCAATTGGTATTTTCCGGGCTAGATAATTATAACATGGTTTCTTGTGCTTTCTTTCCTTATTTTAGATAATGACCCTCTTGTCTTCTTGATTTAATTAATATATTATAAACATAATCAACTATTGTTATGAGTACCATTACATGTGGCCATGGTATAAATTAATTCAGACGCCCACACATGCTTGGAAAAATATTTGTATTGAAATTAATTAAAAATAAAATGAGTTTTATAATTGATGATGTACCAAAAATTTAAGTAGTTTAAGAATAAGATTTTAAGGTTGAATAGTCAATTAATTAATTAATTCTAGTAATTTCATTTATTTATTACAATCAAAATGATTGATAATTTATATTTGATACCCAGTAGAATAACGTGACTTATAATTAATACTAATAATTTTTTTTTT
>NW_011500384.1:70849-71827 GCF_000495115.2 Populus euphratica
AATAACATAGATTCTTCATTTGATATTTAGCTGGTTGTATTAGTTTCCCTAATGAATCTAGTTAGGTCTATGTTTTCTATTCGGTGGCTAGTCTGTAGCCATCTGTTATTTTACGTTTATGTTCTCATTGTAAATCTGGGGTATGCCCCTTATAATCTTTGTATCCTTTTCTTTTAATACATACATCAACTTACCAAAAAAAAAAAACTAGTAGGGATTAATGGTAAACCCTCGAAAGACAACATTCATAGAAAATTTTTGTAATGGAACCCAACAAGTAATATATCATAAACCTTATAAGAAATGTTCAATAATATCAATATCATTCGTATCTTATACAATATACCAAGTATCACTTTTGTATACTTACCTTAGTTATTTCTATCATAACCTAGCAATCTTTCCTTTCTTTATAGGTTTTACCCCAAGTCACTACTAGTCTTTCCTTTCTTTGTACATCACTAAAAGATTCATTACCACTCCTTTTATGACATTATCTCTTGTATCATGTTGAGATAAATTATCAGTTTTTACCACCATCATATCACCTTGGAACTATTTTAACAATTCCCTAATGTATTATGCTTCCACAATTAAAACAATCCCATAAGACATCTGACACGACTAAAAGATTGATATCTTCTCCCAAGGGCAGGAGTGTTGAAGTAATAAATAACCCGGCAAGACCGGGGGCGAACCACAGGGAGGTTAGTTGTACAAATTATAAACAACAATTATAAGCAACAACAATATTAACAATAACAACAACAATAATAATAGCAGCAATAATAATACTAATAATACTAGTAGTAGTAGTAGTAGTAGTAGTAGTAGTAGTAATAATAAGAACAACAACAACAACAATAATAAAGAAAAAGAAGAAGAAGAAGAAAAGTTGATGAGAACTTTGAGATAAAAAATTAACATAAGGATTAAACAATGATAACAAACAATGTCAAGGTTAGAGGATCCACTAAT
>NW_011500384.1:73641-79229 GCF_000495115.2 Populus euphratica
TTTCTAAATTTGGCCATCTCTTTATCCTTTCAATTTCAGTTCTTAAATTCATCAATCAATACTTTCATTTATGTGATAGACCTGTATTTAAAATGAACATTTACCACAAATTAAAGGTATCTTATATTATTAGATATATTATTATAAAACATGTTTTAGTTAAGGAGTTATTGATACTTCAAGTGCAAAATGATGATATAAAACCTTGATAAAAATATAGTTTTAAGAACTAATCAACATCTTGCATACGATGTCATTATAACCTTTGAAATACCCTTTGTTGTTGATTAATGCTTAAAAGTGTATTTTTATCAACGTTTTACATCATCATTTTATACTTGAAATATCAATAACTCTTTAACAAAAGCATGTTTTATAATAACAAGTTTGATACAATAAGTTATCTTTAATTTATGGTAAATGTTCATCCTAAATACAGGTCTATTACAAAAATGAAAGGATTAATTGATGAGTTGAAGTTTTGAATTTGAAAGGACAAAGAGAGGACCAAACTTAGAAAAAAGATGCTAGTGCAGTCCAAACTGGAACACTGTTAGGTAATTGGGTCATATCTGGAGCTGTAGATCACAGATTTAGGTCTCTTTTATATGGATGGAAAATAAGACATAGGCCTACAACTTTCAAGCAGAGTCCAAGATTTAAAAAGGTCGTTTTCAAGTCCAAATTGTAGCAACAACAAAAAAATCCGAATCTATCCTACAACCCAGATATTGTTCAATTTTCAGCCTATATCTCGAGTTCTAAAAGTCCAAATGACCTCAATTTTTTATGGAAAGCTGAGACAATTTTTTATAACTTTTATATGGAGGTTTGTTTGGTTCAAATTCTAATATTATCAATGACATTTTATTCAGGCAAGAAGATAAAGACTGTCACAAAGTTAAGAGTTGCCCACCCGCTCATTAATTAGTCATCAAATCAATAGTTTCCAATTTTGGCCTATAAAAGAAGGCATTTTTCATGCATTTAGGCATCTTGATTTTCAGATTAAGATCATGCTCTTGCTTTATCTCTTTGTATTTTTATAATACTTAAGTTTTGCTTTCATTAATATCTTTTTTATCCCTTTCATTTCCTTTGCTGTACTTGGTTAACTTTTATCATATTTATGTTCTTATCTTGTTTATTTATGTTTCTCTCTTTCATTATGTTTAGCTAAGTTTATTATGTCAAGATGAAAAGGTTATTCTAATGATGTAAGATTAAGTATAGTGTAAACTCAACATGAACCTTAATGTTTGATACTAACATGTTTTGTATTTGTTATCTTATTCAATTTTAATACTTTGCTTGTTAAATTATTAATTTAGATTTATTTTGTATAACACTTGATACAACTAATGCTTGACACTTTCAAAGCACAAACCGTATGGTATAACCAACAATTGTGCTATGAAAGGAAGTTGATTTGCTATTAATATAAGTTATAATTATGAATATCTAACAACATTTACAAGTATTAGCATTATTTAAATAAGATAACTAATGTACTCATGTTAACAATTTATAATCTGATTGGAGCCTTCTTTGTGTGTGATTTCTAGTTGAATAATTAGAGTTTATGTTATACTTGTTTAAAACACCATTAGTGGATCCTCTACCTTGACATTTATTGTTATCATTGTTTAATTCTCACATTGATTCTCCATCTCAAAGTTCTTATCAACTTCTTCTTCTATTATTTTTATTATTAGTATTATTACTATTACTATCACTATTATTGTTATTCTTCTTGTTGTTGTTATTGATAATTTATATAATTAATTTTCTATAGTTCGATCTCGATTTTACTGGGTTATTTATTACTTTAACACTCTTGTATTTAAAAAAAACATTAATTTTTTTATCTTGTTAATTGTTGTGTGAGAACAGCCTTTAATTCCATAGTATGTGCTATTGAAACTGTCCTTGAAAGCATAAAAGCAAAAAATTAAAGATATCTAGGAGATGTTATAAAAAAACATAAAATTAAAGATAACTAGCTGTTAGTGAATGAGACGTTACAAAAAAGGACAAAATTAAAGATAACGAGTTGTCAGTGAATGATGTTCTCATAATAACTTGGCATTTTAAAAATACAAATAAAATCACTATCCTTCCTGACCTTTGATTTATCTAAACATTTACACCATCATAGATAAATATCTTTGGAATCATCTAGTAAAGTTCTAACTCGATCCAATGGTTGGATTTGGAGTTATGATGATTACTATAAAATTGAACAGTATAAACTTTTATGCCAAAATCTATATAAGGAGTCCATATTTTAGTACAAAATGACCATTTTTAGTTGATACAGACCACATTGATATTTAATAGTCTCAGATGATTAATGCACTCAAATAGGAAAACAAATCAGAGGTTAATTACTTAATCATCCAAATTAAAAGGTTAGGAATCCTTGCATCTGATTAGGCCTTAAGTTTGTTTTTTATTAACTTAGATTGGTTCCTTAAATGAAGGTCCTTTTTTGCTTTGGCTTCCTTTTTAATTCAGTTAAGGGATATGGAAATGAAAAAAAATGACTAGTGCTATCATCTCTTTTCCCAACTTGGTTTTCCAACATGATGCTCTCCACTCTACCAACAACAAAGCCTTGCAAAATGCAACAAGTACTGGTCAACTCTTGATCAAACATAACTTGAGGATACAACTTTAAGAGATGTTGTATGGCCAAGATTCTAAACTTTTTAATGACTTCAAAGCTATTATTGAGGGTAACATCCATATTCTTACATCTTGCTGAACTAGAGGGAATTAAAGGAGTCGATATGCCTCTTGGTGAAGATAGGGCAAGTCAGGGGTAAACATTTAATGCTAGTTTGGTCAATGTCCAAGAAAAGAAAGTTTTAGAGCATCAGATGGGAAAGCAAGTGGTTCGCTACTCCTTTATAGCTAAGAAAGGAAATATACAAGCTGCTTTAACTTTAGAGATATCACTATTAGATGCTAATATGGGAAATTTGGCATATCCCCTGCAAAGTGTATCCCTCAAATCTAATTTTGGAGATGTTAGAGGCTAAACAAAATATGGATAAGGCTCAATGTCGAATGCAAACACATCCTTCAGATCTAGAGATCGATAGAACTAAGCATATTGCTTGACCGCTTTTTATGATTGGTTGTTTTAACTCACAAGTGCATGAGTATACGATGTAGCAATTAATTTGGTAAGATCAAGGTCATATCCACAGAGAGCTAGATCTGGAAATTAAGCTAGGTAACAAAAAAAACTCAGGAGAAATTAAATTAACAATAACTTAGTTGAAAATAATTGATGGATTTGTTTTCAAAGATAAAAACGTTTAGTCTTGGTCCAAATCAATTTTAATGGTGATGTATTGGTAATTCCTTCAGCATATATAAGATAACTCAATCTAATATCAACGATGGTGATATTAGATCGGAAGAGATAGGAAGATATTACAATGAAGTTTAAAAGGTTGAAGATTGATTATTGCTTAAGAATGAACAAATACTTTTATCAAGTCAAGAGTTGGTCACCCACTCCACAATTAGTCATCAAATTAATAGTTTCAAATTTTAGCCTATAAAAGGAGTCATTTTCCATGCATTTAAGCATCTTGGTTTCCAGATCAAGATCATGCTTTTGCCTTTTTCTCTTTGTATTGTTGTAAACTCAAAATGGTGTAAGAATAAGCATGGTGTAAACTCAACATGGACCTTAATGGTTGATAATAAGATGTTTTGTATTTGTTATCTTGTTCGCTTTTAATACTTGGCTTGTTAAATGTTTACCTAGATTTATGTTGTATAATAATTGATACAACAAATACTTGGTACATTTATAGCCCAACCGTATGGTATAACCTATATTTGCTTTCTATGAAAGGAACTTGATTTGTTATAATCATGAATGCTTGATAATATTTATAAGTATTAGTATTATTCGAATAAGATAACTAATATAATCATGTTAACAATTTTATAATCTGATTGGAACCTCCTTTGTGTGTGGTTTCCACTTAATTAATAAGAGTTTATACTATACTTGTTTTAAATACCATTAGTGGATTCTCTAACCTTAATATTTGTTATTATCATTATTTGATCCTTACATTATTTTTCCATCTCAAAGTTCTGATCAACTTCTTCTTCTTTATTACTACTACTACTAATACTATTATTATTAGTATTATTAGTACTATTACTATTATTATTACTATTACTATTATTAGTATTATTATTGTTGTTATATTATTGTTGTTTATAATTTATATAATTAACCTTCCTATGGTTCGACCCCGATCGTGCTGGGTCATTTATTACTTCGACACTCTTGTACTTGGGAGAAGACATCAATCTTTTGGTCATGTTAAGTTTTTGGCACCATTATCGGGGAGGTAAATTCTTGTACATATTGTAGTATTTATTTTATTTTCTCTTTTTATTTTTTTTGTATATAACTTCATTTCTTTTGTTTTGTTTCTTCTTTTTGTTTTGTTTTCTTGTTTGTTTTATTCTATTCCTACATGTGCATGAGAGTGTTGTCACGTACATTAATTAAGTGGTAGACATTGTAGGATATCCTCATCATTTTCAAAAAATATGGCTGAAGAAAATAACCAGTTACTTCATAATAAGAATAATGAGAATAATTGTATTAAAACACTTAGAGCCCATATAAATCCTACAAGAACAAATGCACCCTTATACATAGTTTTCCCTCATGATGCATCTCATTTTAATTTTAAGCCAGACATTATTCAACTTTTATCTTCTTTTCATGGTTTAGATTTAGAAAATCCATACTTGCATTTAAGGGAATTTGAGGAGGTTTGCAACACGTATAATGACTCAAATTGTAGCATGAACACCATCAAATTAAAGCTTTTTCCTTTTTCATTAAAAGATAAAGCTAAAATATGACTATCAAATTTAAGACCTGGATCCATTCATGGTTGGGATGAAATGCAACATTAGTTTTTAAAGAAGTTTTTCCCTTCTCACAAAATAAACTCATTTAAAAGACAAATCACCACTTCCACTTAAAAACTAGGAGAAACATTTTACCAATGTTGGGATAGGTATCGAGACTTGCTTAATAGTTGCCCTCATCATGGTTTTGAAACATGGAGATTGGTTTCACATTTCTATAAAGGGTTAACACCTAAAGATAGGCAAATGGTTGAATTGATGTGCAATGGAACTTTTGAAGATAAAGACCCTGATGAAGCAATAGAGTACTTAGACTTGTTAGCTGAAAATGCTCAAAATTGGGACACCGCAGGTAATTATAAGGTACTGAGTAAAACTCAACCTCATACATCTAGTGGAGGTATGTACAACCTTAGGGAAGATCATGACCTTCAAGCCAAGTTTGCATCTTTAGCTAAAAAAGTCGAGGCACTAGAATTGAAAAAGAGTGGGTGTTCAACATATTTTGTGTCAAATATGTGAAACCAATGAACACTCAACTAATGATTGTCCAACTTTATCTCTTTTAAGAAATGTCTCTGACGCAACTAAAAGATTGATGTCTTCTCGGGGAGGATAATTTTATAAATTATAGATAACAATAATAACAATAACAACAACAACAACAA
>NW_011500384.1:81054-81688 GCF_000495115.2 Populus euphratica
TCAATACCTCTTAACAAGATATTAATAAACCTTTCTTTTGTGCTCAATGTATCAACACATATGATTAGTACTTAAAAGTGCATTTTTATCATGAAAGTTGTAAACCTATATCGTACCTTTCCATCCATATGAAGTAGACCTCAATGGATGTCATTTGGACTTCTAGAACTCCAGATATAAGCCAAACACTGAATAGTGCGCGGGCTATAGGACAAATTCAGACTTCTTTGTTGTTGTTACAATTTGAACTTCAAAATGGCCTCCAAATCTTGGGCTCCATATGAAAGTTGTAAACCTATATCGTACCTTTCCATCCATATGAAGTAGACCTAAATCTAAGATCTACAGCTCCAGATATGACCCA
Source organism: Populus euphratica (assembly GCF_000495115.2). NCBI lineage: Eukaryota > Viridiplantae > Streptophyta > Magnoliopsida > Malpighiales > Salicaceae > Populus > Populus euphratica. The sequence goes on from NW_011500384.1 coordinate 81,419, forward strand.
ATTACTGAACAGTATTCTAGTTTAGACTGCACCACCATCTCTTTTCTAAATTTGGCCATCTCTTTGCCCTTTCAATTTTAGTTCTTAAACTCATAAATTAATCCTTTCATTTATGTGGTAGGCTTACATTTAAAATCAACATTTACCATAAATTAAAGGTATCTTATATTATTAGATATGTTATTATAAAACATACTTTAGTTAAGTAGTTATTGACACTTCAAATGCAAAATAATGATATAAAACCTTGATAAAAATACACTTTTAAAT
>NW_011500384.1:81698-81861 GCF_000495115.2 Populus euphratica
ATAAAGGGTGGCAACTTTGTGTATGATTCCATATTTCTTCATTAAAGACTTAAATGGTTTGTTGCAGAAATTTGTTGCACCATCACTTATCATGGCTCGAGGAGTTTTGTTTCTTACAATCTCTGATGTTTGTTTCTTTTTCCATGTCTTCTATGCTCATTTT
>NW_011500384.1:82272-82479 GCF_000495115.2 Populus euphratica
TCGAATACAAATACTACTATAAGTAATTCTTTTACAGTACTAATGTAATTCATTTGAGCACTATTTGAAATTTTACTTGCATAATAAATCACATAAGGTTTCTTATCTTTTATTTGTCCAAAAACAACACCAACAACATAATCACTAGCGTCATATATTATTTCAAAAGGTAATGACCAATCAGGAGGTTGAATGACAAGAGCACAA
>NW_011500384.1:82782-83481 GCF_000495115.2 Populus euphratica
GTTCCTAATTCAGTACAAGATTCCTCTCTTCACACCTGCTCAAAACCTTTTCTAAATTAGTGAAACAATCATCAAAAACAAAAAAAAAATCATCCATAAAAATCTAAAGAAAATATTCAACCATATCACTAAATATACTAAGCATGCATCTTTGAAATGTGGCTGATGCATTACATAATCCAAAAGGCATCATTCGATATGCAAAAGTATCAAATGGACATGTGAAAGTAGTCTTCTCTTGATCTTCCAATGCAATTTCAATTTGCTTATAACCTAAATAGCCATCCAGGAAACAATAAAATTCATGACCTGCAACTCTTTCTAGGATTTGATCCATGAAAGGTAAAGGAAAATGATCTTTTCTAGTCATTGAATTAAGTTTCCTATAGTCAATGCACATGCGCCAACCAGTAACAGTTCTAGTGGGAATTAACTCATTGTTCTCATTTGTTATCACAGTGACTCCAGACTTCTTAGGTACAACTTGGGTAGGACTTACCCATTTGCTGTCAGAAATAGGATAAATGATTTCATTATCTAGAAGCTTAATGACTTCATTTTTCACTACTTCTTTCATATTAGGATTTAGCCTTCGTTGCATTTCTCTAGAGGGTTTAGCATTTTCCTCTAAATAAATTCTGTGTGTACAAATCATTATTGCATTTCCGTAGAGGGTTTAGCATTTTCCTCCAAATAAAT
>NW_011500384.1:83599-84188 GCF_000495115.2 Populus euphratica
AAGTTTGGAAGAGATTATTACTAGAAAAGTTTCATTTTCTATAAAAAATGAGTATTTGACAATGAATGGAAATGGCTTCAACTCAGGTTTGGGTGGTTGAACACTTGAAGGTATGGACTTAATTGGTCGTGGTGGCAATTCCTCAATTTGTGGCCTCCAATTACTTGTCTTTGATTCTTCCTGAAAATAAATCATTTCCAAATCATCAGATTCATCAATCTCAATTTCATTGGAAGTGGTTGGAAATTGATCATGAATTAATTTTTCAGTAAAGTCCACTTCCTGTAAATCATTATCATCTCTAGGTTGCTTGCAAATGTTGAAAATATTCATCTCCAATGTCATGTTTCCAAATGATAGCTTCATCAGTCCATTCCTACAATTAATCAATGCATTAGAAGTTGCAAGAAATGGACGTCCTAAAATAACAGGAAATGAATTACATACTTCAACAGGTTGTGTGTCCAAGACAATAAAATCCACAGGATAAATGAATTTATCGACTTGTACGAGAATTTTGGAAATTTTAGTTGCTTGAAACGGTGGTTGTGAAGTTTGTACATTGTTATTATCACTCTTCCAACTGAAA
>NW_011500384.1:84280-84397 GCF_000495115.2 Populus euphratica
GCAACGTTTGACAGTTATTGATTGAGTGTTCATTTGTTTCACATATTTGACACATAATATTTTTAATAGATTTTAATTGACCACTCCTTTTCAATTCTAGTGCCTCAACTTTTCTAG
>NW_011500384.1:85372-97823 GCF_000495115.2 Populus euphratica
AACAACGATAACAATAAATGTCAAGGTTAGAGGATCCACTAATGATATGTCAAACAAGAATAGTATAAACTCTTATTTCTCAATTGGAAACCACACACAAAAGAGGTTTCAATCGGATTACAGATTGTTAATATGATTACATTAGTCATCTTATTCGATTAATGTTAATACTTGTAAATCTCGTTAGGCATTCTTGATTATAACTTCTGTTAACAACAAATCAAGTTCCTTTCATAGCTCAGGTGTTGGTTATACCATACAGTATGGGCTAAAATATTGACGTTTGACCCTAAAAAGTAGTGTTACGTCTGGATTAAAAAAAGAAAAAAATAATGGATATAATCCATATTTGGTATTAAAATTTTCGACATTTGTCCTTTTCTGTAAATAAAATAGATGTGTAGACAAACAATATTCATTTATAAAACAAAAATTATTTTGATATCGTTAAGAAATGGGTATAACCATACTTGAGAATTGGGCTTTGAATCCACGAACGATGACATGATAAGATGGGTGTTGGACCAGTGTTGTTATTCCTTTTATATTTATTTTTGGTTTTTTTATTTTTTCACATGAAAATAAAATTACAAGTATTTATATATATATAATATCAAAAATACCATAAGGAACCCCAAAAATTACTTGAATGCCACTATATAGATTAAAAGACTAAAATACCCTTGAATTTCTTGGAAAATTATGAAAATGCCCCTGTGGTGCGTGTAACCCACGCGCGGTTACTGTGGGAGGCGGTGAAATTTCGTGGCGAGATTTCCAGCCAAAAAATGGTATATTCTGGTAGATCTTAGGGAGAGGATTCTGATGAAGGTGGTTTCGACTTCCGTTGATGGCTGATGAGGGAGAATCATCAGCTTGAAGCTTCGGGTGGTCAAAAAAAATTACGACCTTTTTTCCGGCTAGAAGAGGCGTAGAGAGAGATGAAAACTGCCTGGGTTTTTCTTCTGAGGAGGTGTAACCTTTCTGTGGTGGTTCAGAGGCTTTAAGCGACTGAAATGGGAGATCAGATGAGAGAGAGAGGATCACCGGCGAGAGGAGAGAGAGACTCTAAGATGTTGCTATGATGTGAACGGAAGCAAGGTACACCGGTGCTACTGAAGGTTGTGAACCATGGGATCACGGATGAACTGATCCTTCGGCTATGATTGGCTTGATTTGCATGTTGATCAGACGGTCTGGATGGGCTGAGCTGTGATCTGGTGTGTCGCGGTGTATCGATTGATTGGTACACCAGATGACATGGCACAATAAGATCAAAGGGCAGATTATTTTAAGAGCTAAGATGGATTTGGGTTTTAATCCAGTGTGATAAGGCCTATTGTATCCTATTAAATCATAGGCCCAAAACTAAATATTATTAGATCTAATGGTTTTGATTAGTACTTAAAAGTGCATTTTTATCAAGGTTTTATGTCATCATTTTGCACTTGAAGTATCAATAACTCCTTAACTAAAGCATGTTTTATAATAATATATCTAATAATACAAGATACCTTTAATTTGTGGTAAATATTCATTTTAAATGCAGGCCTATCACATAAATGAAAGGATTGATTGATGAATTTAAGAAATGAAATTGAAAGGATAAAGAGATGGCCAAACTTAGAAAAGAGATGTCGGTGCAATCCAAACCGGAACACTGTTCGGTAATTGGGTCATATCTAGAGCTATATATCTCAGATTTAGGTCCAATTTATATGGATGGAAAGGTAAGACATAGGCCTACAACTTTCATATGGAGCCCAAGATCTAAAAAGGCCATTATCAAGTCAAAATTGTAGCAACAACAAAGAAGACCGAATCTGTCTTCCAGCCCGAGCACTGTTCGGTATTTTGGCCATATCTGGAGTTCTAGAAGTCCAAATGAGCTGAAGTTTTTACACAAGAAAGCTGAGACAATTGCCTACAACTTTCATGTTTGCAACTGGCTCCAATTTTGACGTTATCAATGACGTTTTGGGCAGACAAAAGAAGATAAGGATTGTCACCAAGTCAAAAGTTGGTCACCCACTTATCAATTAGTCATCAAATCAATAGTTCCCAATTTTGGCCTATAAAAGGAGGCATTTGTCATGCATTTAGGCATCTTGGTTTCCAGATCAAGATCATGCTCTTCCTTTCTCTCTTTGTATTTTTTATGCTTTGTTTTCATTAATATTAAGTTTATGCCTTTCATTTCCTTTCCTTTACTTAGTTAACTTTTATGTTCTTATTTTGTTTATCTATTTTGCTTTCTTTCATTATGTCTAGCTAAGTTAATTATGTCAAGGTGAAAAGGTTACACTAATGGTGTAAGAATAAGTATAATGTAAACTTAATATGAACTTTAATGTTTGATACTAACATGTTTTATATTTGTTATCTTGTTCACTCTTTAATACTTTGCTTGTTAAATGACTAATCTTGATTTATGTTGTATAACACTTGGTACAACAAATGCTTGGCACTTTCATAGCCCATAATGTATGGTATAACCGACACCTGAGCTATGAAAGGAACTTGATTTATTGTTAACATAAGTTATAATCATGAATGCTTGACGAGATTTACAAGTATTAGCATTAATTGAATAAGATGACTAATGTAATCATGTTAACAATATATAATCTGATTGGAACCTCCTTTGTGTGTGGTTTCCAATTCAATAATAAGAGTTTATACTATACTTGTTTGATATACCATTAGTGGAACCTCTAACCTTGACATTTGTTATTATCATTGTTTAATCGTTACATTAATATTCCATCTCAAAGTTCTCATCTTCTTCTTCTTCTTCTCCTTCTTTTTCTTTATTATTATTATTATTATTATTATTATTATTATTATTATTAGTACTACTACTACTACTACTACTACTACTACTACTACTACTACTACTACTACTACTACTACTACTACTACTACTACTACTACTACTACTACTACTACTACTACTACTACTACTACTACTACTACTACTACTACTACTACTACTACTACTACCCTTTAGGTAATTCATCTGGAAACACATCTTTAAATTCTTCTAGCAATTCCTTAATCTGTGTTGGTAAGTCCAGTCCTTCTACTTGTAGCAATTGCTTTGCCCAGATCATGAAAACAACCCCCGTCGAAGCTAATGCCTGTTTGATATCGCCTTTTTTGGCTAACAACAGCCCCTTACGTGATTGCACCTCCTTTTGTTGGCTTCGTAACTGATCCTCTCTAACCTGTTGAGAACTCAATGGTAACAAGTTCACCTTCTTTCCATTCAGCATGAAAGAATAAGTGTTCTTTCGTCCATTGTAGGTCACATCCTTATCAAACTGCCATGGACGACCCAGTAACAAATGGCTAGCTGACATCGGCGCAACGTCACACAAAACCTCGTCATGATAGGTTTTAATGGAAAAGGGCACAAGAACTTGCTTTGTCACCCGAATCTCCCCATTCTCATTCAGCCATCGCAAACTATACGGTCTGGGATGTGGAATGGTAGTTAAGCCCAATTTCTCCACCAAGGTAGTTGACGCAACATTAGTGCAACTTCCATTATCAATGATCATCCCACACACCTTATCTCGAATCTGACATCGAGTATGAAAGATGTTCTCACGTTGCTCAGCACTAACATCAACTTGTGCATTTAGAACCCGTTGCACAACCAACAAATCTCCCTTCACTGGTTCGAAATCCTCTTCCTGTTCCATTTGTGCCTCATCTTCATCTTCAGTTTCAGCCTCATCTCCACTGATCAGCTCTCCATGATCCCCATGCAATATCATTACCCTTTTATTTGGACATTCTGAAGCAATGTGCCCATGTCCTAAGCACTTGAAGCACTTGATGTCTCGTGACCTCCTTGGATGTGGAGGTTCTGTCACCTTCTCCTTTCCCTTTAAAGAATCAGAACTGGTATTCCCCTTGCTGACCTCCACCTTCTCATCTCGTTTAGGTGTGCTCCATGTTCGAGTAGGCGTAGATCTGTCCCTTGTCGTACTTGACGTAGTTACACTAGTTCGGACACCTCCTCGTTTCTGCTGCCTCTCTACACGACTTGCAAGCTTTATAACATCCTCAAGGAAGATGTACGGTTGCAATTCAACCACATTAGCTATATCCTTCCTCAACCCTCCAAGAAATCTAGCTATTGTTTGTTCTTGGGGTTCCATCAATTCACATCGAATCTGTAGCAACTCAAACTCTTTCACATACTCTTCCACGCTTAAAGATCCTTGTCGCAAAGTCTGAAGTCTGATGTATAGCTCTTGTTTATAGTAATCAGGAACAAATCTCTTCTTCATCACTCTTTTCATAGTTGCCCACGTTCTAATCTCCTCTTCTCCATCCCTTCTCCTCTGAATCTTTAAGTTTTCCCACCATAAAAGAGCATAATCTGTAAACTCAAGTGCTGCCACCTTGCACTTCCTTTCTTCAGAATATTCATACCATTCGAACACCTTTTCAACCTTCTGAATCCATTCCAAGTATTCCTCAGGTGAACTACTTCCTCGAAACGGTGGAATCTTAAGTTTGAGACCACTAGGAGGATTATTATTCTGTCTTCTTGGTCTGCCCCTGTCGTCGGCCTCATCATCCCCATTTGGATCTCCATCAGCTTCTACAAAATCATTTCGTGGCACCCTAAGTGCTTGCCTCTGCTGGGGTTGCAAATTATTTCTTTGCATCATTTGCATAAGGGTATGCAACTGTTCACGAATTCCAGTCATTTCATCCCGAATCTCAGCATGAGATCGTTGTAAGCCCATAACCTGTGCCTGTTCTAAACTTAACCCTCTTGGCAAATCTTCTTTATCTCCAGCCATAACTAAGTTTATCAATTGCAATTCCAGCAAGCCTTTCTTCTGTTTCTAGCTCTTGCCTTAGATCGCAACTGATGCTCTGATACCAGATGTTGTGCCGTGAATGATTCAAAAATCGGCAACAATGAATCTGACGAAAATGGATGAAGGATGGGTCTGGTTGTATTGTCTTTCTTCTGGTGTTTAGGCTAGATTATAGTATTTTTAAGGTAAATAAAATGGAGGATAAACTAGAGTGATACTTTGATAAGTCGATCTGGACGCCACAAAGATCAATCTAGGATTTTGACGCCACACTCTTTGTGATTGAAGAGTGATAAGTCAGGTAGGGTTCTTCACAAATCAATTTGGAAGAATAACTCTTAATTCTCGGAATTAAGTTCAAATATTGGCCAAAAGTTGTTTATTACATATTCTGATGCCATATTTATAATGGAACATCCCTCCACACTTAGGAAAATTCAACATGACAGAAATCAAGCCCAAAACTTGGACTTTGACAAAGTAACCAGACAAATTACACTAGCACACATTTTCTGACTTTAATTGAAACATAAACAGACCGAATTTAAAATGGCTATAACTTCTTGCACAAAAGTCCAATGCAATCATGGTTGGACAATCTGGAAAGATCACGTTCTGAACTTGAAATCCACCTAGATTAGTCTTGTTTTCACATGCAATGGATGACTTCAAATTCGGGTTCAAATTTATCTACTGTTCTGACGTAAACAGCATCAATTTCTTAACTTATTTGCATTATCAACCCAAATTCAAGTAGTCCAGCATCAAAAGAACCATTAAGGGCTCTTCCCATCTTTAAGCTCCAATTGTAGGCAAATAAGCACCCTTGAACCAATTTGAAACTGATTGCCAAATTTTAACTCCGACGCAGCTTCAATCATTCCAATCTGACTCGTCAAGGTCCTTTGTAGTTGTTTCGCTCTCGCTCTTGTCATTGGACCATCTGAATCCTCTTGCATATTTGATTTACCTTTACGAGATGGATTATCATTCCCATGATGCACATCATCAGCCCCGGGTTGATAATGATTTGTCCTCAAATCATAATCGTCGTCATCATCCAAGTATGGAGTCAAGTCTTTCACATTAAAAGTAGCTGATACATTGTAATCACCAGGAAGATCTACCTTATACGCATTATCATTCACCTTCTCTATAATCCGAAATGGACCATCAGCTCTTGGCATCAACTTGGACTTGCGTTTGCTTGGAAATCTGCCCTTACTAAGATGAATCCAAACAAGATCACCAGGTTCAAACCTAACCATTTTCCGCCCCTTGTTAGCTTGTTTAGCATACTTTGTTGTTTTCTCCTCAATATGTAATCGAACCTGCTCATGTAGTTTCTTCATCAATTCTGCCTTTCTAATTCCATCCATAGATGTCCTCTCATCAATTGGAATATGAACAAGATCAATAGGAACACAAGGATTAAAGCCATACACGACCTCAAATGGTGAAAATTTTGTAGCCCCATGCACACTACGATTATATGCAAACTCCACAATAGGCAAACAAGTATCCCAACTCTTCAAATTCTTATGTATAACAGCTCGTAACAAAGAAGATAAAGTTCGGTTTACTACCTCAGTTTGTCCATCAGTTTGTGGATGACATGCCGTACTGAAAAGTAACTTCGTTCCTAGCTTCCTCCAAAGAGTCTTCCAAAAGTAGCTTAAGAACTTTGTATCACGATCAGAGACAATGCTTTTAGGAACTCCATGCAAACGAACAATCTCTTGAAAGAACAAATCAGCTACATGTACAGCATCGTCAGTTTTGTTGCAAGGAATGAAATGGGACATTTTGGAGAATCGATCAACCACAACCATTATTGAATCCTTTCCACGCTGTGTTCTCGGTAACCCCAGTACAAAGTCCATGCTAACATCCATCCACGGTTGCTCTGGAATAGGCAACGGCATATACAGCCCATATGCATTCTCTTTACCCTTAGCTTTCTTGCAAATAGCACATCTCTCAATCACCTTGTGCACATCCCGTAACATGCTAGGCCAAAAGAAATGTTCTTTCAGCAACTCATAAGTCTTCTTCTCCCCAAAATGACCACTAAGACCACCACCATGAGCCTCTCGCACAAGCAACTCCCGTAATGAACCTGAAGGAATACACATTCTGCCCATTTTGAACAAGTAACCTTCATGCATAAAGAACCCATCACAAGCTCCCTTTGCACATTCGGTAACCACATTAGCAAAGTAGGAATCATTAGCGTATTGATCCTTCACTTGTTCAAAACCCATCAGCCTTGCATTCAACATAGAGATCAGTGCATACCTCCTAGAAAGAGCATCAGCAACCACATTAACTTGCCCTTTCTTGTACTTTATGACATAAGGAAATGACTCCATAAACTCCACCCATTTAGCATGTCTTCGATTCAGCTTGCTTTTTTTTTTTTTGGTAAGTTGACGTATTTATTAAAGGAAAACGATACAAAGATTATAAGGGGCATACCCCAGATTTACAATGAGAACAGAAACGTAAAACAACAGATGGCTACATGCTAGCCACCGAACTGAAAACTCAAGACCTAACTTGATTCGTTAGGGAAACCAATACAACCAGCTAAATATCAAATGAAGAATCTATGTTATTAACCCTCCATGCTCGTTGGATTCTTTTATTTTCATCTGTTGGTAGAACGTTCCTCATCAAATCAAGCTTATCACGGATGATACATTCAATTTGATGAAAGACCAAATTCTGAGTTCTAGATATTCCAGCAAAGGTCCTTGCATTCCTTTCTTGCCAGATATGATACACTGTAGCTGCAAAACTGAGTTTACGAGAAAAATTGACAAAACTTTTGCCATGCCAAGTGACAGTGGCCCATCGAATCCATTCATCCCATCCTTTTGTCATTCTTGGAATGTTGCATCTGTCACAAACATCCCACCAGATCGCTTTAGTATAGGAGCATTCAAAGAACAAGTGGTTGTGATCTTCGTAGTTGCGGAGACAGAGTGAGCATCTATTGGGACCATGTATACCAAATCGATGAAGTCTATCTTGAGTTGTGAGTTTCTGTTGGACAGCCACCCATAGAAGAAACGAATGTCTTGGAACAGCATTCTTGAACCACACAATGTCATGCCATTCGACCATCGTATGATGAAATCTTAGTTGTTCCCAAGCTATTTTGATCGAGAATCTGTGATTTGGTGAATCCAGCCAAACAATCTCATCATTTTGCCCTATCATAGGATTAGAATTGGAAGGAATAGCTTCTACAATGGGGTGCCATCCAATAGCGTGAGTGGTAGGAATTTTCCATTCTGAGTTATGAATCAGCATATTCACCTTCGCGTTCTTTTCCATACCTGAATCATAGATGAATCTGTCGCCGTAAGAATCTGCGAGCGGGCTGTGAGGATGCCAATTGTCAAACCATAGAGAAGTTGTCCTGCCATCCCCTATGATGTACTTCATCTTTGGCCATGCTAAGGATCTGAGCTTTAGAATCTTTCTCCATGCCCAAGAGCAATTCTGTGGCGTCTTTAGAATCATTGCCCCAAGACATGATCATCTAGATGGAATAATCTAGAGGAAAAGTTAAAGAATTGCAAGAATTTTAAAGATTAAGTCCAAAAGATTTGTGAGCAAGAAACAAGCAGATTTTGTAAAGAATGATACCAACGATCATATCATCAACAGGCCATCACCAATGAGTGATAACAAGATGTGAATGACCAATGAAGAAGCTGCTTAGTAATGTCATGTTATCAATTGAGTTGTCCATTATTTTGGTTTTGGGATCACATCTCATCTTTTAATGGATTATGTTTTGTTCTTAGTCTTATTATTGTTTTGAAATAAGAAGATGTTTCTTTCAAAATTTATTTTGGTGAAATATTTTGATCGAACTCCCATGTGTGATTAAGGCTAATCAATCCTAAACTTTTAAAAGTATTTTGATTAACTTCCATCTTGAAAGTTTTTTGGCGGTTTCATACAATAGCCACGATTCCTCTCGATGTCTAATCCAATATGCAAATCAATCGGTTCCCTTAAGCTAGCGATATGTTGTGTATTATCAATGATTTCCACAGACGGCGGTAAGATGATGTCTTGAGGAGTTACACATCCAGGACCCTTGACAAAAATATACGCGTCATGAGTTCCATATAAATTTCTTCTCAATAAAATTTCTTTCAAATTCATTAAAATTTCATGTATTGATTCTTGAATACCCGTTATAGTAGAAAATTCGTGTGGTATTTTCTTAGATTTTGCGCGTGTGATACATGTCCCTTCTATTTCTCCAAGCAAAGCTCTTCGCATCGCAATGCCTATTGTGTCGGCTTGACCTTTCATAAGTGGAAACAAAATAAAACGTCCATAATAAAGACGCTTACTGTCAGCTCTTGATTCAACACACTTCCACTGTAGTGTCCGAGTAGATATTCTTACTTTCTCTCGAACCATAATAATATTCTTTTTTTTTTGATACTTGTTAAAATAATATGAGGTGACCAAACAGATTTTGAGCCCACACATGAAGCTGAGCCACAAATCATTTAGCTAAGTTTTAGTAGTATGCATAATGACACGTAGTGGATTCGATAGTTATAGACTCGTGAATCATGATTTTTACAAATCCAAATAACCATACTAAATGAGGTTAAAATTTATCGCTTCTAACCAATTTTGCTTGAAATGAAAAAAAAGGCTATCTTTGATATCCCCTCACTTTCTAAAGGTATTTATCGTTTGCAAACCTATTTTGAGCTTGATAAAATATTTCTTGTTAAAAGAAACCCTGATCAGGATCACACCCCACACTGGGTGGCAAATAAGATATTTATATTAGCAAAGATGAGGACAATGTTAGAGTCAATTGATAAAGGGAAGGCTTAGAACAAAAGTTCTATGTTTGAAAGAGAGCTAAAAGAAAGAAGACCTGGACTGAAGGCATGTTAGAAAATTGTGAGAAAGTCTCAGGACATTGATTCGACCAAGTATAATGCAGGCCTGCATATCGAAGATCATCCACTTTTGCATCTTGAATACATGTTTCCAATTTGTCCATATGACTAGCCCACGAAGTAGACCCTCCTAACTTGTCTAATTGGTAGCGGATAGCATTAAAGTTGCCCATAAGAATCAATGGGCTGGACTCCCATCCATCACTCACTATATCAGACCATAATGCCTCACGTAAGGAAGCGTTATTGTCTCCGTAAATAATTGAAGCTTTGAAATAGATATTGGTAGCTAATATAGTGACAAAAACATGAATAGCCTGGTCTGACATTCCGAGGACATCAACCTTCACCACATCAGCATTCCAACAAACCCAAATACGACCACGACAAGAGAAATCATAATTATACAAGAAGGACCAATTACGCAGAAGAAGTTGAGAAACATTATATTTATTCTCGTCTCTAACCCGAGTTTCAACCAAACCGAAAAGAGTCATCCTCTCTTGATGGATGAGCTGACGCAATGCTGAATGCTTTATGGGATCATTCAAACCTCTTACATTCCAACATCCAATAATCATAAGAAAATAGAGAGGAGTACAAACAGCAACACAAAGATTACCTCGACGTGCCCCCAGGCGAGGAGACAGATTTCTTATTCTTCTTTGAAGAGTTTTTCGAACCCTTTTTCTTTTTCTCTAGAGAGTCTCTAGCCTTAATAGCCAACTGATTAACAGTTTCCCTTTCGGTGGAATTCAGAGTTTGTGGGCTTGTCAGGATTGGTGACGTCAACTCCTTATCAGTTCGTTCCCCATCTGTATCACCTCCCATTGCGTCAATATCTACATTCAGCTCATGACTATTAACGAAAAGAACCTGGTTCACCGTCGCACAATCAGATGTATTGGAGATGGCTAAACTTTGATCTGAAGCAGTACTTGTACCCCCCTGCTCCTGCTTCATGTCTCCTTGTGAACTCTTCAAAACAAGAGGAGATGTAGGATTTTCATCTTCATAACAATCAGCATTGCTCACATCTGATGCAGCCTTCTCATTGATATTACAATCAGAAATATTTGTACCAGATGTCGAACAACCATTCTCATTACAGTTACGCACTTTAGATGCCAAAGTGCCATTCTCACCACTCACAGAACCCTTATTTCGTTTAGCAACTACCTGCCATTGAAACTGATTCTGCTGTTTATCTGCAAATTTAGAGTTCACAGCTCCTACTTTCCTTTTACCCTCTGCCTCCACTGTAAGATTATCACCGTTATTAGTAGCACATATCATTATAGTGTGTCCAAAGACATTACAATTATTGCACTTCGATGGTATCCATTCGTAATCAGCTGAAATTGTTATGAATAATCCATTGGGACAGCGAAGGTCGTATTCCTTAACCAGCATCTTCGTAGCATCAATCTCAACACAAACTCTTGCGTAGCTAAGCCTTTGACGCAACAATGTAGTCTGATCAGCATGAAGAGGAACCCCAATAGCACTCGCTACACAACTCAACCCCTTAATAGTCCAATACTCAAGAGGAACATTATACAGCCTAACCCATACCGGAACTTTGACCAAATCACCTTTCAAAAATTGCATGTTCGGTTGCCAACGTTTAAGCACCAAAGGTCTGCTTGCCATGTGCCATGGGGCTCTTTCCAGCACATTAGTGGCATGATCAACAGAATCAAAAGTGAATAGGAAGAAACCATTATCCGAAGATAAAACTTCTGATAGACCGTAGGAGCCCCAGATTCTTTTGGCAATAGAATTAACAACGGGATATGGTAATTTCTGACCCACAAAATGACCAACTAGGGTGGATTTCCAAAGTTCGCAGCCATCCTCAAACACATCAAGTGGAGGAGCTACTGTCACACGACCATCAGTCATAGCAGGGGGAGCAAAATGCAGATTACGAACTAGAGAAATACCAAGGTTCTTGGTACCCTCATTGTTATCAACATCAGAACCCTTCAAAGCATTTAAAAAATTCAATTTGGGGCGATGATTTTGCTGGTCTTGTTGCTGAGACCCTACCTTCAACTCATCAACTTTAGAACCCAACACATGATTCATTTCTGAAACAACATTAGAAGCTTGGGAATTAGAGTGTTTCTTCTCTATGCTAGCTTCAGAATCAGCTTGATTAACATTAGTAAACTGAGAAATCCTCATCCCATGGCTGTTCAACATATCTTGTAGCTCTAATCTTAATATATGTCCAGACTTGACTTCATTGTGTTGTTCATTGTTAGAGGTAACCATTGGAACAGAATCCACAGCAGAACATAAGGACATTATGGCAGCATACAAATACTAGAGATACCAAATTCTAAGAAGAGAAACTGAGTCTAAGAAGTAATCTGAGCTCAGAAGCAACAACAACCTAATCTCAGAAACAACAAGATTCAGTTTTGTTCATGAAGGAAGAAGAGAATTACAGAATTACGAGGCCAATATCTTTGAGATCATTGATTGGAATGATGATCCATTCGGTCAAGCTGTAGTGTATGTTCTGACGAACAACATACTAAAAAATGATGACGATCCAATGGTGAACAAATGTGTGATTAGTACTTAAAAGTGCATTTTGATCAAGGTTTTATGTCATCATTTTGCACTTCAAGTATCAATAACTCCTTA
>NW_011500384.1:97895-98056 GCF_000495115.2 Populus euphratica
GGAAGGTAAGACATAGGCCTACAACTTTAATATGGATGGAAAGGTAAGATATAGGTCTATAACTTTCAGGAGGTCGGATTTTAAAAAGGTCATTTTCAAGACCAAATTGTAGCAACAACGAAGAAGTCTAAATCTTTCATGCAGCCTAGACATTGTTCAGT
>NW_011500384.1:98140-100374 GCF_000495115.2 Populus euphratica
TTCCAAGAAAGCTAAGAAAATTTCCTACAACTTCCATGTTTTCAAGTGCTGCAAATTCTAACGTCATCAATAACATTTTGGGCAGACAAGAGAAGATAAGGATTGTCACCAAGTCAATAATAAGTTTATATTTTTCATTTTCTTCCTTAGTTAACTTTTATCTTAGTTATGTTCTTATTTTGTTTATTTATGTTTCTTTCTTTCATTTCCTTTCCTTTACTTAGTTAACTTTTATCATATTTATATTCTTATTTTGTTTATTTATATTTCTTTCTTTCATTATGTTCAATTAAGTTTATTATGCCGAGGTGAAAAGGTTACCATATTGGTGTAAGAATAAGTATAGTGTAAACTTAACATGAACTTTAATGTTTGATACTAACATGTTTTGTATTTGTTATCTTGTTCACTTTTTAATACTTTACTTGTTAAATGTTTAACCTAGAATTATGTTGTGTAACACTTGGTACAATAAAAACTTGACACTTTCATAGCCCATACTGTATGGTATAACTGACATCTGTGCTATAAAAGGAACTTGATTTGTTGTTAACATAAGTTTTAATCACATTTATTTACACTTTGTATCTTTAATACATGAGGGGTGTACTTTATCATGTAATTTTACACCCATAAAAATTAAAGTCTACATCTAGATCTTAGGAAAAATTGGAAAAAAGTTTTTTTTATATATTTTTGCCAAACCTTAATGGGTGATCATAAACTGATTATGATATTCATTTTTGGGTTTTCAAAACATGAGAAATATGCAAAAAACATTTTGGAGAAAATTGGTATTTTACAATGTAAATATACAACCCAATATTATGTAAAATTGATAGAAAAAATATTTGAGAAAATCATAAAATTTTCAAAAGGAGTTTTCAATTTTTTTTGGAATTTTTCATTTTTTCAGAGAAAATCGGTACTTTAATACTGAATTTTTATTTTACAATTTAAATATACAACCTGATATTATGTAAAATTGATAGAAAAAATATTTGAGAAAATCATAAAATTTTCAAAAGGAGTTTTCAATTTTTTTTGGAATTTTTCATTTTTTCATAGAAAATCGGTATTTAATATCGGATTTATATTTTACAATGTAAATATACAACTCGATATTATGCAAAATTGGTAGAAAAATATTTGAGAAAATCACAAATTGACCGAGGTAGACGACGTGGTGCAAGCGATGGCAACGGTGGAGAGTTGAGCGATTGAGGTGGCTATTGTCATGATGGCAAAGAAGAAGAAAAACAAATCGTAGAGAAGGGAGAGAGAGGGAGAGGGAGAGGCAGTGCAACCAACACAGGAGATATTTTGGAGACCACTTTAGGTGGAGGTGGCGTGCAGAAGACAGGGAACAGTGGTGGGGGGGGGGGGGGGAGAAAGGAGAAAAAAGAAGCGGCTGCAGGAAAATTGAGCAGGAAAGGCTGGTTTTCAGCCAACTTTGAGTTCGATTTTTTTCTCCCTCAGGTCATCAACGGAGCCTCTATTCCAGCCCTTGATTTGATTGGAAAGGATCCCAACCGTTGGCTCAAAGTAGGCATGTCGCACTGTTGAACTACAGCTGCAAGCTGCCTGTGGTGGCCTTTTTGGGGTGATGCCACGTTCGTTTATGTGCCAGTGAGCTGATGAAGACCATACCCATACATAGAGGGATGTCTGATGATCAGTTTCGTGTATGATTTGACAAATTTGATGGACATTAAGTGCATTAAATGCACCTGCAAAGGGGATGTCCGGAACAGTTTTTTCAGAAAAAATAAGGAAGATAATGAATAGTGACCACACGACGCGTCGTCTGCTCCTCTCTCTGTTTTTTTTTTAATGTAAAACGACGATGTTTTGGACTGAAATAGGGATTTTTACTAAATTTCAATTGAGTCATCTTTCTTTCAATTGAACCCTTAATTGACCCTGAACTTTTGATTTATTGCAATAAAGCCCCTTCTGAACTTCAATTGGAACTCCGAAGTTACACGCCTTTTACAATATGGTCCTTGGTCTTGGAATTTGTCAATTTAACCCCTAATTGATCATTAAACCTTCAATTTCTTCAATTTCGCCCCTGGTTTTTGTCAATTAAGCCCCCATAGTTTGTCGCTGTTGTATAATGGTCCTTGGTCTCGGATTTTATCAATTTAGCCCCTAATTGACAGTAAAATTTCAATTTTCTTGCAATTTGGCCCCTAATTTCAATCAATTAACTTGGTAAAAATTAAATTTGG
>NW_011500384.1:100539-102186 GCF_000495115.2 Populus euphratica
CAAATTAATTCTTAAACATAATTAAAATTTAATTTAGCCCATGATTAAATCAAATTAGCCTATTAAAAATTTAATTATGTCATTGGACTTAATTTTTATTGAAATTCATCCAATAATCATTTAATTTCACTTGAGTTTGTATTTTTTATTTGTTCTTGGGCATAATGGGGTACAATTAGGCCTTGAATTTCCTCCAAAAATTGTAGCTTGATTTTCCGGCTTGCTTTCTCCATGTTGCCAGCTATTTTTTTATTTTTTTTATTTTTATTTTGAGAAAAAGTGAATTTTTAGGGAATAACCCAGAATTGGGTTATGACAGTTGCGCCCCTCTTTACAATGCTTACGATAAAATGTCTCATTAGAGACTTTAGGTAGTAAGCATTGTAAAGAAAAAGAAGAATGAAAGATGATGGACTCATCATATTATGAAATGATGAATCCGTTTGAGGGCTAGAAAGTGCACTCAAAGATTTTAAAGTGGTCGAATTGTCATAGGTGACCTACCCAAAGGAAAATGAAAAAAAGTTTTTTTTTTAGGTGGCCTTATTGTAATGGGTGACCTATCCAAGTAAAAAATGCAAAGATTTTTCAAAGAGGTAAAAAATATGAAGATTTCTCAAAATGGTTTCATTGTAATGGGCAACCGGCCCTAATGGAAACTATAAAGAGTTTTCAAAGAGGTCTTATTGTGATGGGTGACCTACCCATGTGAAAAAAAAAAGAAATGTATTGAAGAAACGACATGATATGACTCAAAAGCACATTATTCAAGAGATGGAAGCTTATATGAGCGTTTGACAAGAGATAGGACTTGAAGGGGAGTGAGGGCTGAAAAGCACATTCAGAAGGAGGTAGGATTAGAAAACACACTGCCCAAGGGATGAGGGCTCAAAAGCACACTCGAAATGAGGCAGGGTTAGAAAATGCATTACCCATAAGGTGATGGCCCAAAGGCGCACTCGGAAAGGAGGTAGGGTTAGAAAACACACTACCCATAAGGTAATGGCCCAAAGGCGCACTTGAAAAGAGGTAGGGTTAGATAACACATTACCCTAGAGGTGAGAGTAAAAGGTACACTCAAAAAGAGGTAGGGTTGTAAAGTGCACCAGCCGAGAGTAAAAGGTACAGTGTATCATATCTGGCAAGAAAGGAATGCAAGGACCTTTGCTGGAATATCTAGAACTCAGAATTTGGTCTTTCATCAAATTGAATGTATCATCCGTGATAAGCTTGATTTGATGAGGAACGTCCTACCAACAGAAGAAAATAAAAGGATCCAACGAGCTTGGAGGGTCAATAACATAGATTCTTCATTTGATATTTAGCTGGTTGTATTGGTTTCCCTAACGAATCAAGTTAGGTCTTGAGTTTTCAGTTCGGTGGCTAGCATGTAGCCATCTGTTGTTTTACGTTTCTGTTCTCATTGTAAATCTGGGGTATGCCCCTTATAATCTTTGTATCGTTTTCCTTTAAAATATACGTAAACTTACCAAAAAAAAAAAAACTAAAGAACCGAAATCTATAAAGAAGAACACAATACAATTTCAGAAAACATTCGGACACAAATCTGACTCTAACTTTGGACGGAAATTCGACCCTCTTAGAAGCTTTTTTTCGAGAAGTCTATTAGAGACATATTTATAGGCA
>NW_011500384.1:102697-102799 GCF_000495115.2 Populus euphratica
GTGGGGGGTCAATATTATAGATTCTTCATTTGAGACATTTCTGGTTGTATTGGTTTCCCTAACGAATCAAGTTAGGTCTTGAGTTTTCAGTTCGGTGGCTAG
>NW_011500384.1:102810-149141 GCF_000495115.2 Populus euphratica
AAAAAGAGGTGATGGTGAGACACTGATCTGTCAAGGATGAAAGTAATGCATCATGATCAATATGCATGTATACTTACTTAAGAAATATAGGCCCCCCTTTTCTTCATGGAGTTCTTCGTTTTTAAAAAGTTTGGGTCTCTGATAGTAAGCTTTGATGGCTTTCATACTCTTGCTTACTCGAGCCATATCTTGTTATCTTAACCTCTGGGAAAGGTATGGCATGAGCATACTTCTCTGCCCATAAATCTTTATCTGAAGAATTGTCATCTCTGCACCATATCTCTTATTTTTTTAGAAAGGGAATTATGGAGCCAACCCTATGTGTTTTGCTCGATTGCCCCTCATTTGATCATGCCCGCAAGTGTTTGTTTGGGGCTTTCTTTAAGGACAAGGTTATGTGAAATGAGATTTGGTTATTTATAAGGAGTTGTTTTTACAATGAACTTTTGGAATTTCAAAGTTATTCTGAAAAGAAAATCATTTTGATGCTTATTTAAAACAAACTTGCTCTAAAAAATTCAAGCAATTCCCATGTTGTTTTTGGTGAAAATGTGAAGTGATGTTTTGTTGGTTAAAAAGGATTTAAGATCCAGTTTGAAGGTTTCAAAGAACCAATCAAAGCATTCATTTTGATTTCATGAATGATGACTTGTTTTGTACATGAAAGCATTATCTACTGATCCAGATTGCTTGCCTTTGATAAAAAAAAGACCTTGATTAAGCACGTAATGTAGGCTTTGGCTCTTGGCTATGAAGAAAAAGGATATCTATTGACTCAAAAGGTGTTTAATGGACTTTAAGACTAAAGATCACTAATGCTTATATCTCAAACCCTTTTTTTTTTTAATTTCTAGACCTTGGAATTGATTTGAAAAATGGTCAAGGGTGCCCCTCAATTTTGGGCGTTTTCTTCTTTTAGTTTTGGGCATCATTATATTTAGTGATTTTTATGACATGCTCAAATCTTTTGGAACTCTTTCATGCCCCCTAACTTTGTTTGGGCACTTTTGATCATGGAGGATTTCCTTTCATGCCCCCTCTTGTGTTGTTTGGGCACTTTTATCATTGAGGATTTTTTCACTTGCCCCCAGTGTAGGGTGTGATTCTTGCTAATGTTATTTTTCAAGAAAAATGGATTAGGCTCAAAAAGGGATTGCAAAAGATTTTTATGATTGGTGAAAGGATGAACAAAGATGGCCTTTCTTCATTTCAAATGCATGCATTCAGAATCGACAAGCTTTGCTTTCTCTAATGCAAATATGCAAAAAGGTTTCTCATTATTCATGTAGCCAAAACTCAGCTTTGAAGTTATTTCATGGCATTTGGGTTGTTTTTCAAGTGTTGATAAGTGTTAAGATATCACTTGAATTTTCAGAACTTGATTATTCGAACAAACACCAATTTGATTTTTTTATTAAAACTTTGATTCCCTAAAAATCCTTGCAACAACATGAGATCATGCGTAGTTTCTTTTAGGGGAAGCAAACTAAAGAAATCTTAGCCAAACTTCAATTTTATTGATTGATAAATGTAAATACAACAAGCATAGTACTTCTTTACTGATGCGGATCAGCCTAACACTAAGCGTAATCATGCCAACATCCCATTGGAGGTGCCAATTAGGTCAATCACAAGAGCTAGGGCTAAGAAGCTTAAAGAAGCATTGAATGGGCTTGTTCACAACATATGGAACAAAATGGACCTAGAGGGGCTTGGGACATTTAAGGAGCACGAAGGATAGCCTTTAATTTATCTAGTTCAGGTCCAAGAAGAGCCCAATTCATATGGAACAAGGGGTTGATGTGTCCGGCCCAATATTAGCCTTGTTAGGCTTGTTTTTTTCTTAATACTACAAGAATAAAGAGTCAGCAATTTATTCTCCTAATAAGTAAAGAAGTTGGCCATATCTTATTCCTAAAGAGGGGAGGACTATTTAATGCTTTTCCCCACTTAGAGAGAGGGGATGATGCGGATCAGCCTAACACCAAGCATAATCATGCCAACAACCCATTGGAGGTGCCAATTGGGCCAATCACAAGAGCTAGGGCTAAGAAGCTTAAAGAAGCATTGAATGGGCTTGTTCAGAATATATGGAACAAAATGGACCTAGAGAGGCTTGGAACATTTAAGGAGCATGAAGAACAGCCTTTAATTCATTTAGTTCAGGTCCAAGAAGAGCCCAATTCATGTGGAACAAGGGGTTGATGTGTCCGGCCCAATACCAGCCTTGTTAGGCTTGTCTTTTCTAATACTACAAGGATAAAGAGTCAGCAATTTATTCTCCTAACTAAGTAAGGAAGTTGGCCAAATCTTATTCCTAAAGAGGGGAGGACTATTTAATGCTTTTCCTCACTTAGGAAGGAAAGTAATTAAATCAGCAACAAAGGAGGAAATTTGTTTTCTTATTTGTCCAAGTTAAACAAGGAATTCCAAGCTAATCAAGGACATCAAAGGGGGCAGCAACACAAATTTTCCAAATCAGATTTTTCCAATTTTGTTTAGGACTTCTTAAGGGTGACAAATCTGATTCTAGCTTATTTAGGATGGTATTTTCGGGTTTTTAGTATTTTTAGTATTTTCTTCTTAGTTTTTGGGTTATTATTACTTATTTGGGTCAATTGTAAGTGGGCTACATATAAGTCCACCTAAGGGAGGTCCATTAGGGTTTCTTTAAGTTCAAATTCAGTATAAATAAAGGCATAACCCAAACATGTAAAGGTTACGCAATTTTCAAATTAATAAAACTTCTTTGCTGCACTTATTGTGTGTTGGTGGGATAATCTCCCTTCCTTGGTTTTCTAAAGAACTGAAAACAACTTATCGAAGAACAACTGTCTTCGTGGCGTCATCCTTATACTTCTTGTTTCGCGGATCAATGTTCGTTGGGTGGGGGTTTCCATTTCCAATAGTGCTGGTGCCTAGGTACAAGTTATCTTTATGTCACACTCTTATCAAATCTGATTTACTTGGCTTTCCGGGAATTGGTGTCTTTGTGTGTGGATTGTGTGACCATGTGATCACGAGGTTCGCATCATTTGGTATTAGAGCTTGGCTCCATTAATCAGGTTATATCCTCCTGAAATTATTTCTCGTTAATTCCGCAAAAATTCCTTAGTATCCAATTTCTTCTTCTCCCTGAATTTGCGGCATATAAAAAGAAAAAAAAATTGTTATTTCAATTTCCTTTGATTCTGTCGCAGAAAACTAAACAAGAGACAATTAGATCAAATCAACTCGGAATTAGCTCAAATTTGATATTCTAATTACTGGGGTGCTAATCGCATTACATATCAAATTTGGAGTCAATTGGATATTTTTTTCTTTGGGTTTCAAATTCGGGTCTAATCAGGTCTGAATCATAACATTTTTACGTCAGTATATCAAACATTGTAATAAATTGCGCAAACCTTATATTTTGTCTATTTGGGTTGATATTGCACTATATCTGAAATTTTAACTCAATTGAACATTATTTACTTTATAGAAGGTTTGTGAAGGATTTTAGTACTATTGCTGCACCTTTAACTGAAATTGCGAAAACGTCTGTTGGATTCAAATGGAATGATGCACAAGATGAGGCTTTTAAATTGTTGAAGGATAAGCTTTGTTCGGCACCTGTTTTAGCTTTGCCAGACTTTACAAGAGCTTTTGAAGTAGAATGTGATGCGTCAGGTATCGGAATAGGAGCTGTGTTAATGCAGGATAGGAGGCCCATTGCATATTTCAGCGAAAAACTTAATGGGGCAGCCTTGAATTACCCTACATATGACAAGGAACTCTATGCCTTGGTAAGAACTTTAGAGACGTGGCAACATTACCTGTGGCCCAAGGAGTTTGCGATGCATTCTGATCATGAATCATTGAAGCACTTGAAAGGGCAAGGTAAATTGAGTAGGAGACATGCCAAATGGATTGAATTTATTGAAACATTTCCGTATGTGATCAAAGTATAAGCAAGGGAAAGAAAACATTGTGGCTGATGCACTTTCACACGGGTATGTTCTTTTATCTACTTTCAGTGCTAGATTTCTAGGATTTGAACACATAAAAGAATTGTACAAGGATGATAGTGATTTGCTAATGTTTACAATGGTTGCGAAACTTCAGCTTTTGAAAAGTTTTATAGACTTGATGGATATTTGTTTAAAGAGAGTCGTTTGTGTGTTCCATTAAGTTCTATGCGTGAATTGCTTGTACGTGAAGCACATGGAGGCGGGTTGATGGGGCATTTTGGTGTTGTTAAGACTTTGGATGTGTTGCATGAGCATTTTTATTGGCCTAAAATAAAAAAAGATGTGCAACGCATATGTGATAAATGCATAACTTGTAGGAAAGCAAAGTCTAGGACTCAACCGCATGGCTTGTATACCCCTTTGCCTGTACCGAAAGAACCTTGGGTAGACATTTCGATGGACTTTGTCTTGGGTTTACCTAGGTCAAAACGGGGGAGGGATTCCATCTTTGTAGTTGTTGATAGGTTTTCAAAGATGGCACATTTCATTCCATGTCATAAAACTGACGATGCAACTAACATTGCTGATTTGTTCTTTAGGGAGATAGTACGACTTCACGGGGTCCCTAAGAGCATTGTTTCTGATAGAGATGTTAAGTTCCTTAGCTATTTTTGGAAGGTGTTATGGGGAAAAATGGGTACTAAACTGTTGTTTTCAACTACTTGTCACCCCCAAACAGATGGACAAACCGAAGTAGTTAATAGGACCTTAACACAACTTTTGCGTGTTGTCATTCAAAAGAACTTAAAGAATTGGGAAGATTGTTTGCCATTTATAGAGTTTGCATATAATCGTAGTGTGCACTCTACTACTGAATTTTCACCATTTGAAATTGTGTATGGATTTAACCCTTTAACTCCAATGGATTTGATTCCTTTGCCTATTGATGAAAGGGTTAGTTTGGATGGTAATCGTAAAGCACAGGTGGTGAAAACTCTTCATGAGAGTGTGCGGCAACAGATTGAAAAGAGGAATCGCGTGTATGCGACCAAAGCCAATAAGGGGCGCAAACATGTTGTCTTTCAGCCTGGCGATTGGGTTTGGGTGCATATGCGCAAGGAGAGATTTCCGGCCCAGAGGAAGTCAAAGCTACAACCACGAGGAGATGGGCCGTTTCAGATCCTTGAGAGGATCAATGACAACGCTTATAAAGTTGATTTGCCAGGTGAGTATAGTGTTAGTGCTACCTTTAATGTTTCTGATCTTACTCTGTTTGATGTAGGTGATGATTCGAGGTCGAATCCTTTTGAAGAGAGAGGGGATGATGCGGATCAGCCTAACACCAAGCATAATCATGCCAACAACCCATTGGAGGTGCCAATTGGGCCAATCACAAGAGCTAGGGCTAAGAAGCTTAAAGAAGCATTGAATGGGCTTGTTCAGAATATATGGAACAAAATGGACCTAGAGAGGCTTGGAACATTTAAGGAGCATGAAGAACAGCCTTTAATTCATTTAGTTCAGGTCCAAGAAGAGCCCAATTCATGTGGAACAAGGGGTTGATGTGTCCGGCCCAATACCAGCCTTGTTAGGCTTGTCTTTTCTAATACTACAAGGATAAAGAGTCAGCAATTTATTCTCCTAACTAAGTAAGGAAGTTGGCCAAATCTTATTCCTATAGAGGGGAGGACTATTTAATGCTTTTCCTCACTTAGGAAGGAAAGTAATTAAATCAGCAACAAAGGAGGAAATTTGTTTTCTTATTTGTCCAAGTTAAACAAGGAATTCCAAGCTAATCAAGGACATCAAAGGGGGCAGCAACACAAATTTTCCAAATCAGATTTTTCCAATTTTGTTTAGGACTTCTTAAGGGTGACAAATCTGATTCTAGCTTATTTAGGATGGTATTTTCGGATTTTTAGTATTTTTAGTATTTTCTTCTTAGTTTTTGGGTTATTATTACTTATTTGGGTCAATTGTAAGTGGGCTACATATAAGTCCACCTAAGGGAGGTCCATTAGGGTTTCTTTAAGTTCAAATTCAGTATAAATAAAGGCATAACCCAAACATGTAAAGGTTACGCAATTTTCAGATTAATAAAACTTCTTTGCTGCACTTATTGTGTGTTGGTGGGATAATCTCCCTTCCTTGGTTCTCTAAAGAACTGAAAACGACTTATCGAAGAACAACTGACTTCGTGGCGTCATCCTTATACTTCTCGTTCGCGAATCAATATTCGTTGGGTGGGGGTTTCTGTTTTCAATAGTGCTGGTGCCTAGGTACAAGTTATCATGCTATCATTCTAAAGAACTTAAAAAATTAGGAAGATTGTTTGCCATTTATAGAGTTTGCATATAATCATAGTATGCACTCTACTACTGAATTTTCACCATTTGAAATTGTGTATGGATTTAACCCTTTAACTCCAATGGATTTGATTCCTTTGCCTATTGATGAAAGGGTTAGTTTGGATGGTAATCGTAAAGCACAGGTGGTGAAAACTCTTCATGAGAGTGTGCGGCAACAGATTGAAAAGAGGAATCGCCTGTATGCTACCAAAGCCAATAAGGGGCGCAAACACGTCATCTTTCAGCTTGGCTATGGGGTTTGGGTGCATATGAGCAAGGAGAGATTTTCGGCCCATCGAAAGTCAAAGCTACAACCACGAGGAGATGGGCCATTTCAGATCCTTAAGTGGATCAATGACAACGCTTATAAAATTGATTTGCCAGGTGAGTATGGTGTTAGTGCTACATTTAATGTACAAGTTATATTTGTGTTACACTCCTATCAAACCTGATTTACTTGGCTTTCCGGGAATTGGTGTCTTTATGTGTGGGTTGCGTGACCATATGATCACGAGGGTCGCATCATTTACAACATTTGAGTTTACAGGTCTTGGTAGATCCTTTCCATCCATATTAGTCAGAATTAAAGCCCATAGCTGTTTAAAGTTTAAAGGCTCATAGTTTTCCAAGGTATGATCTGCAAGTTGATCGGCGATTACGCTTTCTTTTACAGCTTTCCTTGTCATAAAGACAATGTCATATTCAGCCAACAACACTTGCCACCTTGCTATTCTACTTGACAATTAAGGTTTTTCACAAATGTACTTGAGCGGATCTAATTTTGAAATCAACCAGGTTGTATAGTATAACATATACTGCTTGAATCTTTTCGCACTCAAAACCAAGGCACAACATAACCTTTCAATTATTGTGTATCTTGACTCACAGTTATTGAATTTTTTACTCAAGTAGTAAATAGCTTGCTCTTTCCTTCCTGACTCATCATGTTGTCTCAGTACACAGCCCATAGCTGTTTTTGTTATTGTCAAATACAAGATCAAAGGCCTCCCTACGGTTGTAGGTACTAGCAATGGTGGATTTTGCAAATACCTCTTTATTTCATCAAAGGCTTCTTGACAGTCTATCATATCCCGTTGTTAATTCTATTGCCAAAAGAATCTGGGGCTCCTACGGTCTATCAGAAGTTTTATCTTCGGATAATGGTTTCTTCCTATTCACTTTTGATTCTGTTGATCATGCCACTAATGTGCTGGAAAGAGCCCCATGGCACATGGCAAGCAGACCCTTGGTGCTTAAACGTTGGCAACCGAACATGCAATTTTTGAAAGGTGATTTGGTCAAAGTTCCGGTATGGGTTAGGCTGTATAATGTTCCTCTTGAGTATTGGACTATTAAGGGGTTGAGTTGTGTAGCGAGTGCTATTGGGGTTCCTCTTCATGCTGATCAGACTACATTGTTGCGTCAAAGGCTTAGCTATGCAAGAGTTTGTGTTGAGATTGATGCTACGAAGATGCTGGTTAAGGAATACGACCTTCGCTGTCCCAATGGATTATTCATAACAATTTCAGCTGATTACGAATGGATACCATCAAAGTGCAATAATTGTAATGTCTTTGGACACACGACAGCGATATGTGCTACTAATAACGGTGCAAATCTTACAATGGAGGCAGAGGGTAAGAGGAAACTAGGAGCTGCGAACTCTAAATCTGCGGATAAACAGCAGAATCAGTTTCAATGGCAGGTAGTTGCTAAACGAAATAAGGGTTCTGTGAGTGGTGAGAATGGCACTTTGGCATCTAAAGTGCGTAACTGTAATGAGAATGGTTGTTCGACATCTGGTACAAATATTTCTGATTGTAATATCAATGAGAAGGCTGCATCAGATGTGAGCAATGCTGATTGTTATGAAGATGAAAATCCTACATCTCCTCTTGTTTTGAAGAGTTCACAAGGAGACATGAAGCAGGAGCAGGGGGGTACAAGTACTGCTTCAGATCAAAGTTTAGCCATCTCCAATACATCTGATTGTGCGACGGTGAACCAGGTTCTTTTCGTTAATAGTCATGAGCTGAATGTAGATATTGACGCAATGGGAGGTGATACAGATGGGGAACGAACTGATAAGGAGTTGACGTCACCAATCCTGACAAGCCCACAAACTCTGAATTCCACCGAAAGGGAAACTGTTAATCAGTTGGCTATTAAGGCTAGAGACTCTCTAGAGAAAAAGAAAAAGGGTTCGAAAAACTCTTCAAAGAAGAATAAGAAATCTGTCTCCTCGCCTGGGGGCACGTCGAGGTAATCTTTGTGTTGCTGTTTGTACTCCTCTCTATTTTCTTATGATTATTGGATGTTGGAATGTAAGAGGTTTGAATGATCCCATAAAGCATTCAGCATTGCGTCAGCTCATCCATCAAGAGAGGATGACTCTTTTCGGTTTGGTTGAAACTCGGGTTAGAGACGAGAATAAATATAATGTTTCTCAACTTCTTCTGCGTAATTGGTCCTTCTTGTATAATTATGATTTCTCTTGTCGTGGTCGTATTTGGGTTTGTTGGAATGCTGATGTGGTGAAGGTTGATGTCCTCGGAATGTCAGACCAGGCTATTCATGTTTCTGTCACTATATTAGCTACCAATATCTGTTTCAATGCTTCAATTATATACGGAGACAATAACGCTTCCTTACGTGAGGCATTATGGTCTGATATAGTGAGTCGTAGTGATGGATGGGAGTCCAGCCCATGGATTCTTATGGGCGACTTTAATGCTATCCGCTACCAATCAGACAGGTTAGGAGGGTCTACTTCGTGGGCTGGTCATATGGACAGATTGGAAACATGTATTCAAGAAGCGAAAGTGGATGATCTTCGATATTCAGGCCTGCATTATACTTGGTCGAACCAATGTCCTGAGAATCTGATTATGCGGAAACTAGATAGAGTGCTTGTCAATGAGAAATGGAATCTGAACTTCCCCTTTTCAGAAGCGAGATTTTTACCATCGGGTATGTCAGACCATTCTCCTATGGTGGTAAAGGTTACTGGTGATTATCAGAATATAAAGAAACCATTCAGATTCTTTGATATGTGGATGGACCATGACGAGTTCATGCCCTTGGTGAGGAAAGTATGGGAACACAATTCAGGGGGTTGTCCAATGTATCAGCTGTGTTGCAAGCTAAGAAAACTAAAACGGGAATTGAAACTTTTCAATATGACTCACTTCTCCAACATTTCAGATAGAGTCCAAGATGCGAAAGATGAAATGGATAAGGCTCAACAGGCTCTCCATACAGCACATGGGAATCCAACTTTGTGCATGCGAGAAAGGGATGCTGTACGTAACTACGCTTCTATCGTCAAGGCCGAAGAGAGTTTTTTCAAACAAAAGTCAAGGATACAGTGGCTTTTCATGAGAGTGTACAAAGGCAAATACAGGAGCAATATACATTCAAATATAATAAGAGCTAAAAAAGAGTTGTCTTTGAACCATGCAATTCAGTTTCGGTGGATATGCGTAAAGAAAGGTTTTCTGAATATAAGAGATCTAAGTTGATTTCGAGAACAAATGGTCCATCTAAATCCTTAAAAGAATTAATAACAATGCCTATAAAATAGATCTACTAGGTGAGTATGATGTTAATGTTACTTTTAATATATTTTTTATATCTTTTTGTTTGATGTTGATAACAATTTAAGGTCAAATTCTCTTGAGGACACAAAGGATGATATGATTAAAACTATATCTTAGAATTTCAAGTTAAGCTAAGCACAAAATCAAGGGCAAATAAACTTAAATATGTTATTCATAGGGGTCTGATCCATTTAATTCATGAGCTAATTAATTTCAACATCATAGGTTATTCATAGGGGAGCATTCGACAACTATGAAGTTACGCATTTTCATGATTTTTAGAGAAAATCCTAGTAATTAGAGAAAACTAAAAATCCTAAAAATTAGCACTAATTTTAGAGATTTAGAAAAATGTTAGTTATGCTTAAGGAAAAAATAATATCACCCATCTTCTTAAGAAATGTTACCTTTACTATATATTTTCTTTTAAATATATCTTTTAATTGTCATTAAATACTCTTATTATTTTTAACTTATTTACAATTTATATTTTAATTTATTTCTTATTATTCACAAAAAAAATTCAACGTTAGTCCTTAAAAATAAGAGAAAAAAGTGTCTCGTTATCTAAGTAATTTGTAAAAATTTTGATTTTTTAAAATATCACACCTTACATCCTAAACTTTAAAGTGGGTAACACTTCACATCCTCTAGAATTGATGCCAAGAAAAGTCAACAAAAAGTATATATTTATTTACAAGACTAACATTATATTTTATATACGGGTAACACCTACCATGGTAGATGTTAAGTAACTCTATCTCTAACTTGGACTGCATTGATCAAGTTTTGATCTTCCTTTGAACTCAACTCTATGCTTGGCACCATCTTAGAAGTAATTCTTGAAGCTTGTTCAACCCAAACATCTTGAATCAACCTATTGAATGCATTTTGATCTTCTTGACTCTTGCCCTTGCAATTGGTCAGCTCGACATATACAATGAATTATGTGATGTTGCTTGTTGATTCTTATCACGATTGACCCAAATTGAAATTAAAATCAAAATTTTTAATTGATTCACCTTTTTGTGACATATGTGTTTATAATACCAGAAAACAAACCTAAATCAAAATCCAAGAAACCCATATCATTAATTGATCTAGTTTTGAACTTCCTTTTATTGATTTTCAAATTTGTTCTCTTCTTCTTTCTTTTTTTATTTTTAATTTTTGCATGTTGATTTAATCAACTTAATGTTAGGTTTTTGGATTATTAAGAAAGGGACTTTTATTTCAATGGTGAGAGAAAAGAAAGAGATGGTTTGTACAACTTTAGGCTTAGTTTGATATATGATGAATGATTTGTTTTGGGTCCTTGTTTTTAGTTTAGTAGAAGATGGTTTTGGTTTTGGTAGGTTTAGTGAGGGAAATGGCTAAACAAGTTGGTGTTGGTGTTGGTGTTGGTGTGGATGTCGCGATTTAGAGCTTATTTGATGGTTAGAGTGAGTGTTGTGATTTAAAGCTTATTTGATGGTCAATTTGGTGTTGTGGTGGTGGAAAGAAATGGATGTTATTGCTTCAGTTTGGTGTTATGGTGGTAAAGTGAAATAAATGCTTATGGTTGTTGGTCTAATGCTAATTTATCATTATTTTCTTGTCATTTTTGAATTATCTATTCTAGGTTGGAGTTTCTTTGAGTTGGATGGTTTTTATTACCTAGTTTTCAAAATGAATAATGGTGTAAAGTAGGTTTGATACCACTGACACGATCAAAAGATTGATGTCTTATCCCAAATGCAAGAATGTCAAAATAATAAATAATCCGGTAAGACTGAGGTCGAACCACAAGGAGGAGAACTATATATATATATTTAATAAAACAAAGAGTTTATAAAAATTTTATGGTATATTGATATGAGGATTAAACAAGGATAAAATAATTGTCAAGATTAGACAATTCACAAATGGTATTTCAAATAAGTATAGTATAAACTCCTTTTATTACTTATCTGAAAACCACACACAAAGGAGGTTCCAATCAAATTATAAATTATTAACATGATTACATTAATTATCTTTTTTGAATAATGTTGTCAGGTGTTCATGATATTAATTTATGTTAACAACAAATCAAGTTCTTTTCATAGCATAAGTATCGGTTAAACCATATAGTAGGCTATGAAAGGGTCAAGCATTTATTGTACCAAAGGTTATACAACATAAATCTAGATTAACCATTTAACAAGCAAAGTATTAAGAGTGAATAAAATAACAAATACAAAACATGTTAGTATCAAACATTAAAGTCCATGTTGAGTTTACACTATACTTATTTTTATACTATTAGTGTAATATTTTCACCTTGACATAATAAACTTAACTAAACATAATGAAAGAGAGAAACATAAATAAACAAAATAAGAATATAAATAAAATATAAGTTAACTAAGAAAAGAAAATGAAAAGCATAAACAAGAGATTAATATAACATAAAATAAAACTTGAACATTATAAAATACAAAGAAAGAAAGTAATCTTGATCTGAACACCAAGATGGCTAAATGCATGGCAAATGCTTCCTTTTATAGGTCAAAATTCAGAACTATTGATTTGATGACTAATTATTGAGTGGGTGGTCGCATCTTGACTTTGTAACAATTATTATCTTCTTGTCTAAACAAAACGTCATTATTAACATCAGAATTTGAATAGATAATCTTCATGAAAGTTCTGGAAAATTATCTCAGCTTTCCAACGAAATAAGAATCGGTGCATTTGAACTTCTAGAACTCAAGATATGGGCTGAACGCTGAACAGTGTCTTGGCTACGGGACATATTCTAACTTCTCCATTGTTGCTACAATTGGAACTTGAAAACGATCCTTTAGAATTTTAAACTCTTCATGGAAGTTTTAGGCTTATGTCTTAGCTTTTTATCCATATAAACTAAACCAGACCTAAATCCAAGTTCTATAACTCTAGTTATGATCCAATAACAGAATGGTATTCCAATTTGAATTCAACAAGCATTTTTTTTCTAAGCTTAACGCTCTTTTTGTCTTCTCAATTTTAATAGTTAAACTCATCAATCAATCTTTTGATTTATGTGATAGGCCTACATTTAAAATGAATATTTACCATAAATTAAAGATATCTTATATTATTAAACTTGTTATTATAAAACATGCTCTATTTAAAAAGTTATTGATACTTCAAGTGTAAAATGAGGATATAAAACCTTGATAAAAAAAATACACTTTTAAGTATTAATCAACCATAAAAAGCCTTTTGCTTGAATCAACTTTGTTATGCATAAAAACAACAAAGGTGGTTAAATAATCATTATATTAATAAAGACTTTTTTTATTTCTAATATTCAATTATATTTTATTAATGAATCTAATGTTTGATTAAATAATCTAGAGTAAAGATAAAGTCCATGGAACAAAAATGTTTTGCGTAAGAAATTATAAAATTGTTGTAGTTACGAGAGTCCTAATGCATTAAAGCATTGTTCCTGAATGATCCTAGTCAATGTTATAAAGACTGGATATGAATTAAAGCTATTAAGATCAGTGCATATTATGTTCATTCGATGCTCTCATAAACTGACATATTAGAGATACTTAGAACTAATATGTAGATGTTTGTCAAACGACATGTACAATGAATTGACCAACAAGAGAATTTTATATGGAGAGATCACTTATATTTATAGAAAAACTAACATAATAGTTGTGTAAATGATTTTTAAACTTGAAATCACTAAGTTATTTTATATAGGGAGTGTTATGCTTTGATCCTAACCATATATTGTCTTGATCAATGGTAACAAACAGATAGATATTGGGTATAATATAAAGTATATGAAGAAGATGTTTGAGTAATCAAAAGAGAATTCATCACCCTAAATGAATTAGAAAAAATATTTTATATGTTTTCAAACAACATTGATTGTAAAATCCTTAGCTGAGGTGGAATGAGTTTTGAAAAAAATTTCAAAATCATAAGAATTAATTATTATAATGTTGAGAACTAAAATGATTTAATAAATAAAACATAATTCATACTAATTTTTAAATTAGAATTTTCATGATGAATGGATAAAAATTACATTGAAAAAATAGTTGCTAAAATATTAAATCAAACCACATATGACTTTTCTAATATTTTAGGGATTATGATAGGGTATCAGACATTGTACTTAATCTTCAAATATAAATCAATTAATTGTTGAATTAATAATAAATTAAATAGTTTAATTTATTTAATCTAATTTTATTTAAAATTATATCTTATATTTAAACCAACTTATTAGAAAACCTAATGGGTCACACATATAAGAACTATTGGTCAAAATTAAAATAAGATGATTAAGTAAATGTGACTTGATTTCATAAGTATCTAAATTATCATAAAATAATATATGTGATATTATTTAAGGGCTAAATTGATATTTTATCAATTATATAATTTTTAAATTTCTTTATAAATAGAATATTATTCCTCATATTTCCTAAGAAAAAGGGTGAGAAGAGGAAACATCTAAAATACAAAAGACAATCTTTCTTTTTTAAAAATATTTAAAAGATTTTTTACGAGTGATTCAAGTGGATAATTATGTTCAATGCCAAAACCTAACTCCCATATTGAGTGTGCTTGGGTGATTGTCAGCAACTCAATTATCATCACTGGAGGTAAAAGCACCCGGTTCGGTTACGTAAAGGATGATCTTGGTTGGAGAGGCGTTCCAATTCCATTTGGACTCGCTGATACTGATCTTCTCCTTCCCCACACTTAAAAAGAAGGATTATGCTTTTATATATATATATATATCACTTTAGTCAGACGTAGCTAGTCGTTCTTGAGTAGAACTCAGAATGAGCCAACCTCTAACCACACAAGCATTTCCACCATGGAAGGTAATGCGAGGACATCTCTATTAAACCATTGCACATTTCTTGTGCTGCTTATCTAAAGTGCAGCCCTTCTTTAGCTTCTTCGTTAATGTGGCGCCTAGGGCTTGAATCAAACTCAGTCCTTGCCGTATTTACTCGTTTAGTAGCCTATTCAACACTCATCTTCATTCGTCATATTTTGCTACCTCCGTGCCCTCCATAATCTAAACAAGAAAAGTAAGCAGCTATTTACCGGAGGCGTTCTTTTGGCCTTTTATATATATAAACAAGCAATGTGTGATTTGTCATCAATCGCATAAAATGAGCAATGCCTAATAACCCCGCTTGCAAACAAGGCTACTCCGCGGATTTAAGCTAATCGTACTTTGTGTAAATCACTTTCAGCTTAGTACAATCTAGACTTAGGTATGAGGCATTGGTGGCAAATTGATTTTCTTTTGAACCAGTACAAGAGAAGTCAATTAACTATTAAGAAGAAATTGTATTGTTTTCTATTTTTTAATATAAAAAAATATCTGGTATTATTAATGTTTTTCTAATTGAAAAAAATTAATTGCATGAAAGTTAATTGGATTTAATTTAGGAATCTAATAATAACTTTGATAACCAAAAAAATAAAAATATAGTTTAAATGAAAATAAAATTCTTTTATTAAGTATTAAAACGATAGTATATATTAGTATGATTCAGTAATTCCTCTGAATTGCAGACATGGTCAGTGACCGGAAAACTTCCTTTCCGCATGAATATTATCCTTGCTGGTTTTAGAGATGGCTGGTTGTACTTTACGTCAGAGAAGCGGGACAGAGGTCCAGATAATCCACAGCCAAGCAAGGTGATTGGAGATTGTGGAAAACCAAATTGCACCAGTGATTAACATGTTATGTAACTTTTAAAATGTTTTTAATTTTAAAATAATATTTATTTTATTTTTTAAAACTTATTTTTCATATTAACTTATCAAGACAATTTAAAGATACTAAGATTTTAATTTTAAACAAAAAAATAATAATAAAATTTTTACTTTTAAAAAAATAATTTTGAAACAAACAAACCATTCTGCTCTTTCTAACAGTATCACAGCACATACAATTTTTTTCTTCAACTTCCTATAATTGAAAAGGAATCAACTAATCCTATTTCTGTATTTAGAGTAGTCCAACCAGCATTTTAAAAAAAATTCAGTTTTTAAATAAAATTAATAATTTTTTTAATATTTTTAAATCTTAAACTGATAAAAAAATTATCTTAATATATTTCTAAACAAAAAAATATTTTAAACCACAGTTACTATTACAATCTCAAACAAGTCCAAGTCAACTTAATTATTATAGTTGGATAGCACTTTCTGTCTAAATCCCATTTTGCGATGATGAAAATCATTACTATTTATTTTTATTTAGTTCATATTGCACTTTTGTTCACTCCGCTGGTAATTTGGATTTTTGACTGCCTAATTCTTGGACATCCTTCATCTTCCTGCAACATTGTGCAAACTTCAAACTTTCAACGTGTTCTCTCGTATACAGAATCTATAGAAACCTGACAATTGAAATGGATCCAAGACCACAGTAATAATAGAGGTTCTCAACTCAGAATATATAAAGCACGTTTCATAAAAAGAAAACGAATATACAAACACAAATCACCGAAACAAGGTTCAGCTAACCTTGTTCATCCAGCCCTGCATTTACAATTTACTCAATATGCCATGAATGGCCAAGTTATCTATAGACATACACGAAAATGCTGGGTTTTTTTTTTTTTTTTTTATATTAGCTCTCCCCTTTACAAGTGCTAGTGCACTATAACTGGTCTGGACACGGAAAAAAACCAGGTGAAAAAATGTCCAAGTCAAAGTAGAAAGATGCAGTGGTTGATCTGGGCTTATAAACAAATTATTAAATGGACCCAATAGCTTCCAATCAGTTGAATAGAATAAACGTGACTACTTATTAAAGGCATATGCTAGAGGCTGAAAAACTACTAGTACTCATTGGTTACCTTGAGCAGTATCCAAAATGCATCTACCTGTAAAACGAAAAAAACTGAAATAATTGAGGACACAAGGCCAAGTGATTAATAAGCCAGTTCTGACTTGTATGGGGAAATATACATATATATATATATACATATATATATATATCAGCAAATGATGCAAAACTTTCAAAATTCCCCTTTCACCCCATTTATCACTCCAGAAACTATAAATATAGGTTTCTCAATAACTTGTCCAAGATTCTTCAAATTAAATTTTCATCCCTATAAGATATGTGATTTTCCACATTCAATAATTCTTTTGATTCTTTCCAAAATCATTTTTTCCGTTAACATGCCATCACAAATTCAAGAATTGCACAAGAAACCAAACAATTGAAATTGGCTTTTTGAGCTTTACCCTTAAAGACAAACAACTTATCACATCAATAATAATAACTGTAACAGTTCAACCACTGTTTATGTGATCAGAATAATGATCCTCTGCAGAAAGTCATGATATCCCTTAGTTTCAACAGTCACAGCGTTATTCATGAAAGCATTCATCAAAAGCAGTGTGTGGAGGCTCCATTCCACTAACCTGGTTTATATTCCTCGTTTGGAATCCATGAGCCTGAGGACAGCAAAGTAACTTCTTATTCCACACAATCCATGCACAAATAATGTTATCTACACCAAGTTGATCCAAGTTAAGATGGATACAATAAGCAAACATGTAAGAAGTAAACACACAGCAGGGAGAGAGAGAGAAAGATGTACCTTTTTCATTTCAATAAAGGGGCATAAGGAGCTGGGCATGGAGGCATGGTGTGATCAGGTAACTGGTTTATCAAATCAACTGTAGCCTGCAAGCATGCATTCAGCATTTTCTTTTCCAATCTAACAAGCTGAGTAGCCACTCGCTTCTTCGGGTTCAAGTTAGGATCTGCCAACTAGTGCAGCAAAATTATTTTGGATTAAACCTCTATCACCAGTATATTAGACTATCAATGGGGTCGGTCAAGTCTTACCATCAACTCGTCTTCACTTATGCTGGTACAATAGCCAGCAAGGCGCGTTCTAAAATAAACAGTAAGCTGATCTAACACTGCTTGTTCCATACAAGGGCTTACCTGTAACAGCTAAGCGATTTCAGAGTGAATCTTGGGAAGATAGGAACCATGTTTCATTTAACTAGAGAAAGTCCATACAAATTTCATTAAATAAAGATCTCCAGAGTCATAGGCATAGGTAAAATCCATCACAATTTACCAGACCTTGCTCCATAATGCTCATATTGCAAGAATAAAAAAGGAAACAAACTAAAAGACAAAGCTCTCCTCATAACATGGCAGCTAAGGTTAGCTCACGAAGCTTTGCCATACCCATACAAGTCCAACCATAAATCCTAAAAATGAGATAATTGCATTATTAGGACACTAACTTTACACCTTTTCACAATTTAATACATGAACTTTGATTTATTTTTATTTTTAGGGTATACCAACTTTTTCAAAAATTTCAATCAAATACGTCAAATCATCATCCCTCAATTCTTTAATTATTTGATGATATGTCCTTTGTCCTTAAATCGTTGTTGGTACTCCAACTTTTGTTTTACATCAATCAACTATAAGAACTTTAATATTTTTCATTTTGACACACCAACATTTTTATATTGTTCCAATAAAGCACTTCAGTCAATTTTTCATTTTATAATGTGAGTTTTATTTAGTAAACGAACCCTCTAAAATAAGATTATTTTAATAAATTAAATATTTTAAATTAAAATAAACTCTTTGGTAAATCATTTAAATAAAGAATAAAAAATATTTTATAATTAACTAACATTAAAAAATAACTTATTGACTTAATTAAAATATTTATAATTTTAACCAAATAAATGAATATCATATGATTGCAACATAAATGGAAAGTGGATGGAATCATGACAGAGAACACGTGAAAAAAAATTACCTAAGTAAAGGAACCTGGTCAATTAGAAAATGTACTTGATTGGAACAATAAAAAAATGTTGGTGTATCAAAATGAAAAGGATTAGAGTTGTTGTACATGATTGACATAAAACAAAAGTTGGAGTACCAATAACAATTTAAGAGAAAATGGCATGTCATCAAAATAACAGAAGAATTGATGGAAGGTTGACCAAATTACTTCATCGAAATTTTTTAAAAAGTTAGTACACTCAATCGAAGAAATTAAAGTTCATGTACTTAATTGAAAAAAAGTGTGAAGTTGGCATATTAATAGAGCAATTATCCCTCCTGAAAAATCATTGATCTCTGCATAAAGCATGATTAACATGGATTCCAAATTTTAGTAAAAATCAATTGACCAGAGCTTGAGAGTGACAAGAACAATATCGATGAATCCTGATTTCTTACCATAAACAAAAGAAAGAAAATGGGGATGCATTCACCACACTAAACAACATCCAAAAATAAATAAAATCACATATGATTTGGAAAAAAATGAACTTACTGGACAAACTGGACCTTGAGAAGAAATTACAGATTGCATTTCAGAAGGATCTGATACATATCCCAATCGCAAATAAGGAAGAATATCTGACACGGCTT
Organism: Populus euphratica; assembly: GCF_000495115.2. Classification (NCBI taxonomy): domain Eukaryota; kingdom Viridiplantae; phylum Streptophyta; class Magnoliopsida; order Malpighiales; family Salicaceae; genus Populus; species Populus euphratica. Next base: position 122,147 of record NW_011500384.1, read on the forward strand.
CTTTTTCCTTTCCCGCGTATACCTGCAGCGGGGACAGATTAAAAGATCTGAAAGAAGAGACCTATACAATAACCTACGCAGGAAAATTTGTTTCATACTTGAAAAACTTGTACTGACAATTTCCCATTTCTTTGAGCAACCATTCTCTTGTCCTGATACTGAGGGTCCTCAGTGTTCAGTGCTGCCTGGATCATACAGTACATAATACATATCAATACAGATAACATCCAAACATATGAATATTTCAATACAGAAGGGGGGAATTAAGATCACCTCAACTGCTATTCGGTCATAAGGATTATCTTCATCAACAAAGCCATAGTTTAAAAGCAATTTTGAATTCGGCTGTGGCCCACACCTGAAAATGCAAATTTCGAATTTCTTAATGAAAAAAACCAAGTCCTGCAGAACAAAATGAAATTAAGGCCATCAAAGCAGTTTACATACCATACAACAATGGGCTCCCCGGCCTTGTATGGTCGATCAACCACTAATTCAACAGCACCATCAACAGCAGTTAACATTGCCTTGCAGTTGCTACTGTATGCTAGCAAAGGCGGTCCAAGAGGAACCAAAGCAAATCTTCGAGCCAAACTGACTTTCTGAACATTTAAGAGCATCACTGGATCAATCAGAATGACTTATTCAAAAATAGCTATATCTAAAAACCACCACAATAGACATCCTAAGCTAGCATAGCAAAGAAATGCAGCAAATTAGCAGAACTCAGAAGAGAAACAAAATCAGAAATAAAAGCAACTTAAATGGCATATGCAGATTGCTTAACATTTACAATGAATACACTCCATGACAAAACAACTGTGCTCATGATTTTGAGGCAGCCACAGTCCACGTGGCATCCATCAAATTCTGTATGAATCAAGCATAATGTATGGCACAGAGCTAAGATGAAATGGCCCGAGAACGAGCAAGGTAGTAACAACAAAGAAGAAGATGCACAAAGGCTAATGTTCATGCCTTAGGAAGCAGCAATTGTAAGCTCAAAAGGAGTCCAAGATCACCCCATGATAATAGCCAAACTGACAGAAAAGATGTAAAAGGATAGATAGAAAGAATTATTACTTGTGAAAAGGAAAATATTACTTACTGTGAAAAAAAAGATATGGAAAAACATGATAATAGAATAACCACTCACAAAAAGAACAAATTTATGTACCAATTGTATTGTATTACCTATGCTACTACTCATATGTTGTAGTAGGATGTTTTAAAAGTAAAACATATTATGAGCCTTCATAATTGGTGTATACTTTACTCTGTACTATCAACCAATTCAAGCATACCTGTAAATGCACCACACAGGATTGAATGGCTACAAAAGCTTGTTTAAAAATCTCAAAGGGAAAGGCTTCAGTAGGTATATCATATGGATATTGCTGCAATACGGACATGGATATCAAAAGAATGTCAGAAGGTAACAATATTAAATCTCTTTGAAGAAAGTAGCAAGGACATATTGTAGAGAGCTTTCAACAAAGGTATAACCTGAAATAGAGAACCAGCCATGAACCAAACAGTGTCTAGCTCCTCATATTCTCTTTTAATTCCATCTGCCCTGTCAAGAACTTCAGCCTACTTCACCAACATAAATCTAGTCTTAACCTTGGAGCATAGCATCAATTTTATTTATAAAGGAGATCAATAAAATAATGTGCCAGAATTCAAATGATCACAAAGCATATAGTACCTTAGTTGGGCTACCAGTCAGGTAAGCCAATTCAGCCTCAGACCATAAAAGTGGAGATTCCACAGCCAACTGGCCCCTACCTCGCTGACGATCAAGCTCCCTTATATATGGATACCAGAATGACTTCTTTCCTTGCTTCTTCTCATACATCAGGTATAAGGCCAAGCATGCCAATTCCGATAATTTGTTTGTGGTTAAGAGTTCCGCTACATGAAAGATCAAGCAGACAGAAAAAAATATCTTACAATAGGTTCAAGGTAAGTTTTTCATGGAAGCTGAACACCTAAATTAGTCACACTGACATTTATCATGGTTTCACTTATAGTATGCTGAGGGGTTTCACTAGCTAGTCAAGCAAAGAAACAGATCACACAAACACATACATTCCCTCCCTGTTTGATAATACTCCTGAAACTGAATAAGATGGCATGGAAGAGGCAAATCCCTCCCCACCAACACTCCCATAAAGTTGACAGTGCAGATTCAAAGCATTACCAGAAACCGATTGCATGAACAAACATCATTCCAAACACAATACCTTTGTTGTTTTATGGAGTTTCTCCTATGATTGAGAATTGAAAGCTTAAAACAGCTTGCCCAAAAAGACTTGAACCATTTGAAATAACGAATGAGGATAACTTCCGCATGCACTATGCATCAGAAAAATGTACGGATAAATGGTAACAAGTGAAGAGCAGAATAGCAAGATTTCTATCTAGTATGAATGAAATTTACTATCTCAACCCATTTTAACCTTTCTAAGTTCACAACACACTAATTGACTACATGAAATCAACAATGAACATTCACCACAGCTAAATCCCCAACACAATACACAATCAAAAAAGTGCTGAAAACACTACACCTTACCAAGAGTCTCATTTCCCAAAACCCTCTCGAGTGTAACAACAAGCGAATTGGGCACTGAAACCGCCACATCACTGGCCTGCAAAAAGCTCAAACGCACACAATAGTTAATAAAGAAACAAAAAACAACTTGATTTTCAAAAAAAAGTTCACAAATTATAAAACCCTAAAAAGACCTGAAGATCCTCGCTAGCAGCAACATAATGAATAGGTCGAAGTTTCTTGTCATGAGAAGGTCTTTCTTTAAGCACAACTTTGCAAGGAGGCAGTCCATTTTTATGCATCCACGACTTCAAATCCCCAAATTCGTCTTCTTCTTCTCCTCCTCTTTTGCTCACAACTTCACTAGTACGTTTCCCATCGACTAATGTTGCAAAGCACAAATTTCTCCGCCGCCGGTGAAATGAAACGGCGCGTTTAGGAAGATTGGAAAATGAAATTGAAACCCTAGAGAGAACAGTAAGAGAAGGTGAAATGCATTTGTTGTGTAAACAAGTGAATTCCATTTTCTTTTCTTTTAGGGTTTAGGATTGATTGCTCAGAGAAGCGAAAGATTGTGTGTTTGGAGATTTTCTTTCTTTTTTTCTTTTTTTGTGCTGTGGGGATAAGAGGATTACAAGAATTTGTTTTCTTTTGTCGATTTCAAGAATTGGATTGGAGGGAAACAAAAATATACCTGTTGTTTTTTGGGTGGGGTTGCGGTTGATGGAGCTTCACCACCACTACACCCAGGATAATGTATATTTTAGTACCTAATTTGTATCAACTTTTACAGTTAAGTATTCATTTTGAATTGAGACAGTAATATTCCGATGTCTAGACTTTGATTTGTTGCTATAGTTGAGTGCCCGCTTTTAATATTTCTGAGGTTGATCATAGATGTGATCATTTTGAGTGCTCCCATTCAGTACATTGTCGGATGTTTTAATTCTTATGGAAGAACCTTACATCGAGTGTATGTTTAGTATTATAGTATAGGGTGTTTTTTTAAAAATAATTTTTATGTAAAAATATATTAAAATAATATTTTTTTTATTTTTAATATTAACATTTCAAAATCTTTAAAAGACTTAAAAAAATTAATTTGATATTTTTTCAAACTAAACATACTTTTAAAATAAATTCAAACATAGTTTGAAACAAAAAAACAAAGCAATTGGCACATATTAATTTTTAATAATGTTAGAAATTATGGCATGTCTAGTAATAATGATGGACTCAAGTAAAACAATTCTCAATATAATTTTAAAAATGAAGTTTACTTCATCATTAATTCTATAACATGAACATATAGCGCGTGTCAATTTTTAATAATGTTATAAATATTAACTTACATAAAATCTAATGATAATAAAAATATGGCGATGGTGTTAATATTTAGATAAAAAAAAAAGTAAAGGGATCTTTTAAACATAAATCATAGTGTAAAGAGATGCATGGAAAAATAAGTCGAATTTAAAATGGTTTCATTCACCCTTTTTACTTGAATTTGTATTTTAAATGAATTTGTATTTTAAAGATCCTTTTAATTAAAACCGTTGATGGGACTCACCAAGAATTAAGGTTACAAATGAGGTTGAACAAAAGCAAAAAAGATACCTAAGCTTTGTAAATAGCAGCTCACCTTATTTTTTAAGATCCACCAACAAAACACATCGTAAAGAGGAAAAAAAAGGCCATTAAAATATCAAACTTTCCAAAACCTCAACAATTCATCTAAAAAATCAGAGTAAAAATACCTTGCAATCTTTTCTTGATCGGGTAGATTCTTCATCTCTCACACAAAAAATTAAGATTTTTTTATTTCCTCCGACCATCTTCTCTCCTCTACTGTCAAAAATAATTTCCCTTTCTTTTTTCTATTGGATACGCTTCTGCAATGTAATGATCTTGTAGATTTGTTTAGAAAGGTCATTTTTTTTATTTTTTTGTTGCTTTTACTGTGAACAATTTTTTTTGTCTTCTATACTTGTCTTCCTTAAAATTAATACATGATCCAACATCTTCTTGTTTTGTAGTTATAGGAAAAAAAAATGAAGTTCATTTTTTTTTATTGTTTCTCATAATTTTATTTTTATTGTTGATGAATCTATTTGTAAATTTGTTGGTTTGGGAGGCATAAAAACAAAGAGATCTTAAAAACTTGTCTAGGAACAAAAAGAGAAGGTGTTGTAAAATTGATTATGTATTTCTTTTTTTACAAATATTTAACTAGTTTCCTATTTTAATAATACATGAATTAAAGTTTGAGTGTTATGTATTGTTCTTGTTTACAATATTGTGAATATATGGTGTTGTGAGGTAGGTTAATTAACCATTTGCATTACATGGTTCGCATGCTGACATGAAGAAAAAGTTTTAGGTAACCATCTGTATTTTTAGGTCATTTTCATTTCTATATCTACAATACTATAAACTTTGTTGATTGTTCTTTTTTACAAGATGTTATGTTATACCTTTTTTTATTTCATCATGTAGTCTATTTTTGAAGATTTCAATTAAGTCTTTTGCTGACATCAAAAAAACTTAGAGGAATTATGCAATGAGAGGGAGAGAGAGAGAAAGAGAGAGAGAGATGATCTTTCAAGATCTACAAATGTTGGACAGTAGACCTGTTGGCCTGTTTGAGAGTGTGGTTGCAGTTGCGGTTGCTTTTCAAAGTGTTTTTCATTTCGAAATGCATTAAAATGATGTTTTTCATTTAAAAAAAAAATTATTTTTGAGATTAACATATCAAAACAATCCAAAACATAAAAAATTTAGCAAAAAAAATTTGAATTTTTTGAAAACGCAGGTTAGCCTACATTTCCAAACGCTCTCATAATTAGAAAAGCAAAGAAATAATTATTTAAGTTAAAATTTTATGTAGAAAAATACATACTCAATTATGGTTTTGTGCATGTGAATTGGCATAAATTAATATACAATAAGAAATTAATTTTCTAAGTTTGTATATTGACTAAATTAATATACAAAAATGTATACTCCATAAGGTTCTCTTCTTTGGCTAATCATTGTATGTTGACCAAATTGTTTGTGTCTAATGACCTGTTATATTGCAATTGTATATTTTTTTCTAAGTTTTCACCCTCACATTCTCCATGTAACTGTGACTTCTTCTAACCATTGACTTTTGATAGGATGTTAATTAATTTTAGTTGATGTTATTATATATCACATGTTTAATCTAACTACCATATATATTTGATGGTCTAAGTTTATTTTTGGGACTAGAAGTCCTTTTCTTTTCATTTCAATTTTGTCTACTTCATTGATTGTTTAAATACTTGTATGTTAACTATACTTCCATCAAAAATTAGTTAAATTCTAAGCATGTTATAATTCATTATGTTTTCTTTCAAATATGTTATCCAACCATGAATAGAAAGTCCTGAAGTTATGGATAAAGTTGTTTGAACTAAAGAAATGTTGTATATCTTTTGTGACCTTTACATCAAGGCTATCGATATGAGAATATCGAATGAGACCAAACACTCATTTCAACAAAGCTAGTTGGAAATATTTGCTTCAAAGAACAAATTGGTCTTGCATTCATTAAGGCACAACTAAAGAACAAATAGGATGGCTGCAACAAGAATTATAGGATATGGACAAAAATAATAAATGAGGAATAATTTCTGCTAGTAATGATGGTGGAAAGCATAATTCAGGTTATTTGTCATGATCCTTAATCTTTAATTTATTTAAATCTTATTTAGTAATTAATAAATTATTTAAAGTTACATGAAAGAATTTTATTTGTTTTGTGCAGGAAATAAGAAGGGTAAAAAAGCTTAGGTAAGCTAGTATTGAGTCGTCTTTACATATGAAGTTTGACAGAATGTTCTTCAACATTATTGCTACTAGAAAGTATGCATGGGCACCATTGTCTAGATTTTGGTGTGATGATAATATTGGTGTTAATGACAATCAAAATGCCAAGATCAACCTAATTTGAAAGAAGAAAGTAGTGATTCAAAAGAGGATGAAATTCCAAATTTTACCAATGATGTTTGTAACATGGTTAAAGGAGTTAATATGTCTAGTAGTAGCAACACATGCAGTGGGGACAAGAGAAAAGAAGGAGAATGTTCTAAGGTTCAAACTGAGGAAAAAAAAAAGAATTTTGGAATTGGGTTATAACTACTGTCATGTTAGGATCAATTAGTTGACAATATGTTAAATAATAGTGATTCAACAACTATTTGCAAAGATAGGAAAGGGTATAGCATTCTTAAGGTTATGAGTGAGCTTCACTCAATTGAAAGAGTTAATATCGGAGATGATTTTCATAGGTTTGCTACTTTTTGGTTTGAGAAGAAATTGGAAAATAGGTTCAATTATAGGTAATCTTGAAAACAAGATGTGGTTGTAAAAAAATGTATATGCAACATAAAGCACCTTAGATCGAGAGGTATATATTGATTTCAAATGTATGATTTCATTTATTCTTTAGTGATATTGTTAAGAATATTATTTAACATATTTTAAAAAAAATTATCATTTAAATAAATTTGCATGTTAATGTTTTGGCAGTTTTCTCAAGATGAAATGGAGGAATGATTCCTTTATATCAAGAGCGTAAATAAATTTAACAATTCAATTTGTTAATTGTTTGTAGCTGCAATTAGTTAGGTCAAAAAGCATTAATATTTATTAAGTTTATGTTATGGAATGTGATTAGTACTTAAAAGTGTATTTTTATTAAGGTTTTATATCATCATTTTGTACTTGAAGTATCAATAACTCCTTAACTAAAGCATGTTTTATAATAACATATCTAATAATATAAGATACCTTTAATTTGTGGTAAATGTTCATTTTAAATGCAGGCCTATCACATAAATGAAAGGATTGATTGATGAGTTTAAGAACTGAAATTGAAAGGACAAAGAGATGGTCAAACTAAGAAAAGAGATGGTGGTGCAATCCAAACTGGATTATTGTTCGGTAATTGGGTCATATCTGGAGCTGTAGATTTTGAATTTAGGTCTACTTTATGTGGATGGAAAGGTAAGACATAGGCCTACAACTTTTATATGGAGCATAATAAGATTTAAAAAGGTTATTTTCATGTCCAAATTACAGTAGCAACAAATAAGTTTGAATCTGTTATATAGCCCGCGCACTGTTTAGTGTTTGGCCCATATCTGAAGTTCTAAAAGTCCAAATGACCCCATTGTTTTTTCCTGGAAAGCTGAGACAATTTCCTACAACTTTCATGTTTTCAAGTGGTTCCAATTCTAACATTATTAATAATGTTTTGGGTAGACAAAAGAAAATAAGCATTATCACCAAGTCAAGAGTTGGTCACCTCCTCATTAATTAGTTATCAAATCAATAGTTCCTAATTTTAGCCTATAAAAGGAGGCATTTGCCATGCATTTAGGCATCTTGGTCTCCAGATCAAGATCATGCTTTTGCTTTCTCTCTTTCTATTTTTGTAATGCTTAAGTTTTATTTTTCTTAATATCTTGTTTATGCCTTTCATTTCCTTTCTTTTACTTAGTTAACTTTTATCTTATTTATGTTTTTATTTTGTTTATTTCTTTTTCTTTTTTTCATTATATTTAGTTAAGTTTATTATATCAAGGTAAAAAGGTTACACTAATGGTGTAAGAATAAATATGCATGGACTTTAATGTTTGATACTAACATGTTTTATCTTTGTTATCTTATTCACTCTTTAATACTTTGCTTGATAAATGACTAATCTAAATTTATGTTGTATAATACTTGGTACAACAAATGCTTGGCACTTTCATAGCCCATACTATATGATATAACCGACATCTGAGCTATGAAAGGAACTTGATTTGTTGTTAACATAAGTTATAAGTATGGATGCCTGACAATATTTACAAGTATTAGTATTATTCGAATAAGATAACTAATATAATCATGTTAACAATTTATAATCTGATTGGAACCTCCTCTGTGTGTGTTTTTCATTTGAGTAATAAGAGTTTATACTATACTTTTTTGACATACCATTAGTGGATCCTCTAATTTTGACATTTATTGTTATCATTGTTTAATCCTTACGTTAATCTTCCATCTCAAAGTTCTCATCAATTTCTTCTTCTTCTTCTATTATTATTATCTATTACTACTACTACTACTACTATTAGTACTACTACTACTACTACTACTATTATTATGATTATTATTATTATTATTGTTACTATTGTTGTTGTTGTATTATTGCTATCTATAATTTATACAATTAACGATTATTATTATTATTATTGTTACTATTGTTGTTGTTGTATTATTGCTATCTATAATTTATACAATTAACCTTCCTATGGTTCGACCTCGATCTTACCGAGTATTACTTCGACACTCTTGCACTTGGGAGAAGACATCAATCTTTTGGTCGTGTCAAGTTTTTGACGCCGTTGCCGAGGATGTAAGTTCTTGTATAAATTATAGTATTTATTTTATTTTTTCACTTTTCATGTATATAACTTTGTTTCTTTTCTCTTATTTCTTCTTCTTTTGTTTTCTTCTTCCTTTTATTCTATTCCTACACGTGCATGAAATTGTGGTCACGTGCATGAGAGTGTGGTCACATGCATGAGAGTGGTAGACTTTGTAGGGTATCCTCATCATTTTCAAAAAATATGGCCAAAGAAGATAACAAATCACTTCATAATAAGAATGATGAGAATAACTATGTTAGAACACTTAAAAACCACATGAATCCCACAAGAACAAATGCACCATCATGCATAGTTTTTCCTCTCGATGCATCTCATTTTAATTTTAAGTCAGACATTGTTTAAGTACCTTCTTTTCATGACTTAGATTTAGAAAATCCATACTTGCATTTAAGGGAATTTGAGGAGGTTTGTAACATCTATAATGACTTAAATTGTAGTATGAACACCATCAGATTAAAGATTTTTTCTTTTTTATTAAAAGATAAAGCTAAAACATGGCTACAAAATATGAGACGAGGATCCATTCATGCTTGGGATGAAATGCAACAATAGTTTTTAAAGAAGTTTTTCCCATCTTGCAGAACAAACTATTTCAAAAGACAAATCACCACTTTCACTCAAAAATTAAGAGAAACATTTTACCAATGTTGGGATAGGTATCGAGATTTGCTTAATACTTGCCCTTATTATAGTTTTGAAACATGGAAATTGGTTTCATTTTTTTATAAAGGGTTAACACTTATAGATAAGCAAATGGTTGAATTAATATGCAATGGTACTTTTAAAGATAAAGACCTTGATGAAGTAATGGAGTACTTAGACTTGTTACTGAAAATGCTCAAAATTGGGACACCATGAGTATTTATGAGGCACCGAGTAAAACTCATCCTCATACATCTAGTGGAGGTATATACAACTTTAGAAAAGATCATGAACTTCAAGCCAAGTTTGCATCTTTAACTAGAAAAGTCGAGGCACTAGAATTGAAAAAAAGGGATAAATTAAAATCTATTGAAAGCATTGTGTGTCAAATATGTGAAACAAATAAACACTCAACCAATGACTTTCCAACCTTGCCTTCTTTTAAGGAATGTCTCCATGAACAAGCCTATGCTTTAAATAGTTTTCAAAGACCCAATCAGAACCCATCCTCGCAAACATGCAACCCTGGTTGGAGAAATCACCCAAATTTCAGTTGGAAGAGTGATAATAACAATGGACAAACTTCACAACCACCGTTTCAAGCACACTATAATTTCCAAAATTCTCATAGATAGGCACCTCCTTATGCTCCACCTCTTAGAAGAAATTTTGAGGAAACTTTATATCCATTCATTGAAAAACAAGAGACATTCAACACTCAACTTGCTCAAAGCATAACAAATTTTAAAAATACTCTTGTAAAATTCACATATGCTCTCAGTTTTCAAGAGAAAGGTAAGTTTCCATCTCAACCACAGCAAAATCCCAAGGGGCAATACAATACAAATGCAAGTAGTTCTGAAAGTCAACACATGAATCAAGTCAAATTAGTCATCACTCTTCGTAATGGTAAGGTTATTCAAAAACCAATTCTTGAACCTTATGAGAAAGATGATAGTTTTCAAGAGAAAGGTAAGTTTCCATCTCAACCACAGCAAAATCTCAAGGGGCAATACAATGCAAATGCAAGTAGTTCTGGAAGTCAACACATGGATCAAGTTAAATCAGTCACTACTCTACGCAGTGGTAAGGTTATTGAAAAACCCATCACTCTTCGTAATGGTAAGGTTATTCAAAAACCAATTCTTGAACCTTATGAGAAAGATGATGAGTTAATCTCTAAGGGTATGGAAGGGGTTGAATCTGAACATTGCAAAGAAAAGACTGATTCCCCACCAACACTTCCATTTTCTCATGCCATGACCAATCATGAAGAAATTGAGGATGAAAAAGGCACTGAAAATGTTAACATGATCTTTTATAAAAAATGACAATAGATTCGACACCCGACATCACTCCAATTGATTATTACTTTTATGATAAATCTCTACTTTCTCTTAGTTTAATGCCTTGGTTTGCTAAAAATATCAATTTTCTTATTTCATTATTTTTTCCAGCTCAATAGAGTACCAAAGATAAAAGAAAATTTTTGAGCAACGTGCAAAAATTTTATTGGGATGACCCTTACTTATTCAATTATTGTCCTGATTAAATATTTCAAAGATGCATTCCTAATAATGAGGTAAGTAGTGTCATTAAATTTTATCACTCTAAAGCACGTGTGGATCATTTTTTGTAAAAAAAAAGATTGTAGAAATCTTACAAATTGGATTTTATTAGCCCATCATGTTCAAGGATTCACATGCATTCTGCAAAATTGGTGAAAATTGTCAAAAGGTGGGATTTATTTCAAAACACAGAGAGTCTTTAAATAATCTTCTATTGACTCTTAAGTCTCATTATAATCGAGATAAATATCATGCAATTCATGACTTATGAATCCATTTTCATAAAGAACATGCTTGGCATGGTCTTGGAAATCTGACTAAAAAAGACCTTGTATGCTAGTTTTTAAGGAAATTGGATAGGAAGCCTATCTCTAACCCATAGAGAGCGTTTAAGTCGTTCTTGGACGTAAAACCAAGGGAAGATGCGAGCCACAATCACAACTACCTGTACATACACATGCTTTTCAAAAATAAATAAATAAATAAATAGAGAGAGAGAGAGTGAGACTATAGTTAGCCTACATATAGGTGGTATGATTGCCTTTTCAATTTCTCATCTATAAAATCCTCTCTTTCTTCCCATCATTTCTACTCAACCTATACATTCAATAAATATAGAAGTGTGTAGAAATGACAAGTTCCTCACATCATCAAATAAGAAATATTTATGTTTTTGGTAGATCTAGTCCTGGGAAAGAAAAGGAGTTTTTAGAATCAGCAAATCATCTTGGTCAGGTACTAGCTGAGAGAAAGATTCATTTAGTGTATGAGGGTGGCAGTCTTGGGTTAATTGGAGGTGTATTAATAGCTGCATTTTTAGGAGGTAGTCAAGTTTTGGGGGTCGTCCCCAAAGCTTTAGCACAATGGGACATTATTAGAAAAACAATTAGAGAGGAACTTCATGTCTCTACAATGTTTGCTCGAATGAATGCAATGTTTAACCATGAGCCTTCATTGCCTTACTAGGTGGTCTAGACACATTAGAAGAGATCTTTCATATCTCCTCTTGGGCCCAACTACACATTCATTATAAACCCATAGTTCTATTAAATGTTAATGGTTATTATGATAAGTTGTTGTCATTTCTTGATCTATAGAACATGAATTTTCTAACATCTGCAGCACGCTAAATCATAATCTCTGCTGCTACTGCTGAATAATTGATTAACCAACTATAATCTTTCATTCCTATAATTGATCCTTCCATGAGTCGCATAAATTAGTCATCTACGAAAAGTTGTAAAAAGCTTAGATTGAATTTGAGTCTTCATTTGTGAATCTTTATGTCTTTTACTTTTATTATTGTATTTTGTTGTTTCTTATATTTGTTTAAGTGTGTTTCAGGTTTGTTAGTGTTTGTTATTTCAGGTGATGTCTTACTCTATCTTTTTACATTAGGACATTAAGGACAATGTCTCGTTTTGGTTGGGGAGAGATGGTAGTAATTGACAAAAAAATTAACTAACTATGTTTTCTATTTCATAAAGCATGTGCAAAATTATTGTTAATAGGATGGTAGAGTAAATGAGCTTTTTTGTTAAAGTGACTCTTAAGACACATCTTAGTAACCATTATTTACAAGGTCTATCACAATACTTATGAAATATTCAGGTTTACAAACTCTCGCATTATTATAACTTAATTCTACTCATATACTCATTTAACATGTATTCTTAAACCTTAATTTTCACACACACACACACACACTTTAACATATAATTGTGGGTTGCATATTGGGTTATTACATTATTTATGTTCTTTTGTTAAAACTAAGAGAAAGAGATAGTATATAATTTGAAAAAAAAAGAGCAAAAAAAAATAATGATAATAAAAATATAGATAAGTTTGGTTTCGCAGCCTCCCTAACCTAAACAATTAAGCCCGAAGGGGTGTTTTAACACCTAATACCCTAAAGTCAACTGACTCGCGAGCTATTGACCCAACGCTTGTTACATAGTGACACGACTAAAAGATTGATGTCTTCTCCCAAGTGCAAGAGTGTTGAAGTAATAAATAACTCGGCAAGACCGGGGTCGAACCACAGGAGGTTAATTGTACAAATTATAAATAACAATAACACAACAACAATAACAATAACAACAACAACAACAATAATAGTAATAACATCAATAATAATACTAATACTAATAATAATAATAATAATAATAATACTAATAATAAAGAAAAAGAAAAAGAAGAAGAAGAAGATGATGAGAACTTTGAGATGTAATATTAATCTAAGGATTAAACAATGATAATTAGAGATTCCACTAATGGTATGTCAAACAAGTATAGTATAAACTCTTATTATTCAATTGAAAACCACACACAAAGGAGGTTCCAATCAGATTATAGATTGTTAATATGATTACATTAGTCATCTTATTCAATTAATGCTAATACTTGTAAATCTCGTCAAGCATTCATGATTATAACTTATGTTAACAACAAATCAAGTTCCTTTCATAGCTCAGGTATCGATTATACCATACAGTATGAACTATGAAAGTGCCAAGCATTTGTTGTACCAAGTATTATACAACATAAATCAATATTAATCATTTAACAAGCAAAGTATTAAAGAGTGAACAAGATAACAAATACAAAACATGTTAGTATCAAACATTAAAGTCCATATTAAGTTTACACTATACTTATTCTTACACTATTAGTGTAACCTTTTCACCTTGACATAATAAACTTAGCTAGACATAATGAAAGAAAGAAAAATAAATAAACAAAATAAGAACATAAATAAGATAAAAGTTAACTAAGTAAATGAAAGGAAATGAAAGACATAAACTTCATATTAATAAAAGCAAAGCATAAACATTACAAAAAATACAAAGAGAGAAAGCAAAAGCATGATCTTGATCTGGAGACCAAGATGCCTAAATGTATGGCAAATGCCTTCTTTTATAGGCCAAAATTGGGAACTATTGATTTGATGACTAATTGATGAGTGGGTGACCAACTCTTGACTTGGTGACAATCCTTATCTTCTCTTGTCTGCCCAAAACGTCATTGATAACGTCAAAATTGGAGCCAGTCGAAAACATGAAAGTTGTAGGAAATTGTCTCAGATTTCTTGTGTAAAACATTGAGCTCATTTGGACTTCTATAACTCTAGATATGGGTCAAACACTGAACAGTGCTCGGGCTGGAAGATAGATTCGGGCTTCTTTGTTGTTGCTACAATTTGGACTTGAAAATGGCCTTTTTAGATCTTAGGCTTCATATGAAAGTTGTAGGCCTATGTCTTACCTTTCCATCCATATAAATTGGACCTAAATCTGAGATCTACAGCTCCAGATATGATCCAATTACCGAACAGAGTTCTGGTTTGGACTGCACCGACATCTTTTTTCAGAGTTTAGCCATCTCTTTGTCCTTTCAATTTCAATTCTTAAATTTATCAATCAATCCTTTCATTTATATGATAGGCCTACATTTAAAATAAATATTTACTACAAATTAAAGGTATCTTATATTATTTGATATGTTATTATAAAACATGCTTTAGTTAAGGAGTTATTGATACTTCAAGTGCAAAATCATGATATAAAACCTTCAAAAAATGCACTTTTAAGTACTAATCACATAGGTTGAGGAAAAAAGCTCAAAGAAATCAAACATTGCACTATTTATGTATCAATATCGGCAACTCGAGTTACTAAACTCGTAGGGGTATATTAACACCTAAGACCCTAAGACCAACTGGTCTGGGAGTCATTAGCCAAAAGCTCGTCACATGAGTTAAAGATGTATGATGTTTTAAGTTATGTATATATATTAAAAAAATAAAAAAAATAAAAAATAATAATCTTAACCCAAGGAAGTTAACCTTAAACATTAGAACAAAAATTTTGTTTTCTTCCAAGAAAAGCCCCATAACTATGTGTTGATATATTGAGCATAAAAGAAAGCTTTATTAATATCTTGATTTAGAGGTATTGAGCAGATATATAAATTTAATGAGAGTTTGTTTGTCTAGATATATTAATGAAAGTTGAATGATAAATATCTTGCTTTGTGGAATTTGCAAATTCTTTTTCTATTTAAACGCTTTGATTACTAGGGACTAGTAATAAGCTGGTTGGGGGGTGTAATTAGTACTTAAAAGTGCATTTTTATCAAGGTTTTATATCATCATTTTGCATTTGAAGTATCAATAAATCCTTAACTAAAGCATGTTTTATAATAACATATCTAATAATATAAGATAACTTTAATTTATCGTAAATGTTCATTTTAAATGCAGGCCTATCACATAAATGAAAGGATTGATTAATGAGTTTAAGAACTAAAATGGAAAGGACAAAGAGATGGCCAAACTTAGAAAAGAGATGGTGGTGCAATCCAAACCGGAATAATGTTCGGTAATTAGGTCATATCTGGAGCTGTAGATCTTGGATTTAGGTCTACTTTATGTGGATGGAAAGGTAAAACATAGGTCTATAACTTTTATATGGAGTCCAAGATTTCAAAAGGCTATTTTCATATCCAAATTGCAACAACAACAAAGAAGTCCGAATTTGTTCTAGGCTGCGCATTGTTTAGTGTTTGGCCTATATCTGGAGTTCTAAAAGTCCAAATGACCTCCATTATTTTTTCCTGAAAAGCTGAGATAATTTCCTACAACTTTCATGTTTTCAAGTGATTCCAATTTTAACGTTATCAATGATGTTTTGTGTAGACAAGAGAAGATAAACATTGTCACTAAGTCAAGAGCTGACTACCTACTCATCAATTTGTTATCAAATCAATAGTTCCTAATTTTGGCCTATAAAAGGAGGCATTTACCATGCATTTAGGCATGTTGGTCTCTAGATTAAGATCATGTTTTTTCTTTCTCTCTTTGTATTTTTGTAATGCTTAAGTTTTATCTTCCTTAATATCTTGTTTATGCCTTTCATTTCCTTTCCTTTACTTAGTTAACTTTTATCTTATTTATGTTATTATTTTATTTATTTATTTTTCTTTCTTTTATTATGTTTAGTAAAGTTTATTATGTCAAGATGAAAAGGTTACACTAATGGTGTAAGAATAAATATACATGGACTTTAATGTTTGATACTAACATGTTTTATCTTTGTTATCTTGTTCACTCTTAATACTTCGCTTGTTGAAACTAATCTAAATTTATGTTGTATAACACTTGGTACAACAAATGCTTGGCACTTTCATAGCCCATACTATATGCTATAATTGACACCTGAGCTATGAAAGGAACTTGATTTGTTGTTAACATAAGTTATAAGTATGGATGCTTGATAATATTTACAAGTATTAGCATTATTTGAATAAGATAACTAATGTAATCATGTTAACAATTTATAATATGATTGGAACCTTCTCTGTGTGTGGTTTTCATTTGAGTAATAAGAGTTTATACTATACTTGTTTGACGTACTATTAGTGGATCCTCTAACCTTGACATTTATTGTTATCATTGTTTAATCCTTATGTTAATCTTCCATCTCAAAGTTCTCATCAACTTCTTCTTCTTCTTCTTCTATTACTACTACTACTACTACTACTACTACTACTACTACTACTATTGTTATTGTTATTATTGTTGTTATTGTTGTTGTTGTATTATTGTTATCTATAATTTATACAATTAACCTCCATGTGGTTCAACCCCGGTCTTGTCGGGTTAGTTATTACTTCGACACTCTTGCACTTGGAAGAAGACATCAATCTTTTGATCATGTCAGAATGTAGATTAATTTAGTTAAAAACTTTGGAGTTGTTTGATAATTGTTGAGTATGATGAGTTGCAATCTTGTTTAGTAATTGTAGTAAAATTACTATTCAATTTTCATGAGATTGGTTGATGATATGGACAATGCTTATAGTTTTATTTGACCAAAAAAAATTGGCTTACTAGTTGATGATGTCAACCAAGGTTGTCAAAAATGTTTTTTAGACATGACACAAAAAATATAATATAAACTCAAATCGTAAAATCATAAAATCATAAGTAATTGTTTTTTTTTAACTAATTATATATTGATAATTATAGTCAAGAAATTAAATTACATTAAAATTTGATAAAATGAGTCAATAATATTATAATTAATATATGATCTAAATAAAATGAGAGAGATAGATAGCATGAATTAATGACATGGAGAAATAAAAGGTATCATCATAAAATTTCTCAATACAGGGAAATCATTGAAAGGTAGGAAGCACATAGAAACCTAGTGACAACTTGGTTATTCACATCACAATAAATCGTGATAGGCCCCTTTTAGGTTGCAAGCTAATGAGTTTAAGTAATTAACTGACTTAAATTCAATAATAAAATAACCCCTTTTAATGCATTAGAAAAAATTTAAATTAAAAATAATTATTTAAAATTAATAAAATAAAAAAAATCCTCATATTAAAATTCTTCCATATAGCTTGAATCTTTAATTTTTGCATATTCTTGGTAGATTTGATTCCTGATTTCAAACATAATATTCTATCCTGATTTCAAACATGTCATTTCTCTCATATGGATGAATTATTGGGCTTATGATGTATAGTTGACAAGTTTCAGATATCTAATTTCTATCCTAACTTTAATTGAAGCAAAATTCCACTAGTAACTTTAAACTTGTCCCAAATAGCACATGAAGGTCTTGTTTGACATATTTGACAATATTGGTTTGTACCTTTGACCCACTGAAATATTTTTTTCCTAACTCTGTTTAACCTGAAAATCTATCATAATATATTTTCATGTATCTAATATTTCCCTGTAAAATTTCGGTTTTATCTAATATACAGTTTGAAAGATACGCTCAATCTCATAAAACTAGTCAGCAGATATTTTAAGGACAAATTTGGACCTGACTTGGTTCATATTATAAATTTAGTAAAATCGTAAAATCAAATCGAGTTTACCGATTTTGCACGAGTTAAGTCCAATTTTACTGGTTTTGAGTTTTTAGTCCAATTTAGCAAGTTAAATACATGTTGACTCATAAAATCTTTCGATTTTACATGTCAACTCATGATTTTAACAACCTTGATGTCAACAATGCTTTTAGTTTTATTTGACATAACAAATTCAGCTTACGATTTTACGAATCAACTCGTGATTTTAACAACCTTTATGTTAACAATGCTTTTAGTTTTATTTGATAGAAAAAATTCAGCTTATGAATTCCATTGGTTGATGATGTCAACAATGCTCTTAGTTTTATTTGATAGAACAAATTTGGCATATGAATTCAACAGCTCATGAAATCCAATTATAAGGAATTTGGATAATGCATGTTTGCATTACATTTTGTACGCAATTTACATATGAAAAAAAATAGAAATCACATGACATAATAGAGGAATCAAAATTTTTATAAATGGTATTGACAAATAATGTTCTAAATGACTTATTGAAAAACAAAATCTGTACAAAAGATAATAATAGATGCAGAGAATTATTGTTGTATTGAAATTTTCCATACAATAGCAATAATATAAAAGGTAATGCTTCTCTTCCCTAATTTCATAAATTATTGTTGCCAAAGAACATCTTCTCTACAAGAATTATTTATACCTTAGAGCATAATACAAACAAAGAGGTAAGTGATCAATTATTTGTATGTTATTATTAATCTATTTTCCATGTATGTTTGGTTTTTATTATTGCATTCTATTTGAAAAACTGGTATTTAATATTATTTATTTTATTTATTTATTTAGCATTATAAATATGAAAGGTGCACAATTTAATGCAATATTCAGTAAAGATCTCGATGATGATTATGAGAACGTAATGGATTGTGTTATTGATCACATTAATTATCGTGGTGGTGATAACAATAATTTGGATGGGGAAAATGATGACAATGATAGTGATGAGGATGATGAATAATTTTGGAGGTAAGAATTTGATAGAAAAAAGTTAGTTATGTGCACAGTTGTGGCAATAAACTTGTATTATATTAATTGTATGCATAAAAAACTATACATGTTTTCATACAACATAAGCATGCGTTTGTTAACTAAAGTTTTAAGAGGACATTGAAAACGATGTGTCAACATGTTTAGAATGGACACATCAACTTTGTTGAGCTTGTGTAGTGATTTAGAAACACAGTATGGGTTACAACCTTCAAGAAGGATGAGTGTTATTAAAAAAATGGCTATATTTCTATATACAATAACACTAGGAGCATCAAATAGAGAGGTTCAAGAGTTATTTCAATATTATAGTGAAACTATTAGTAGGTACATTAAAGAAACCCTAACAATAGTATGTTTGTTCACGGTAGATGTCATAAAACCACATGACCCTAATTTTACAAACACTTCACGAGAAATCGCAATGAATCCAAGATATATGCCTTATTTCAAGGTAAGATAAATGTTTGTTAATACTGTCAATGTGAAACTAAATTGTTTATGCATGCTAGTAAGTAATGACATCATAATTGTTCTAAGGTTTTCGTGTAGAAATTGTATTGGTGCAATTGATGAAATATATGTGTGAGCTTGCATATCAACTGAAAATCAAATTTTATTATTGAAAAAAAAGGTGTACCATCGCAAAACATAATGGCTACTTGTAATTTTAACATGCAATTAACGTATATGTAGGTAAGATGGGGAAATAGTGCCCACAACATACGTATTTTTCTTATAGTTATTGATAATAGAAATATAAAATTTCCTAAACCACCAGAAGGTAAAATTATATGATAGAAATTGAATGGTAATATAAGTATAATAATTTGCTTTGTACTCACTAATATTATGACAAATTTAAATTGTCGTTTGTAATTATAAATAAATTGTAAACCCTTGGATATAATAATCCCAGCTTGATTTAGTAAAATAAAATAAAATACAAAAGATATGAAAAAATGATTAAATTGAACAAATTAATTGGATTAAAGAA
Organism: Populus euphratica; assembly: GCF_000495115.2. Taxonomy (NCBI): domain Eukaryota; kingdom Viridiplantae; phylum Streptophyta; class Magnoliopsida; order Malpighiales; family Salicaceae; genus Populus; species Populus euphratica. The sequence continues at coordinate 142,277 of NW_011500384.1, forward strand.
GAAGTTATTTAATGAGATAGGTGAAATTGAAAACAATAATAAAGGAGCAAGGAGTTAGTAAAGAGAAAGAAGTAGTGAGGGTCAATGGATTAATAAAAGGAATGGTGGGGTCAATGTGAAAATAAAAAGAAATATAGGGGCAAGATGCAAATTAACATAATTATAAATAACAAGAAATCTCTAAAAAATTCTAGAGTAATGGTCGACTAAGGAGAGGAAGAAAGAGGAGAAAAGAAAAATTGAGAAGAAACCTTATAAATTCATCGTTTGAATCCAAAGAAAAGTAAGAGTAAGTCAACTAAAACTGCTTCAAGTAAGATATAGGAAGAAAAATTTGAAAAAACTTCGAGGATTTAATAGTGAGAAGGGAAGCGTTAGAAGAAGGAAGGAAGGAGAAGAGGAAAAGGGGTTGTTCTCAATCTCTTGACTCATTGTTTTGTAATAGAAGGTAACAAGCTCTCTTATTAAGTCACTTGAATTTGTTTGTGTTTTTTATTTTTAGAAAATGATGCGAACCTCGTGATCACATGGTCACACAACCCACACGTAAAGATGCCAATTCCCGGAAAGCCAACTAAATCAGGTTTGATAGGAGTGTGACACAAAGATAACTTGTACCTAGGCACCAGCACTATTGAAAACAGAAACCCCCACCCAACGAATATTGATTCGCGAACGAGAAGTATAAGGATGACGCCACGAAGACAGTTGTTCTTTGATAAGTCGTTTTCAGTTCTTTAGAGAACCAAGGAAGGGAGATTATCCCACCAACACACAATAAGTGCAGCAAAGAAGTTTTATTAATCTGAAAATTGCGTAACCTTTATATGTTTGGGTTATGCCTTTATTTATACTGAATTTGAACTTAAAGAAACCTTAATGGACCTCCCTTAGGTGGACTTATATGTAGCCCACTTACAATTGACCCAAATAAGTAATAATAACCCAAAAACTAAGAAGAAAATACTAAAAATACTAAAAATCCGAAAATACCATCCTAAATAAGCTAGAATCAGATTTGCCACCCTTAAGAAGTCCTAAACAAAATTGGAAAAATCTGATTTGGAAAATTTGTGTTGCTGCCCCCTTTGATGTCCTTGATTAGCTTGGAATTCCTTGTTTAACTTGGACAAATAAGAAAACAAATTTCCTCCTTTGTTGCTGATTTAATTACTTTCCTTCCTAAGTGAGGAAAAGCATTAAATAGTCCCCCCCTCTTTAGGAATAAGATTTGGCCAACTTCCTTACTTAGTTAGGAGAATAAATTGCTGACTATTTATCCTTGTAGTATTAGAAAAGACAAGCCTAACAAGGCTGGTATTGGGCCGGACACATCAACCCCTTGTTCCACATGAATTGGGCTCTTCTTGGACCTGAACTAAATGAATTAAAGGCTGTCCTTCATGCTCCTTAAATGTTCCAAGCCTCTCTAGGTTCATTTTGTTCCATATATTCTCAACAAGCCCATTCAATGCTTCTTTAAGCTTCTTAGCCCTAGCTCTTGTGATTGGCCCAATTGGCACCTCCAATAGGTTGTTGGCATGATTATGCTTGGTGTTAGGCTGATCCGCATCAGAAAATATGGTTGAAAATGATAATTAATCGCTTTATAATGAGAATAATGAGAATAATCGAGTTGAATACTTACAAACCAGATGAATCATATAAGAATAAGTGTACCCTCATGTATAATTTCCCTCCTGATACATCTCATTTTAATTTTAAGCCAGACATTATTCTTTTTTTTTGGTAAGTTGACGTATATATTAAAGGAAAACGATACAAAGATTATAAGGGGCATACCCCAGATTTACAATGAGAACAGAAATGTAAAACAACAGATGGCTACAGGCTAGCCACCGAACGGAAAACTCAAGACCTAACTTGATTAGTTAGGGAAACCAATACAACCAGCTAAATATCAAATGAAGAATCTATGTTATTGACCCTCCAAGCTCGTTGGATCCTTTTATTTTCTTCTGTTGGTAGGACGTTCCTCATCAAATCAAGCTTATCACGGATGATACATTCGATCTGATGAAAGACCAAATTCTGAGTTCTAGATATTCCAGCAAAGGTCCTTGCATTCCTTTTTTGCCAGATATGATACACTGTAGCTGCAAAACTGAGTTTACGAGAAAAATTGATGAAACTTTTGCCATGCCAAGTGACAGTAGCCCATCGAATCCATTCATCCCATCCTTTTGTCATTCTTGGAATGTTGCATCTGTCACAAACATCCCACCAGATCGCTTTAGTATAGGAGCATTCAAAGAACAAGTGGTTGTGATCTTTGTTATTGCGGAGACAGAGTAAGCCAGATATTATTCAACTTTTACCTTCTTTTCATGGATTAGATTTAGAAAATCCATACTTGCATTTGAGAGAATTTGAAGAAGTTTGGAACAATTATAATGACTTAAATTGTAACATGAACACCATCAGATTAAAACTTTTTTTTATTATTAAAAGATAAAACCAAACACGATTGCAAAATTTTAGGTTAGGATCCATTCGTACTTAAGATGAAATGCAACAATAATTTTTAAAGAAGTTTTTTACCGTCTCATAGAACAAACTCATTCAAAAGACAAATCACCACTTTTACTCAAAAACTAGGAGAAACATTTTACTAATATTGGGATAGGTATCGAGACTTGCTTAATACTTACCCTCATCATGGTTTTGAAACATAGAGATTGGTTTCATATTTTTATGAAGGGTTAACACCTAAAGATAGATAAATGGTGGAATTAATGTGCAATGGAAATTTTGAAGATAAATACCCTAATGAAACAATGAAGTACCTAGACTTGCTAGCTAAAAATACTCAAAATTGGGACGCTACAAGCACTTATGAGGCACCAAGTAAAAGTCAACTTCATACATCTAGTAGAGGAATGTATAACCTTAAGGAAGATCATGACCTCCAAGCCAAATTTGCATCTTTATCTAAAAAAATTGAGGTATTAGAATTGAAAAAGAGTGGTCAATTAAAATCTATTCAAGAAATTGCGTGTTAAGTCTGTGAAATCAATGATTATCCAACTTTTTTTTCTTCAAGGAATGTCTTCACGAGTAAGCCCATGTTTTAAACAGTTTTCAAAGGCTTAATTATAACCCATACTCGCAAATAATAATGCTTTGAAATATAAAGACCCTGGTTGTCCTATAATTTCTTGCTTTATTGGAGAACATAAAATTGAAAGAGTTTTACTTGATCTTGGAGTTAGTGTAAATTTACTTCCATATTCAGTTTTTTTAAAGTCTCAATCTAGGTGGGTTAAAACAAACTTCTGTAACTCTTTTACTTGTTGATAAATTTGTGAAAGTGCCTAGAAGAATGGTTGATGATGAGTTAGTACAAGTTGATAAATTCATTTACCCTATGGATTTTATTGTCTTGGACACTCAACTTGTTAAAGCATGTAATTCATTTCCTGTTATTTTATAACGTCAATTTCTTGCAACTTCTAATGCATCCATTAATTTTAGGAATTGACTGATGAAAATATTATGTGGAAACATGATATTAGAGATGAATATTTTTAATATTTGCAAATAACCTAGAGATAATAATGATTTATAGGAAGTGAGCTTTACTAAAAAATTAGTTTATGCTCAATTTCAAACCACTTCCAGTGAAACTAAGATTGATGAATCTGACAATTTGCAAATGGTCTATTTTTAGGAAGAATCAAAGACAAGTAATTGGAGACCACAAATTGAAGAAGTGCCACCACATCAATTGAGTCTGTACCTTTAAGTGTTCAACCATCAAAACCTAATTTAAAGTCGTTATCATTCAATTTCAAATAAATAATTTTCTGGTAATAATCTCTTCTAAACTGGCACATCAAGAAGATAATGATGCGAACCTCATGTTCACGCAACTCACAATCAAGATTGAGGTCTAATCTAGGAAAGTTGAAATAGGTTTATTAGGAGTGTGATGCAGTGGAAACCTACACCAAGGCACCAGCACCAACACTAATTTAAAGTCGTTATCATTCAATCTCAAATAAATATTTTTCTGGTAATAATCTCTTCTAAACTCAATGCACATCAAGAAGATAATGATGCGAACCTCATGTTCACGCAACTCACAATCAAGATTGAGGTCTAATCCAGGAAAGTTGAAATAGGTTTATTAGGAGTGTGATGCAGTGGAAACCTACACCAAGGCACCAACACTATTGGAATGAGTAGAATGATGTCATGAAGCCAGTTAATCATTGATAAGTCAGGTTGAGTTTATTCAAGAATTGAAGAATTCAAGAATCACTCTCATACGTTAAAACTGAAAAATGTAGAGCTAATAATCATTAAAGCTACTAAAATTTTGGCTTAGGTGAGTTAAAATAGTTCTTCAAAAATTAACCTTAATGGACCCCTTATGTGGACTTATAAGAGGTTCACTCAAAACTAACCCAAAACCCTAAATTAAAAAGCCCATAACTTAATCCAAACAATCCTTGGATCCTAACAAAAAACAAAGCATTAATTAAGCCCAAACAAGCCTTGGGTTGTAGCTAACAAAATAAAATAAAGCTCCTAATATTAAATTCATATTCTGCCATGAGAAGAAGAGATGGAAGTAAAATACTATAGAATTGATTCAAGGCTTATTTATAGCTTTCCATGCAGCTCCTTAATCTTAGAAACAAAAAGAAAAGGTAAGGTCTCCAAGGTGTAGTAGGATTCTTTTTTTTCCTTCGTTGTCCTCATTTCATGGCCTTAATAAGGTTGTATTGGACCCCTCTTGCACATGGATAAGATGTATTAAGGTCTCCTCTTAATACTCTAATGGACCTTTCAATTTTGACTTGGTTGAAATGTTCAAAACCAATGCATTCAATGCTTCTTTCAATCCCTTTATCTTGGACCGAGTCATTGGACCATTTGAAACATGTAATGGATCCTTGTTAGTGTTTCTGGGCTGGTCCATATCATCCCCTCTCTCCTCGAAATGATTTGACCTTAAATCAAAATTTGTGTCAAACAACGTAAGATCAGCAACATTAAAGGTAGCGCTAACACCATACTCACCTTGAAGGTCAATTTTGTATGCATTGTCATTGATTCTCTCTAAAACCTGAAATAGACCATCACTACAAGGTTGTAATTTTGATTTCCTTAGGTTAGGAAATCATTTCTTATATATGTGCACCCAAACCCAATCACTAGGTTGGAAAATGAAATGACTAAAAAATTGATGTCTTCTCCTAAGTGCAGGAGTGTCGAAGTAATAAATAACCTAGTAAGATCGGGGTCGAATTATAGGGAGGTTAATTGTATAACTTATAGATGATAATAATACAATAATAAAAATAATAACAACAACAACAACACCAATAATAATAAAGAAGGAGAAGAAGAAGAAGATGATAATAAGAACTTTGAGATGGAATATTAATGTAAGGATTAAACAATGATAATAACAAATGTCAAGGTTAGAGGTTCTACTAATGGTGTGTCAAACAAGTACAAATAAACTCTTATTATTTAATTGGAAACCACACACAAAGAAAGTTACAATCAGAGTAGAAATTGTTAACATGATCATGTTAGTTATCTTATTCGATTAATGCTAATACTTGTAAATCTCGTCAGGCATTCATGATTATAACTTATGTTAACAACAAATCAAGTTCCTTTCATAGCTCAGGTGTTGGTTATACCATACAATATGAACTATGAGAGTGCCAAGTATTTGTTGTACCAAGTGTTATACAATATAAATTTAGATTAGTCATTTAACAAGCAAAGTATTAAAGAGTGAACAAGATAACAAATACAAAACATGTTAGTATCAAACATTAAAGTCCATATTAAGTTTACACTATACTTATTCTTACACTTGATATAAAAACCAAGATGCCTAAATAATTAAAAATGCATCATTTTATAGGCCAAAATTAGAAACTATTGATTTGATTAATAATTGATGAGCGGGTGGCCACATCTTGACTTAGTGACAATCCTTATCTTCTTATCTAAATAAAATATCATTGATAACATCAGAATTGGAACCACTTGTACCCATAAAAGTTTTAGGAAATTGTCTCAGCTTTCTAGGGTAAAAAATGGAGGTCATTTGGACTTCTAGAACTCCAGATATGAGTCAAACACTAAACAGTGCTAGGGTTAGAGGAAAGATTCAGACTTCTTTATTATTGCTATAATTTGGACTTGAAAATGACATTTTTAAATCTTGGGTTCTATATGAAAGTTGTAGTAGACCTATGTCTTACTTTTCCATCCATATAAAGTAGACCTAAATCTAAGATCTAAAGCTCTAGATATGACCCAATTACCAAACAGTATTCTGATTTGGATTGCACCGACATCTCTTTTCTAAGTTTGGCCATCTCTTTATCCTTTCAATTTCAGTTTTTAAATTCATCAATCAATCCTTTCATTTATGTGATAGGCTTGCATTTAAATTGAACATTTACCACAAATTAAAGGTATCTTATATTATTAGATATGTTATTACAAAACATGCTTTAGTTAAGGAGTTATTGATACTTCAAGTGCAAAATCATGATATAAAACCTTGATAAAAATGCATTTTTAAGTACTAAACACCTCCCCCAACCAGTTTTTTACTAGTCCCTAGTAATCAAAACGTTAAAATAGAAAAAAAAACTACAAATTCCACAAAGTAAAGTATTCATCATTCAACTTCCATTAATCTATCTAGATAAACAAACTCTCATTAAATTTATATATTTGATCAATACCTCTTAAACAAGATATTAATAAACCTTCCTTTTGTGCTTATATATCAACAAATAGTTATGGGTCTTTACTTGGAAGAAAACAAAATTGTTGTTCTAATGTTTAAGGTTAACTTCCTTGG
>NW_011500384.1:149204-174417 GCF_000495115.2 Populus euphratica
ATACAAAAAAATTATTTTATTTATTTTTTTTTTTTTTATTTTATTTTTTTTTTTTTTATATATATATATATATATATATATATATATAACTTAAAACACCACACATCTTTAACCCATGTAACAAGTTTTTGACTAATGACTCCCAGACTAGTTGGTCTTAGGGCATTAGATGTTGAAACACCCCTATGAGCTTAGTAACTCGAGTTGCAGATACTGATACGTAGATAGTGTAATGTTTAATTTCCTTAAGCTTTTCTCCTCAACCCATATAACAAATGTTAGGCTAATAGCTCTTAAGTCAGTTGACTTTAGGGTATTAGGTGTTAAAACACCCCTTTGGACTTAATTGCTTAGGTTAGGAAGGCTACGAAACCAAACTTATGTACATATTTATTATCATCATTTTTCTTTTCTTTTTTTCATTTTTTTTTTTGCAAATTATATACCATCCCTTTTCCTTAGTCTTTTACCTTTAACAAAAGAACATAAATAATGTAATAATCTAATGTGCAACCCCCAATCATATATTAAAGTGTGTGTGTTAAAATAAAGGTTTAAGAATACATGTTAAATGAGTATATGAGCATAATTAAGTGATAATAACACGAGAATTTGTAAATTTGAATATTTCAAGAAGTATTATGATAGATCTTGTTAAGAATGGTTACTAAGATGTGTATCAAGAGTCACTTTAACAAAAGAGCTCATTTATTCAGCCATCCTAATAATAATAATTTTGCACGTGCTTTATGAAATAGAAAACACAGTTAATTTTTTTTTTGTCAACTACTATCCTCTCCTCTCAACCAAAACGAGACATTGTCCTCAATGTCATAGAGTAGAAAGATAGAGTATAGAAGAAATCGTCTAAAATGGGGCTAGGAATAAAGAGGATAACAGAATGGAACAAGATTGCTTTGTGGGGCTAGGAATAAAGAGGATAACAGAATGGAACAAGATTGCTTTGTTGAAACACATTTGGAACCTGTGCAATGACTCAGATGGCTCAATCTGGTCTACTTGGATCAGATGTAATCTGTTGCGAGGTAGGAATTTCTGGACAATCAAGACGCCACAGAATTGCTCTTGGGCATGGAGAAAGATTCTAAAGCTCAGATCCTTAGCATGGCCGAAGATGAAGTACATCATAGGGGATGGCAGGACAACTTCTCTATGGTTTGACAATTGGCATCCTCACAGCCCGCTCGCAGATTCTTACGGCGACAGATTCATCTATGATTCAGGTATGGAAAAGAACGCGAAGGTGAATATGCTGATTCATAACTCAGAATGGAAAATTCCTACCACTCACGCTATTGGATGGCACCCCATTGTAGAAGCTATTCCTTCCAATTCTAATCCTATGATAGGGCAAAATGATGAGATTGTTTGGCTGGATTCACCAAATCACAGATTCTCGATCAAAATAGCTTGGGAACAACTAAGATTTCATCATACGATGGTCGAATGGCATGACATTGTGTGGTTCAAGAATGCTGTTCCAAGACATTCGTTTCTTCTATGGGTGGCTGTCCAACAGAAACTCACAACTCAAGATAGACTTCATCGATTTGGTATACATGGTCCCAATAGATGCTCACTCTGTCTCCGCAACTACGAAGATCACAACCACTTGTTCTTTGAATGCTCCTATACTAAAGCGATCTGGTGGGATGTTTGTGACAGATGCAACATTCCAAGAATGACAAAAGGATGGGATGAATGGATTCGATGGGCCACTGTCACTTGGCATGGCAAAAGTTTTGTCAATTTTTCTCGTAAACTCAGTTTTGCAGCTACAGTGTATCATATCTGGCAAGAAAGGAATGCAAGGACCTTTGCTGGAATATCTAGAACTCAGAATTTGGTCTTTCATCAAATTGAATGTATCATCCGTGATAAGCTTGATTTGATGAGGAACGTTCTACCAACAGATGAAAATAAAAGAATCCAACGAGCATGGAGGGTTAATAACATAGATTCTTCATTTGATATTTAGCTGGTTGTATTGGTTTCCCTAACGAATCAAGTTAGGTCTTGAGTTTTCAGTTCGGTGGCTAACATGTAGCCATCTGTTGTTTTACGTTTCTGTTCTCATTGTAAATCTGGGGTATGCCCCTTATAATCTTTGTATCGTTTTCCTTTAATATATACGTCAACTTACCAAAAAAAAACGAAATCGTCTAAAATAACAAATACTGATAAACATGAAACATACTTAAACAAATATAAGAAACAACAAAACACAAATATTATGCTATTAATAAAACCAAAAGATACAAATTTTTACAAACTAAGACTCAAGTCGTAGTTGTGAATGTGGCTCACATCTTCCCTTGGTTTTATGTTCAAGAACGGCTTAAACGCCCTCTATGGGTCGGGGATAGGCTTCCCATCCAATTTTCTTAAAAACCAACAAACAAGGTCTTTTTTAGTCAGATTTCCAAGACTATGTCGAGCATGTTCTCTATGGAATAGTGGCTATAAATCATGAATTGCAAGATGCACATCTCTACTAGGATGCGTCTCAAGAGTCAATATAAGATTATCTAAAGACCCCTTACTCAAGCCATCTTTAATGAATAGTATTTTATCTTCACAGTTTATAGATATCATTCCTAAAGAATGACATTGTGCATTGCAAGTCTATCTAGCACATCGTTGGCAGACTTTCAGTCGTTTTGCATAAGGTTTCTTTGCAAAAATGCTTTTACCTATTTCAGGCAGATATGAAATGAAAGAATTGTTCACCAAAAGAGATTAGTGACAGAGAGATCTGGAGAGAGAGAGATTAGTGATCAAACTGTCGGAGCTAGATCTACTTCGTCCACCGTTGGATCGTCCTCATTTTTTACTATATTGTTCGTTCCAACCTTCTCGAAACATTGACCAAATGGATCTTCATTTCAATCAACGAGGTGGGAGATATTGATCTCGCAATATTTCTACTGTTCTGCATTTTTAGTTGCAGCAAAGTGAATTAGGTTTTGTTCAAGCTTGATCTCCTTTTTTCACCGTTGGATCGTCACCATTTTTTAATATGTTGTTCGTCAGAACATGCTCTACAACTTGACCGAACGGATCATCATTCCAATCAATGATCTCGAACATACTGGCCTTGTAATTTTGTAATTCTCTTCTTCCTTCATGAACAAATCTGAATCTTGTTGTTTCTAAGATTAGTTTGTTGTTGTTTCTGAGCTTAGGTTACTTCTTAGACTCAGTTTCTCTTCTTAGAATTTGATATCTCTAGTATTTGTATGCTGCCATAATGTCCTTATGTTCTACTGTGGATTCTATTCCAATGGTTACCTCTAACATTGAACAACACAATGAAGTCAAGTTTGGACATATATTAAGATTAGAGCTACAAGATATGTTGAATAGCCATGGGATGAGAATTTCTCAGTTTACTAGTGTTAATCAAGTTGATTCTGAAGCTAGCATAGAGAAGAAACACTCTAATTCCCAAGCTGCTAATGTTGTTTCAGAAATGAATCATGTGTTGTGTTCTAAAGTTGATGAGTTGAAGGTAGGGTTTTAGCAACAAGACCAGCTAAACCTTAGCCCCAAATTGAATTTTTTAAATGCTTTAAAGGGTTCTGATGTTGATAACAATGAGGGTAGCAAGAACCTTGGTATTTCTCCAGTTTGTAATTTGCATTTTGCTCCCCCCACTATGACTGATGGTTGTGTGACAATAGCTCCTCCACTTGATGTGTTTGAGGATGGCTGCGAACTTTGGAAATCCACCCTAGTGGGTCATTTTGTGGGTCAGAAATTACCATATCCAGTTGTTAATTCCATTGCCAAAGGAATCTAGGGCTCCTACAGTCTATCAGAAGTTTTATCTTCGGATAATGGTTTCTTCCTATTCACTTTTGATTCTGTTGATCTGTCACTAATATCCTGGAAAGAGCCCCATGGCACATGGCAAACAGACCTTTGGTGCTTAAACGTTGGCAACCAAACATGCAATTTTTGAAAGGTGATTTGGTCAAAGTTCCGGTATGGGTTAGGCTGTATAATGTTCCTCTCGAGTATTGGACTATTAAGGGGTTGAGTTGTGTAGCTAGTGCTATTGGGGTTCCTCTTCATGCTGATCATACCGTCAAAGGCTTAGTTATGCAAGAGTTTGTGTTGAGATAGATGCTACGAAGACGCTAGTTAAGGAATACGACCTTCGCTGTCCAAATGGGTTATTCAAAACAATTTCAGCTGATTACGAATGGATACCGTTGAAGTGCAATAATTGTAATGTCTTTGGACACACCACAACGATATGTGCTACTAATAACGGTGATAATCTTACAGTGGAGGCAAAGGGTAAGAGGAAAGTAGGAGCTGCGAACTCTAAATCTGCAGATAAGAAGCAGAATCAGTTTCAATGGCAGGTAGTTTCTAAACGAAATAGGGGTTCTGTGAGTGGTGAGAATGGTCCTTTAGCATCTAAAGTGCGTAACTGTAATGAGAATGGTTGTTCGACATCTGGTACAAATATGTCTGATTGTAATATAAATGAGAAGGTTGCATCAGATGTGAGCAATGCTGATTGTTATGAAGATGAAAATCCTACCTCTCCTCTTGTTTTGAAGAGTTCACGAGGAGACATGAAGCAGGAGCAAGGGGGTACAAGTACTGCTTTAGATCAAAGTTTAGTCATCTCCAATACATTTGATTGCGCGACCGTGAACGAGGCTCTTTCCGTCAATAATCATGAGCTGAATGTAGATATTGACGCAATGGGAGGTGATACAGATGGGGAACAAACCAATAAGGAGTTGACGTCACCAATCCAGACAAGCCCACAAACTCTGAATTCCACTGAAAGGGAAACTGTTAATCAGTTAGCTATTAAGGCTAGAGACTCTCTAGAGAAAAAGAAAAAGGCTTCAAAAGCCTCTTCAAAGAATAAGAAATTTGTCTCCTCGCCTAGGAGCACGTCGAGGTAATCTTTGTGTTGTTGTTTGTACTCCTCTCTATTTTCCTATGATTATTGAATGCTGGAATGTTAGAGGTTTGAATGATCCCATCAAACATTCAGCATTGCGTCAGCTCATCCATCAAGAAAGGGTGACTCTTCTTGGTTTGGTTGAAACTCGGGTTAGAGACAAGAATAAAGATAATGTTTCTCAACTTCTTCTGCGTAATTGGTCCTTGTATAATTATGATTTCTCTTGTTATGGTTGTATTTGGGTTTGTTGGAATATTGATGTGGTGAAGGTGGATGTCTTCGAAATGTCAGACCAGGCTATGCATGTTTTTGTCACTATATTAGCTACCAACATATGTTTCAATGGTTCAATTATTTACGGAGACAATAGCGCTTCCTTACGTAAGGCATTATGGTCTGATATAGTGAGTCGTAGTGATGGATGGGAGTCCAGCCCATGGATTCTTATAGGCGACTTTAATGCTATCCACTACCAATCAGATAGGTTAGGAGGGTCTAGTTCGTGGGCTGGTCATATGGACAGATTGGAAACATGTATTCAAGAAGCGAAAGTGGATGATCTTCGATATTCAGGGCTGCATTATACTTGGTCGAATCAATGTCCTGAGAATTTGATTATGCGGAAACTAGATAGAGTGCTTGTCAATGAGAAATGGAATCTGAACTTCCCATTTTTGGAAACGAGATTTTTGCCATCGAGTATGTTAGACCATTCTCCTATGGTAGTAAAGGTTACTGGTGATGATCAGAATATAAAGAAACCATTCAGATTCTTCGATATGTGGATGGACCATGACGAGTTCATGCCCTTGGTGACGAAAGTATGGGGACAAAATTCGAGGGGTTGTCCAATGTATCAGCTGTGTAGCAAGCTAAGAAAACTAAAACGGGAATTGAAACTTTTCAATATGACTCACTTCTCCAACATTTCAGATAGAGTCAAAGATGCAAAAGTTGAAATGGATAAGGCTTAACAGGCTCTACATATAGCGCATAAGAATCCAACTTTGTGTATGCGAGAAAGGGATGGTGTACGTAACTACGCTTCTATCGTCAGGGCTGAAGAGAGTTTTTTCAAACAGAAGGCAAGGATACAGTGGCTTAGCTTGGGGGATCAGAATAATAGCTACTTTCACAAATCAGTAAATGGAAGACAACATAGAAATAAGCTTCTTTCACTTACAAGGGAGGATGGAGAGGTTGTCGAAGGACATGAGTCAGTTAAATCAGAAGTAATTGCGTACTTCCAGCGTGTGTTAAGAGTGGAACAGATGCCTAGGGTTCTGAATAAGGAAGAGATGGAATCGACAATTAACTTGAAACTGTCTTCAACGCAACATGTATTAGCACAAGATGTAACAAGGGAGGAGATTAAGCATGCTATGTTTAGTTTGAAGAACAACCAAGCCCCTGGTCCGGATGGTATAACGCAGGTTTCTTCAAAAGAATGTGGCACATAGTTGGGGAAGATGTAATCAATGCTGTTAGCTCTTTCTTTCAAACTCATAGAATGGTTAAAGAAATGAATGCTACATCCATTTCCTTTATTCCTAAAATTGCTAATCCTACGAGGTTGATAGATTTTTATCCTATATCTTGCTGCAATACCATGTATAAATGCCACGCTAAGATTCTAGCTGGGAGAATCAAAGTTGTTTTGCCATCTTTAGTAGGTTCGTATCAGACTGCTTTTATCTCTGAACGGAGAATCAGCGACAACATTCTTTTCTCTCAGGAACTACTGAAAGGCTATTATAAATCTACAGGACTTGCCCGTTGTGCTATGAAAGTAGATCTGATGAAGGATTATGACTCGGTTCGGTGGGATTTCATTGACGCTACGTTAATAAAAATGGGATTCCCTAGAATAGTCATTGATTGCATCATGGTTTGTGTTACATCATGTCAATTCTCTATCAACGTAAATGGTGAGCTTGCAGGTTATTTTCAAGGGGGAAGAGGGCTGAGACAAGGGGATCCACTTTCTCCATATTTGTTTGTCCTATGTATGGAAATCCTTTCAGGGCTATTCTGCAAGATGAGTGCCAACCAAAACTTCAAGTTCCACTGGAGATGTAAGAAGGACAACATTTCTCATCTTTGTTTTGCTGACGACTTGATGATTTTTAGCAAAGGAGATGTAAACTCAATTCGTATGATTAAAACTGTGCTCACAAAGTTTCAAGATCCATCAGGTCTGTATCCAAATCCAAATAAAAGTGACATCTTCTTAAGCGGTGTGTTAAATGCTGAGAGGGAAGAAATTATTCGTATTGTTGGGTTTACAGAGGGGGAGCTCCCTATGAAATATTTGGGAGTGCCTCTTATCTCATCTAGACTAAAGGCAATTGTAAGGGTCTCGTGGATCGAATCACCTCTAAAGTTCGACATTGGACTTGTAGAACACTCTCGTATGCAAGACGAGTACAACTGATTAATTCAGTTTTATTTTCCATCCAGGTCTATTGGGCATCTCTCTTCCTCTTACCTGGGCAAGTCATAAAAAATATGGAGCAAATTATGAGATCCTTTCTTTGGTCAGGTTCATATATGAGAACTACTGGGGCTAAAGTGGCTTGAGATCAGGTATGTCTTCCAAAAAAGGAGGGGGGGCTAGGAATAAAAAGGATAACAGAATGGAACAAGATTGCTTTGTTGAAACACATTTGAGATTCATTTATCTACAAGATCATTCAAACTAGTCGATTCATTTTCGCTGGGAAAATTATCAAAGTAAGCTTTTAAACGATATCTATTTACCTTAAAAACATTGTCATTCATTAGATTCTCAATATCAAAGGCCCCATAAAGATAGACATATTTCTCAATAAATGGACTGCTCCATCTTGATGTTAGCTCTCTAGGGAATAAATGGAGTCGAGAATTATAAAATAAAACTTTTTGACCATTATCAACTTTTTGACAATTTTCACAAGTTTTGCAAAATACATGTGTGTCCTTGAACATGGTGGGCCAATAAAATCCATTTTGAAAATTTTTTGCAGCTATCTTTTTTGACAAGAAATAACTCTCACATGCTTCAGAATAACAAAGTTGAATGACACTATTTAACTCATTGTCAGGAATGCATCTTTGAAATATTTAATCAGGACAATATTTGAATAAGTTAGGGTCATCCCAATAAAAGTTCTTCACTTCGTTCAAAAACATTTCTTTGTCTTGGGTACTTGATTAGTACTTAAAAGTGTATTTTTATCATGGTTTTATATTATCATTTTTGCACTTGAAGTATCAATAACTCCTTAACTAAAATATATTTTATAATAATGTATCTAATAATATAAGATACCTATAATTTGTGGTAAATGTCTATTTTTAATGCAGGTCTATCACATAAATGAAAGGATTGATTGATGACTTGAAGAACTTAAATTGCATGGATAAAGAGATGGTCAAACTTTTCCCATCTCATAGAACAAACTCTTTCAAAAGACAAATCACCACTTTCACTCAAAAACCAGGAGAAACATTTTACAAATGTTGGGATAGGTATCGAGACTTGCTTAGTACTTGCCCTCATCATGGTTTTGAAACATGGAGATTGGTTTCACATTTCTATGAAGGGTTAACACCTAAAGATAGGCAAATGGTTGAATTGATGTGCAATGGAACTTTTGAAGATAAAGACCCTGATGAAGCAATGGAGTACTTAGACTTGTTAGCTGAAAATGCTCAAAATTGGGACACCGCGGGTATATATGAGGAACCGAGTAAAACTCAACCTCATACATCTAGTGGAGGTATGTACAACCTTAGGGAAGATCATGACCTTCAAGCCAAGTTTGCATCTTTAGCTAGAAAAGTCGAGGCACTAGAATTAAAAAAGAGTGGTCAATTAAAATCTGTTGAAAACATTGTGTGTCAAATCTGTGAAACAAATGAACACTCAACCAACGATTGTCCAACCTTGCCTTCTTTTAAAGAATGTCTCCATGAACAAGCCCATGCTTTAAATAGTTTTCAAAGGGCCAACCATAACCCATACTCCCAAACATACAACCCTGGTTGGAGGAATCACCCAAATTTCAGTTGGAAGAGTGAGAACAACAATGCACAAACTTCACAACCACCGTTTCAAGCACACCACAATTTCCAAAATTCTCATGGATATGCACCTCCTTATGCTCCACCTCCTAGAAGAAATCTTGAGGAAACATTGCATGCATTCATTGAAAAGCAAGAGACAATCAATACTCAACTTGCTCAAAACATGACAGATTTTAAAGATACTCTTGCAAAATTAACATCTACTCTTAGTTTCCAAGAGAAAGGTAAGTTTCCATCTCAAACACAACAAAATCCCAAAGGGCAATACAATGCAAATGCAAGTAGTTCCGGAAGCCAACACATTGATCAAGTCAAATCAGTCACTACTCTGCGCAGTGGTAAGGTTATTGAAAAACCCTCTCTAAAACCTTATGAGAAAGATGATGAATCAATCTCTGAGGGTAAGGAAGGGGATGAATCTGAAAATTGCAAAGAAATGACTGATTCACCGCCAGCACTTCCATTTCCTCAAGCCATGACCAAACAAAGGAAAGTCAATCACAACTCTGAAATTTATGAAATTTTCAAACAGGTAAGGATCAATATACCATTGTTGGATGTTATTAAACAGGTTCCTTCCTATGCTAAATTTTTGAAAGATCTATGCACTGTGAAGAGGAAACTGAATGTGAAAAAGAAAGCCTTTCTAGCCGAACAAGTAAGTGCTATTCTTCAGAACAATAATGCTTTGAAATATAAAGACCCTGGTTGTCCTACAATTTCTTGCTTTATTGGAGAGCATAAAATTGAAAGAGCCTTACTTGATCTTGGAGCTAGTGTGAATTTACTTCCATATTCAGTTTTTCAGAGTCTCAATCTAGGTGAGTTAAAACCAACTTCTATATCTCTTTTACTTGCCGATAGATCTGTAAAAGTGCCTAGAGGAATAATTGAAGATGTGTTAGTACAAGTCGATAAATTCATTTATCCTGTGGATTTTATTGTCTTGGACACAGAACCTGTTGAAGCATGTAATTCATTTCCTGTTATTTTAGGACGTCCGTTTCTTGCAACCTCTAACGCATTGATTAATTGTAGGAATGGACTGATGAAGCTATCATTTGGAAACATGACATTGGAGATGAATATTTTCAACATTTGCAAGCAACCCGGAGATGATAATGATTTACAAGAAGTAGATCATATTGATGAATTAGTTTATGATCAACTTGAATCTACTTTAAGTAAAAATGAATTGGATGAAACTGAAGATTTGCAAATGGTTTATTCTAAGGAAGAAATCATGGATGAAACAAGCACCGAAAATGTTGATGCGAATCTTTTGTCAACAGTGACAACAGATTCGACATCTAACATCACACCAATCGATGATTACTTTCCTAACGAATCCTTACTTTCTCTTAATCCAATGCCTTGGTATGATAAAAATATCAATTTTCTTGCTTTAAGAGATTTGCCACCTGATTGGAGTATTCAAGACAAAGAAAAGTTTTTGAACGAAGTGAAGAGCTTTTATTGTGATGACCCTAACTTATTCAAATATTGTCCTGATCAAATATTTCAAAGATTCATTCCCGACAATGAGGTAAGTAGTGTCATTAAACTTTGTCATTCTGAAGCATGTGGAAGTTATTTCTCGTCAAAAAAGATAGCTGCAAAAATCTTTCAAAATGGATTTTATTGGCCCACCATGTTCAAGGACACACATGCATTCTGTAAAACTTGTGAAAATTGTCAAAAAATTGACACTGGTCAAAAAGTTTTGTTTTATGATTCTCAACTCTATGCACTCCCTAAAGAGCTAAGATTAAGATGGACCAATCCTTATGGGGCCTGTGATATTGAGAATTCAATGAATGACAATGATTTTAAGGAAAACGGACATCGTTTGAAAGCTTACTTTGATAATTTTCCTAGTGAAAATGAATCAGCTGGTTTGAATGATCTTGTAGATAAAGGTTGATTATTTTGTTTTTCTCACAATTTTTTTTTTATGTTTCTTTTTGAGTGATTTTTGCTAGTTTCTCTCACCCCGGTCAAATGGCGGACAACGGTACTCCGTGACTTAAGTCGGTTCTTTCAGTTTCCCACAATAACTGATATTTGTGTATATATTTGTGCAATTCTTTGAATCTCTCTTCCAATTCTCATTTGAAAATGGACACTAATCTTGAAAAATTGAAAAAGTATTTTCCCGCTCTGCCTCAGAATGCGATCACAAAAATTTACCGTGCTAGATGTGCAAGATTGAGATTATTAATGAATCATGGAATTCCTGAAGATATTCGCTGGTTGATTGAAGCAAAGGTCCGATTATCAGGTGAGTCCTCTAATTCCTTCATTTCACACATGCCTGGAACAGGTAAAAGTACTTTTGCGAAGAAGCGTCGTGCAAAACGACTAGAAGTCTGTCATCGATGTGCTAGATGGACTTGTAATACACAATGTCGTTCTTTAGGAATGGTATCTATAAACCGTGAAGATAAAATACAATTCATTAAGGATGGCCTGAGTAAGGAGTCTTTAGATAATCTTCTATTGACTCTTGAGACGCATCCTAGTGGAGATGTGCATCGTGCAATTCATGATTTATGGCCACTATTTCATAAAGAACATGATCGACTTAGTCTTGGGAATCTGCCTAAAAAAGACCCTGTTTGCCAGTTTTTAAGAAAACTGGATGGGAAGCCTATCCCCGACCCATAGAGGGCGTTTAAGCCGTTCTTGGACGTAAAACCAAGGGAAGATGTGAGCCACAATCACAACTACCTGTACATACACATGTTTTTTTCAAAAGTAAATAAATAAATAAAGAGAGACAGAGAGAGAGTGTGTGAGACTCCAGCTGGCCTACATATAGGTGTTATGATTGCCTTTTTAATTCCTCATCTATAAAACCCTCTTTTCCTTCCTTTCATTTCTACTCAACCCATACATTCAACAAATACAGAAGTGTGTAGAAATGGCAAGTTCCTCAAGTCATCAAATAAGAAATATTTGTGTTTTCGGTGGATCTAGTCCTGGGAAAGAAAAGGAGTTTTTAGAATCAGCAAATCATCTTGGTCAGGTGCTAGCTGAGAGAAAGATTCATTTAGTGTATGGGGGAGGTGACACGACGAAAAGATTGATGTCTTCTCCCAAGTGCAGGAGTGTCGAAGTAATAAATAACCCGGCAAGACCGGGGTCGAACCACAGGGAGGTTAATTGTACAAATTATAAATAACAATAATACAACAACAATAACAATAACAATAATAATAATAATAATAACAACAATAATAATAATAATAATAATAATAATAATAATAATAATAATAATAGTAGTAGTAGTAGTAGTAGTAGTAGTAATAATAATAATAATAATAATAATAATAATAATAATAATAATAAAGAAAGAGAAGAAGAAGAAGATGATGATGATGAGAACTTAGAGATGAAATATTAATGTAAGGATTAAGCAATAATAATAACAAATGTCAAGGTTAGAGGTTCCACTAATGGTATATCAAACAAGTATAGTATAAACTCTTATTATTGAATTGGAAACCACACACAAAGGAGGTTCCAATCAGATTATATATTGTTAACATGATTACATTAGTCATCTTATTCAATTAATGCTAATACTTGTAAATCTCGTCAAGCATTCATGATTATAACTTATGTTAACAACAAATCAAGTTCCTTTCATAGCTCAGGTGTCGGTTATACCATACATTATGGGCTATGAAAGTGCCAAGCATTTGTTGTACCAAGTGTTATACAACATAAATCAAGATTAATCATTTAACAAGCAAAGTATTAAAGAGTAAACAAGATAACAAATATAAAACATGTTAGTATCAAACATTAAAGTCCATATTAAGTTTACATTATACTTATTCTCACACCATTAGTGTAACCTTTTCACCTTGCCAAACATTAAGGTCCATATTAAGTTTACATTATACTTATTCTCACACCATTAGTGTAACCTTTTCACCTTGACATAATTAACTTAGCTAGACATAATGAAAGAAAGCAAAATAGATAAACAAAATAAGAACATAAAAGCTAACTAAGTAAAGGAAAGGAAATGAAAGGCATAAACTTGATATTAATGAAAGTAAAGCATAAACATTACAAAAAATACAAAGAGAGAAAGGAAGAGCATGATCTTGATCTGAACACCAAGATGCCTAAATGCATGGCAAATACCTCCTTTTATAGGCCAAAATTGGGAACTATTGATTTGATGACTAATTGATAAGTGGGTGGCCAACTCTTGACTTGGTGACAATCCTTATCTTCTCTTGTCTGCCCAAAACGTCATTGATAACGTCACAATTGGAGCCAGTTGCAAACATGAAAGTTGTAGGCAATTATGTCAGCTTTCTTGTGTAAACAATTCAGCTCATTTGGACTTCTAGAACTCCAGATATGGCTAAAATACCGAACAGTGCTCGGGCTGGAAGACAGATTCGGGCTTCTTTGTTGTTGCTACAATTTGGGCTTGATAATGACCTTTTTAGATCTTGGGCTCCATATGAAAGTTGTAGGCCTATGTCTTACCTTTCCATCCATATAAATTAGACCTAAATCTGAGATTTGTAGCTCTAGATATGGCCCAATTACCGAACAGTGTTCCGGTTTGGATTGCACCGACATCTCTTTTCTAAGTTTGGCCATCTCTTTATCCTTGCAATTTAAGTTCTTCAAGTCATCAATCAATCCTTTCATTTATGTGATAGGCCTGCATTAAAAATAGACATTTACCACAAATTAAAGGTATCTTATATTATTAGATATATTATTATAAAACATGCTTTGGTTAAGGAGTTATTGATACTTCAAGTGCAAAATGATGATATAAAACCATGATAAAAATGCACTTTTAAGTACTAATCACACCCCCCAACCAGCTTATTACTAGTCCCTAGTAATCAAAGCGTAAAATAGAAAAACAATTTGCAAATTCTTTTGTGTTTTCGGTGGATCTAGTCTTGGGAAAGAAAAGGAGTTTTTAGAATCAGCAAATCATCTTGGTCAGGTGCTAGCTGAGAGAAATGCATTTTTATAATGATTTTATATCATCATTTTGCACTTGAAGTATCAATAACTCCTTAACCAAAGCATGTTTTATAATAATATATCTAATAATATAAGATACCTATAATTTGTGGTAAATGTCTATTTTTAATGCAGGCCTATCACATAAATGAAAGGATTGATTGATGACTTGAAGAACTTAAATTGCAAGGATAAAGAGATGGCCAAACTTAGAAAAGAGATGTCGGTGCAATCCAAACCGGAACGGCTCGAATGAATGCAATGTTTAACCATGCTGATGCCTTCATTGCTTTACCAGGTGGTCTAGGCACATTGGAAGAGATCTTTTATATTTCCTCTTGGGCTCAATTGCACATTCACCATAAACCCATAGGTTTGTTAAATGTTAATGGTTATTATGATAAGTTGTTGTCTTTTCTTGATCATGCTGTGGAACAGGAATTTCTAACATCTTCTGCACGACAAATCATAATCTCTGCTGCTACTGCTGAACAATTGATTGACCAACTACAATCTTTCATTCCTGTGATTGATCCTTCCATGAGTCGCATAAATTGGTCATCTAAGGAAAGCCGTAAAAAGCTTAGATTGGATTTGAGCCTTCATTTGTGAATTTTTGTGTCTTTTGGTTTTATTATTATGTTTTGTTATTTCTTATTTTTGTTTCAGTGTGTTTCAGGTTTTGTCAGTGTTCGTTATTTCAGGTGATATCTTTTATACATTATGTTTTGTTATTTCTTATTTATATTTCAGTGTGTTTCAGGTTTTGTCAGTGTTCGTTATTTCAGGTGATATCTTTTATACTCTATCTTTCTACCTTAGAACATTGAGGACAATGTCTCGTTTTGGTTGAGAGGGTAGTAGTTGATAAAAAAAAAATTGTTTTTCATTTCATAAAGCATGTGCATAATTGTTGTTACTAGGATGGTAGAGTAAAGGAGTTCTTTTGTTAAAGTGACTCTTGAGACGCATCTTAGTAACCATTCTTAACAAGGTCTATTATAATACTTCCTGAAATATTCAGGTTTACAAACTCTCGTATTGTTACCACTTAATTCTGCTCATATACTTATTTAACATGTATTCTTAAACCTTAATTTACACACACACACTTTAACATATGATTGTGGGTTGCATATTGGATTATTACATTATTTATATTCTTTTGTTAAGGGTAACAACTAAGGGAAAGGGATTGTATATAATTAAAAAACAAAAAAAAAGAAAAAAAAAGAAAAAAAAGAAAAAAAAATGATGATAATAAAAATGTAGATAAGTTTGGTTTCGTAGCCTCCCTAACCTAAGCAATTAAGCCCGTAGGGGTGTCTTAACACCTAATACCCTAAAGTCAATTGACTTGGGAGCTATTGGCCCAACGCTTGTTACATGGGTTGAGGAGAAAAGCTTAAGGGAATCAAACATTGCATTATCTACATATCAGTATCTGCGACTCGAGTTACTAAGCTCGTAGGCGTGTCTTAACACCTAATGCCCTAAGACCAACTGGTCTGGGAGTCATTAGCTGAAAGCTCGTTACATGGGTTAAAGATGCATGATGTTTTAAATTGTATGTATATATATAAAAAAAAAAAAGAAAAAAAAAGGAAGAAAAAAAAAAAAAGACAAAAATAATAATCCCAACCCAAGGAAGTTAACCTTAAACATTAGAACAAAAATTTTGTTTTCTTCCAAGAAAAGCCCCATAATTATGTGTTGATACATTGAGCACAAAAGAAAGGTTTATTAATATCTAGAAAAAAAAAATTTTGTTTTCTTCCAAGAAAAGCCCCATAATTATGTGTTGATACATTGAGCACAAAAGAAAGGTTTATTAATATCTTGTTAAGAGGTATTGAGCAGATATATAAATTTAATGAGAGTTTGTTTATCTAGATAGATTAATGGAAGTTAAATGATGAATACCTTGCTTTGTGAAATTTGCAAATTGTTTTAACGCTTTAATTACTAGGGACTAGTAATAAGCTGGTTGAGGGGTGTGATTAGTACTTAAAAGTGCATTTTTATCATGGTTTTATATCATCATTTTGCACTTGGTAGGAGGTTAATTGTACAAATTATAAATAACAATCTTTAACAAAAGAACTCCTTTACTCTACCATCCTAGTAACAACAATTATGCACATGCTTTATGAAATGAAAAACAATTTTTTTTTTATCAACTACTACCCTCTCAACCAAAACGAGACATTGTCCTCAATGTTCTAAGGTAGAAAGATAGAGTATAAAAGAACAAATCTCCTGAAGCAAGAAAATTGATATTTTTATCATACCAAGGTATTGGACTAAGAGAAAGTAAGGATACGTCAGGAAATTAATCATCGATTAGTGTGATGTCAGATGTTGAATTTGTTGTTACTCTTGACAAAAGATTCGCGTTAAAATTTTTGGTGCTTTTTTCATCTGTGATTTCTTTCTAAGAATAAATCATTTGCGCATCTTCAGATTCATCAAACTTTGTTTTACTTACGGTAGATTCAAATTCATCATAAACTAATTCATTAATAAGATCTAATTCCTATGAATCATTATCATCTCCAGGTTGCTTGTAAATGTTAAAAATATTCATCTTCAAGGTGATGTTTCCAAAAGATAGATTCATCAGTCCATTCCAATAATTAATCAATGTGTTAGAAGTTGCAAGAAATGGACGTCCTAAAATAACAGGAAATGAATTGCATGCTTCAATAGGTTATGTGTTTGATTGTGCATCAAAAGTGTTATTAAGTCTCTTATTTTACATATGTATTTATTATTTTTATTTGGTTTTTTTTATAATAATTGATGTGCTTTTTAGTAATGAAGTTTGTTTTAATATTTCGATAGGTTTTTGGAGCTTAAATGAATTAATTCAGAAAATTCAACGTCGAAATTCAGAACAAAGAATTGAAGAGACATTTAATTGAAGATTGAAGCAAATCTTGGTTCAAATAAGTGCTCCAAATTTGTCCTAAAAATCAATTCTATTCCAATTCTAGAAAAGAATATCATATGATAAAACAAGCCGATCATAAAAAGCGGTCAAACAGTGTTCAAGACAACAAAATCCATAGGATAAATGAATTTATCAACTTGTACTACCACATTTCTCATCTTTGTTTTGCTGACGACTTGATGATTTTTAGCAAAGGAGATGTAAACTCAATTCGTATGATCAAAACTGTGCTCACAAAGTTTCAAGACCTATCAGGTCTGTATCCAAATCCAAATAAAAGTGACATCTTCTTAAGCGGTGTGTTAAATGCTGAGAGGGAAGAGATTATTCATGTTCTTGGGTTTGCAGAGGGGGAGCTCCCTATGAAATATTTGGGAGTGCCTCTTATCTCGTCCAGACTAAAGGCTGTTTATTGTAAGGGTCTCGTGGATCGAATCACCTCTAAAGTTCGACATTGGACTTGTAGAACACTCTCGTATGCAGGACGAGTACAACTGATTAATTCAGTTTTATTTTCCATCCAAGTCTATTGGGCATCTCTCTTCCTCTTACCTGGGCAAGTCATAAAAAGTGTGGAGCAAATTATGAGATCCTTTCTTTGGTCAGGTTCAGATATGAGAACTACTGGGGCTAAAGTGGCTTGGGATCAGGTATGTCTTCCAAAAAAGGAGGGGGGGCTAGGAATAAAGAGGATAACAGAATGGAACAAGATTGCTTTGTTGAAACACATTTGGAACCTGTGCAATGACTCAGATGGCTCAATCTGGTCTACTTGGATTAGATGTAATCTGTTGCGAGGTAGGAATTTCTGGACAATCAAGACGCCACAGAATTGCTCTTGGGCATGGAAAAAGATTCTAAAGCTCAGATCCTTACCATGGCCAAAGATAAAGTACATCATAGGGGATGGCAGGACAACTTCTCTATGGTTTGACAATTGGCATCCTCACAGCCCGCTCGCAGATTCTTACGGCGATAGATTCATCTATGATTTAGGTATGGAAAAGAACGCAACGGTGAATATGCTGATTCATAACTCAGAATGGAAAATTCCTACCACTCACGCTATTGGCTGGCACCCCATTGTAGAAGCTATTCCTTCCAATTCTAATCCTATGATAGGGCAAAATGATGAGATTGTATGGCTGGCACCCCATTGTAGAAGCTATTCCTTCCAATTCTAATCCTATGATAGGGCAAAATGATGAGATTGTATGGCTGGCACCCCATTGTAGAAGCTATTCCTTCCAATTCTAATCCTATGATAGGGCAAAATGATGAGATTGTATGGCTGGCACCCCATTGTAGAAGCTATTCCTTCCAATTCTAATCACGCTATTGGCTCCAAGATCAAGTAAGGCTCTTTCAATTTTATATTCTCCAATAAAGCAAGAAATTATGGGACAACCAGGGTTTTTATATTTTAAAGCATTATTGTTCTAAAGAATGACACTTACTTGTTTGGCTAAAAAGACTTTCTTTTTCACATTCAGTTTTCTTTTCACAGTGCACAGATCTTTCAAAAATTTAGCATAGGAAGGAACCTGTTTAATAGCATTTAACAAAGGTATATGGATCCATACCTGTTTGAAAGTTTCAAAGATTTTAGAGTTATGATTGACTTTCCTTTGTTTGGTCATGACATGAGGAAATGGAAGTGCTAGCGAGGAATCAGTCGTTTCCTTATGATTTTCAGATTCAACACCTTCCTTACCTTTAAAGATTGACTCATCATCTTTCTCACAAGGTTCAAGAGTGAGTTTTTTAATAACCGTATACGAAGAGTAGTGAATGATTTGACTTGATCCATATGTTGGCTTTCCGAACTACTTGCATTTGCATTGTATTGCCTCTTGGGATTTTGGTGTGGTTGAGATGGAAACTTACCTTTCTCTTGGAACTGAAAGCAGATGTCAATTTTGCAAGAGTATCTTTAAAATCTATCATGTTTTGAGCAAATTGAGTCTTGATTGTTTCTTGCTTTTCAATAAATGCATGCAATGGTTCCTCAAGATTTCTTCTAGAAGGTGGAGCATAAGGAGGTGCATATCAATGAGAATTTTGAAAATTTTGGTGTGCTTGAAACGGTGGTTGTGAAGTTTGTGCATTGTTATTATCACTCTTCCAGCTGAAATTTGGGTGATTTCTCCAACCAGGGTAGTATGTTTACGAGTATAGGTTGTGGTCAGCCCTTTAAAAACTGTTTAAAGCATGAGCTTGTTTATGGAGACATTCCTTAAAAGAAATAATTACTGGTTAAGTGTTCATTTGTTTCACATAATTGACACACAATGTTTTTAATAGATTTTAATTGACCATTTTTTTTTCAATTCTAGTGCCTCAATTTTTCTAGCTTAGATGAAAACTTGACTTGGAAGTCATGATCTGACACGACGAAAAGATTGATGTCTTCTTCCAAGTGCAGGAGTGTCGAAGTAATAAATAACCCGGCAAGACCGGGGTCGAACCACAGGGAGGTTAATTGTACAAATTATAGACAACAATTATAAGCAACAATAATAGCAATAATAACAACAACAACAATAGTAATAGTAGTAGTAGTAGTAGTAGTAGTAGTAGTAGTAGTAGTAATACAGAAGATGATGATGATGAGAACTTAGAGATGAAATATTAAAGTAAGGTAATAATAATAATAGTAGTAGTACTAATATTAATAATAATAATAATAATAATAATAATAATAATAATAAAGAAAGAGAAGAAGAAGAAGATGATGATGATGAGAACTTAGAGATGAAATATTAATGTAAGGATTAAATAATAATAACAAATGTCAAGGTTAGAGGTTCCACTAATGGTATATCAAACAAGTATAGTATAAACTCCTATTATTGAATTGGAAACCACACACAAAGGAGGTTCTAATCAGATTATATATTGTTAACATGATTACATTAGTCATCTTATTCAATTAATGCTAATACTTGTAAATCTCGTCAAGCATTCATGATTATAACTTATGTTAACAACAAATCAAGTTCCTTTCATAGCTCAGGTGTCGGTTATACCATACATTATGGGCTATGAAAGTGCCAAGCATTTGTTGTACCAAGTGTTATACAACATAAATCAAGATTAATCATTTAACAAGCAAAGTATTAAAGAGTAAACAAGATAACAAATATAAAACATGTTAGTATCAAACATTAAAGTCCATATTAAGTTTACATTATACTTATTCTCACACCATTAGTGTAACCTTTTCACCTTGACATAACTAACTTAGCTAGACATAATGAAAGAAAGCAAAATAGATAAACAAAATAAGAACATAAAAGTTAACTAAGTAAAGGAAAGGAAATGAAAGGCATAAACTTGATATTAATGAAAGCAAAGCATAAACATTACAAAAAATACAAAGAGAGAAAGGAACAACATGATCTTGATCTGGAAACCAAGATGCCTAAATGCATGGCAAATGCCTCCTTTTATAGGCCAAAATTGGGACCTATTGATTTGATGACTAATTGATAAGTGGGGGGCCAACTTTTGACTTGGTGACAATCCTTATCTTCTCTTGTCTGCCCAAAACGTCATTGATAACGTCAAAACTGGAGCCAGTTGCAACATGAAAGTTGTAGGAAATTGTCTCAGCTTTCTTGTGTAAAAACTTCAGCTCATTTGGACTTCTAGAACTCCAGATATGGCCAAAATACCGAACAGTGCTCGGGCTGGAAGACAGATTCGGGCTTCTTTGTTGTTGCTACAATTTGGACTTGATAATGGCCTTTTTAGATCTTGGGCTCCATATGAAAGTTGTAGGCCTATGTCTTACCTTTCCATCCATATAAATTGGACCTAAATCTGAGATATATAGCTCTAGATATGACCCAATTACCGAACAGTATTCCGGTTTGGATTGCACCGACATCTCTTTTCTAAGTTTGGCCATCTCTTTATCCTTGCAATATAAGTTCGTCAAGTCATCAATCAATCCTTTCATTTATGTGATAGGCCTGCATTAAAAATAGACATTTAACACAAATTATAGGTATCTTATATTATTAGATATATTATTATAAAACATATTTTAGTTAAGGAGTTATTGATACTTCAAGTGCAAAATGATGATATAAAACCATGATAAAAATGCACTTTTAAGTACTAATCATGATCTTCCCTAAGATTGTACATACCTCCATTAGATGTATGAGGTTGAGTTTTACTCGGTGCCTCATAAGTACCCGCGGTGTCCTAATTTTGAATATTTTCAGCTAATAAGTCTAAGTACTCTATTACTTCATCGGGGTCTTTATCTTCAAAAGTTTTATTGCACATCAATTCAACTATTTGTCTATCTCTAGTTGTTAACCCTTCATAAAAATATGAAACCAATCACCATGTTTCAAAACCAAAATGAGGGCAAGTATTAAGCAAATCTCGTAAGGATTCATGATTATAACTTATGTTAATAACAAATCAAGTTCCTTTCATAGCTCAGGTGTCGGTTATACCATATAGTATGGGTTATGAAAGTGCCAGGTATTTGTTGTACCAAGTGTTATACAACATAAATCTAAATTAGTCATTTAACAAGCAAAGTATTAAAGAGTGAACAAGATAACAAATACAAAACATGTTAGTATCAACAACTAAATATTAATTGAAAGGCATAAACTTGATATTAATGAAAGTAAAGCATACAAAGAGAGAAAGTAAGAGCATGATCTTGATCTGCAAACCAAGATGCTTAAATGCAATGCAAATACGTCCTTTTATAGGCCAAAATTGGGAACTATTGATTTGATGAGTGGGTAGCCAACTCTTGACTTGGTGACAATCCTTATCTTCTCTTGTCTGCCAAAAACATCATTGATAACATCAAAATTAGAACCACTCAAAAACATGAAAGTTGTAGGAAATTGTCTCAAATTTCTAGGGTAAAAAATTTAGGTTATTTGGATTTCTAGAACTCTAGATATGGGCTAAACACTAAACAATGCTCGAGCTAGAGGACAGATTCAGACTTCTTTGTTGTTGCTATAATTTGGACTTGAAAATGGCTTTTTTAAATGTTGGGCTCCATATAAAATTTATAGGCCAATGTCTTACCTTTCCATCTATATAAAGTAGACCTAAATCTAAGATCTACAGCTCCAGATATGACCCAATTACCGATCAATGTTCCAATTTGGACTGCACCGGCATCTCTTTTCTAAGTTTGGCCATCTCTTTGTCATTCCAATTTTAATTCTTAAATTCATCAATCAATTCTTTTATTTATGTGATAGGCCTGCATTTAAAATGAACATTTACCATAAATTAAAGGTATTTTATATTATTAGATATGTTATTATAAAACATGCTTTAATTGAGGAGTCATTGATACTTCAAGTACAAAATGATGATATAAAACCTTGATAAAAATGCAATTTTAAGTACTAAATAGAAAACAACCAATATTATTTGCTTTAGAAGCATAAAGTCTGTTCTTTTTCTCTATTTATAGTCGAACTCCCTTATGGAGTTGTCTCACCATCTTTGCCTTCTTTTCACTATCTAAACTTGCCTTTTCTTTAAAAGGCAAAGGAATTAAGTCCATATGAGTTAGTTGATTAAAACCATAAACAATTTCAAAAGGAGAAAAACTAGTAGTCGAATGCACAATTCTATTATAAGCAAACTTAACAAAAGGCAAACATTCTTCCAAACTTTTTAAATTCTTTTGAATTACAACATGTAAAAGTTGGGATAATGTTTTGTTCACTACCTCAGTTGGTCCATCTATTTAAGGATGACATGTTGAAAATAAGAGTTTACTTCCCAACTTTCCCTATGAGGTCTTCCAAAAGTAGCTAAAGAACTTAACATTACGATTTGACACTATAATTTAAGAATGCCATGCAAGCATACAATCTCCCTAAAGAACAAGTATATAATATGAGATGCATCATTTGTTTTATGATATGCAATGAAATGTGTCATTTTAGAAAACTTATTAATCACAACAAACATAAAGTCTCTACCTTTCTTTGACTTAGGTAAACTTAAAACAAAGTCCATATAGATATCTATCCAAGGTTCAATAGACACAAGTAATGGTGTATATAGTCCATGTGGTTATACTCTAGATTTTTCCCTTCTACAAGCAATGTACTATGCACAAATTCGTTGCACATCTCTTTTCATCATTGGCCAATAAAAATACTCATGCAATACATCCAAGGTTTTTGCAACCCCAAAGTGACCCATTAAACCACCCCCAATGTGCTTCAGGAATAAGCAATTTACGCAAAGAACTAGTAGAAACACATAATCTATTCTCTTTGAACAAATAACCATCCATCAAATAAAATTACCAAAAGTTGAATGCCCACATGCATTATAAATTTGGGTAAAGTTAGAATCGTTATCATACAATTCCTTCACATATTCAAAGCCTAACAATCAAGTATTCATGGTGTATAAAAGAACATATCTGCATGAAAGTGCTTCAGCCATGATGTTCTCTTTGCCTTGCTTATACTTGATTATGTAAGGAAAGGTTTCAATGAATTCAACCCATTTTGCATGTCTCCTATTCAACTTACCTTGTCCTTTTAGATGTTTCAAGGACTTATGATCGGAACTGATTACGAACTCTTTTGGCCACAAGTAATGCTATCATGTCTCAAGTGCTCTTACCAATGTATAAAGTTCTTTGTCGTAAGTGGAATAGTTAACTTCTTACTGAAATACACGACAAGTATCTCTAATCTTGCATCAAAATAACACCTATTCCCATTCCAAATGTATCACTTTCTATTTCAAATGCTTTCGTAAAGTCAGGTAAAGCCAAAACAGGTCTAGAGCATAATTTCTCTTACAAAAAAACAAAAGCCAATTCTTGTTCTTCCCTCCATTTAAACCCAACTAACTTTTAACAACTTCATTCAAAGGTACAACTATTGTACTAAAATCTTACCTCACTTACCGATTTGGGTGTAGACTAATCCTGGAGGGCCTTAACTTTCTCCTTATCCATCTCGATACCCTATGCAATGACAACTTAGCCAACAAACATAATTTTTTTTGTGCAAAAGGCACACTTTTTAAGATCAGCATACAATTTCTCACTATGCAACACACTAAGTACATTATGTAAATTGATTAGTACTTAAAAGTGCTTTTTTATCTATGTTTTATATCAACATTTTGCACTTGAAGTATCAATAACTCCTTAACTAAAGCATGTTTTATAATAACAAGTCTGATACTATATAATAACTCCAGATACCTTTAATTTATGGTAAATGTTCATCTGAAATACAGGCTTATCACATAAATTAAAGGATTGATTAGTGAGTTCAACTACTAAAATTTAGAAGACAAAGAGAGGGTGAAACTTTAAAAAGAGATACTAGTTTAGTCCAAAATGGAACATTGTTTAGTCATTGGGCCATATCTGGAGCTATAGAACTTGGATTTGAGTATGCTCTATATGGATGGAAAGCTAAAACATAGGCCTAAAACATTCATTATTATCCAAAACTCAATTCTGCCATTTGGAAGTCCAAATCTTAGTATCAAAGGAGAAGTCAGAATCTATCCTACAACCTAGATAATGTTCAGTATTCAGCCCATATCTCAAGTTCTAGAAGTCCAAATAACCTCAAATTTTTTTCGTTGGAAAGATGGGATAATTTCCTAGAACTTTATTCAAGTCTGTTCAAATTTTGACATTAGCAATGATGTTTTTTTCAAACAAAAAAGATAAGAATTGTCACCAAGTCAAGATGTGGCCACCCACTCAACAATTAGTCAATAAATCAATAGTTTCTAATTTTGGCCTATAAAATGAGACATTTGCTATGCATTTAGGCATCTTAGTTTTTATAACAAGATCATGTTCTTGCCTTTTTTCTTTATATTTTTATAATATTTAAGTTTTGCTTTTATTAATCTCTTGTCTATTCTTTTCCTTTCCTTTCCTTTACTTAGTTAATTTTTATCTTATTTATGTTCTTATCTTGTTTATTTATGTTTCTCTCTTTTATTATGTTTATTTAAGTTTATTAAGTCAAGTTGAAAAGGTTATACTAATGGTGTAAGAATAAGTGTAGTATAAACTTAACATGGACTTTAATATTTGATACTAACATGTTGTTATTTATAATTTATATGTTAGCCTACCTGTGGTTCAACCCCGATTTTGCTGGGTTGTTTATTACTTTGACACTCATATACTTAGGAGAAGACATCAATCTTTTGGTTGTCATAAATAATCA
>NW_011504856.1:0-4870 GCF_000495115.2 Populus euphratica
TCTCATTTTAATTTTAAACCAGGTATTATTCAACTTTTACCTTCTTTTCATGGCTTAGAATTGGAAAATCCATACTTGCATTTAAGGGAATTCGAGGAGGTCTGCAACACATATAATAACTTAAATTGTAGCATGAACACCATCAGATTAAAGCTTTTTCCTTTTTCATTAAAAGATAAAGCTAAAACATGGCTACAAAATTTAAGACCAGGATCCATTCGTGCTTGGGATGAAATGCAACAACAGTTTTTGAAGAAGTTTTTCCCATCTCATAGAACAAACTCTTTCAAGAGACAAATCACCACTTTCACTCAAAAACCAGAAGAAACATTTTACAAATGTTGGGATAGGTATCGAGACTTGCTTAGTACTTGCCCTCATCATGGTTTTGAAACATGGAGATTGGTTTCACATTTCTATGAAGGGTTAATACTTAAAGATAGGCAAATGGTTGAATTGATGTGCAATGGAACTTTTGAAGATAAAGACCCTGATGAAGCAATGGAGTACTTAGACTTGTTAGCTGAAAATGCTCAAAATTGGGACACTGCGGGTACATATGAGGCATCGAGTAAAACTCAACCTCATACATCTAGTGGAGGTATGTACAACCTTAGGGAAGATCATGACCTTTAAGCAAAGTTTGCATCTTTAGCTAGAAAAGTCGAGGCACTAGAATTAAAAAAGAGTAGTCAATTAAAATCTGTTGAAAACATTGTGTGTCAAATCTGTGAAACAAATGAACACTCAACCAACGATTGTCCAACCTTGCCTTCTTTTAAAGAATATCTCCATGAACAAGCCCATGCTTTAAACAGTTTTCAAAGGGCCAACCACAACCCATACTCCCAAACATACAACCCTGGTTGGAGAAATCACCCAAATTTCAATTGGAAGAGTGAGAACAATAATGCACAAACTTCACAACCACCATTTCAAGCACACCACAATTTCCAAAATTCTCATGGATATGCACCTTCTTATGCTCCACCTCCTAGAAGAAATCTTGAGGAAACATTGCATGCATTCATTGAAAAGCAAGAGACAATTAATACTCAACTTGTTCAAAACATGACAGATTTTAAAGATACTCTTGCTAAATTAACATCTGCTCTTAGTTTCCAAGAGAAAGGTAAGTTTCCATCTCAAACACAACAAAATCCCAAAGGGCAATACAATGCAAATGCAAGTAGTTCCGGAAGCCAACACATGGATCAAGTCAAATCAGTCACTACTCTGCGCAGCGGTAAGGTTATTGAAAAACCCTCTCTTAAACGTTATGAGAAAGATGATGAATCAATCTCTGAACGTAAGGAAGGGGATGAATATGAAAATTGCAAAGAAACGACTGATTCACCACCAGCACTTCCATTTCCTCAAGCCATGACCAAACAAAGGAAAGTCAATCACAATTCTAAAATTTATGAAATTTTCAAACAGGTAAGGATCAATATACCTTTGCTGGATGCAATTAAACAGGTTCCTTCCTATGCTAAATTTTTGAAAGATCTCTGCACTGTGAAGAGAAAACTGAATGTGAAAAAGAAAGCCTTTCTAGCGGAACAAGTAAGTGCCATTCTTCAAAACAATAATGCTTTGAAATATAAAGACCCTGGTTGTCCTACAATTTCCTGCTTTATTGGAGAGCATAAAATTGAAAGAGCCTTACTTGATCTTGGTGCTAGTGTGAATTTACTTCCATATTCAGTTTTTCAGAGTCTCAATCTAGGTGAGTTAAAACCAACTTCTATAACTCTTTTACTTGCCGATAGATCTATAAAAATTCCTAGAGGAATAATTGAAGATGTGTTAGTACAAGTCGATAAATTCATTTATCCTGTGGATTTTATTGTCTTGGACACAGAACCTGTTGAACCATGTAATTCATTTCCTGTTATTTTAGGACGTCCATTTCTTGCAACCTCTAACGCATTAATTAATTGTAGGAATGGACTAATGAAGCTATCATTTGGAAACATGACATTGGAGATGAATATTTTCAACATTTGCAAGCAACCTGGAGATGATAATGATTTACAAGAAGTAGATCATATTGATGAATTAGTTTATAATCAACTTGAATCTACTTTAAGTAAAAATGAATTGGATGAAACTGAAGATTTGCAAATGGTTTATTCTGAGGAAGAAATCACGAATGAAACAAGCACCGAAAATGTTGATGCGAATCTTTTGTCAACAGTGACAATAGATTCGACATCTGACATCACACCAATCGATGATTACTTTCCTAACGAATCCTTACTTTCTCTTAGTCCAATGCCTTGGTATGATAAAAATATCAATTTTCTTGCTTTAGGAGATTTGCCAGCTGATTGGAGTACCCAAGACAAAGAAAAGTTTTTGAACGAAGTGAAGAACTTTTATTGTGATTACCCTAACTTATTCAAATATTGTCCTGATCAAATATTTCAAAGATTCGTTCCCGACAATGAGGTAAGTAGTGTCATGAAACTTTGTCATTCTGAAGCATGTGGAAGTTATTTCTCGTCAAAAAAGACAGCTGCAAAAATCTTTCAAAATGGATTTTATTGGCCCACCATGTTCAAAGACACACATGCATTCTGTAAAACTTGTGAAAATTGTCAAAAAATTGACACTAGTCAAAAAGTTTTGTTTTATGATTCTCAACTCTATGCACTCCCTAAAGAGCTAAGATTAAGATGGACCAATCCTTATGGGGCCTGTGATATTGAGAATTCAATGAATGACAATGATTTTAAGGAAAATGGACATCGTTTGAAAGCTTACTTTGATAATTTTCCTAGTGAAAATGAATCAGCTGGTTTGAATGATCTTGTAGATAAAGGCTGATTATTTTGTTTTTCTCACATTTTCTTTTTTTTATGTTTCTTTTTGAGTGATTTTTGCTAGTTTCTCTCACCCCGGTCAAATGGCGGATAACGATACTCCGTGACTTAAGTCGGTTCTTTCAGTTTCCTAATTACTGATATTTGTGTATATATTTGTGCAATTCTTTGAATCTCTCTTCCAATTCTCATTTGAAAATGGACACTAATCTTGAAAAATTGAAAAAGTATTTTCCCGCTCTGCCTCAGAATGCGATTACAAAAATTTACCGTGCTAGATGTGCAAGATTGAGATTGTTAATGAATCATGGAATTCCTGAACATATTCGCTGGTTGATTAAAGCAAAGGTCCGATTAGCAGGTGAGTCCTCTAACTTCATTTCACACATGCCTGGAACAGGTAAAAGCACTTTTGCAAAGAAGCGTCGTGCAAAACGACTGGAAGTCTGCCATCGATGTGCTAGATGGACTTGTAATACACAATGTCGTTCTTTAGGAATGGTATCTATAAACCGTGAAGATAAAATACAATTCATTAAGGATGGCCTGAGTAAGGAGTCTTTAGATAATCTTCTATTGACTCTTGAGACGCATCCTAGTGGAGATGTGCATCGTGCAATTCATGATTTATGGCCACTATTTCATAAAGAACATGATTGACTTAGTCTTGGGAATCTGACTAAAAAAGACCTTGTTTGCCAGTTTTTAAGAAAATTGGATGGGAAGCCTATCCCCGACCCATAGAGGGCGTTTAAGCTGTTCTTGGACATAAAACCAAGGGAAGATGTGAGCCACAATCACAATTGCAATTTGAATCTTCATTTGTGAATTTTTGTGTCTTTTGGTTTTATTATTGTCTTTTGTTATTTCTTATTTTTGTTTTAGTGTGTTTCAGGTTTGTCGGTGTTCGTTATTTCAGGTGATATCTTCTATACTCTATCTTTCTACCTTTGAACATTGAGGACAATGTCTCGTTTTGGTTGGGGGGAGAGGGTAGTAGTTGATAAAAAAACAAAAAAATTGTTTTTCATTTCATAAAGCATGTGCATAATTGTTGTTACTAGGATGGCAGAGTAAAGGGGTTCTTTTGTTAAAGTGACTCTTGAGACGCATCTTAGTAACCATTCTTAACAAGGTCTATTATAATACTTCCTGAAATATTCAGGTTTACAAACTCTCGTATTGTTACCACTTAATTCTGCTCATATACTTATTTAACATGTATTTTTAAACCTTAATTTACACACACACACACTTTAACATATGATTGTGGGTTGCATATTGGATTATTACATTATTTATGTTCTTTTGTTAAAGGTAACAACTAAGGGAAAGGGATTGTATATAATTAAAAAAAAAACATGAAAAAAAAAGAAAAAAAAAGAAAAAAAGAAAAAAAAATAATGATAATAAAAATGTAGATAAGTTTGATTTCGTAGCCTCCCTAACCTAAGCAATTAAGCCCGACGGGGTGTTTTAACACCTAATACCCTAAAGTCAACTTACTTGGGAGCTATTGGCCCAACGCTTGTTACATGGGTTGAGGAGAAAAGCTTAAGGGAATCAAACATTGCACTATCTACATATCAGTATCTGCGACCCGAGTTACTAAGCTCGTAGGGGTGTCTTAACACCTAATGCCCTAAGACCAACTGGTCTGGGAGTCATTAGCTGAAAGCTCGTTACATGGGTTAAAGATGCATGATGTTTTTAAAGTATATGTATATAGAGTTAAAAAAAAAAAAAAGACAAAAATAGTAATCCCAACCCAAGGAAGTTAACCTTAAACATTAGAACAAAAATTTTGTTTTCTTCCAAGAAAAGCCCCATAATTATGTGTTGATACATTGAGCACAAAAGAAAGGTTTATTAATATCTTGTTAAGTGGTATTGAGCAGATATATAAATTTAATGAGAGTTTGTTTATCTGGATAGACTAATGGAAGTTAAATGATGAATACCTTGCTTTGTGGAATATACAAATTGTTTTTCTATTTTACGCTTTGATTACTAGGGACTAGTAATAAGCTGGTTGGGGGGTG
>NW_011504865.1:0-4837 GCF_000495115.2 Populus euphratica
CCCTCTATGGGTCGGGGATAGGCTTCCCATCTAGTTTTCTTAAAAACTGGCAAACATGGTCTTTTTTAGTTAGATTCCCAAGACTAAGTCGATCATGTTCTTTATGAAATAGTGGCCATAAATCATGAATTGCACGATGCACATCTCCACTAGGATGCGTCTCAAGAGTCAATAGAAGATTATCTAAAGACTCCTTACTCAGGCCATCCTTAATGAATTGTATTTTATCTTCACGATTTATAGATACCATTCCTAAAGAACGACATTGTGTATTACAAGTCCATCTAGCACATCGATGACAGACTTTCAGTCGTTTTGCACGACGCTTCTTCGCAAAAGTGCTTTTACCTGTTCCAGGCATGTGTGAAATGAAGGAGTTAGAGGACTCACCTGATAATCGGACCTTTGCTTCAATGAACCAACGAATATCTTCTGGAATTCCATGATTCATTAATAATCTCAATCTTGCACATCTAGCACGGTAAATTTTTGTAATCGCCTTCTGAGGTAGAGCGGGAAAATACTTTTTCAATTTTTCAAGATTAATGTCCATTTTCAAATGAGAATTGGAAGAGAGATTCAAAGAATTGCACAAATATATACATAGATATCAGTAATTGTGGGAAACTAAAAGAACCGACTTAAGTTACGGAGTACCGTTATCCGCCATTTGACCGGGGTGAGAGAAACTAGCAAAAATCACTCAAAAAGAAACACAAAAAAAAATGTGAGAAAAACAAAATAATCAACCTTTATCTACAAGATCATTCAAACTAGTTGATTCATTTTCACTAGGAAAATTATCAAAGTGAGCTTTCAAACGATGTCCATTTTCCTTAAAATCATTGTAATTCATGGAATTCTCAATATCACAGGCCCCATAAGGATTGCTCCATCTTGGTCTTAGCTCTCTAAGGAATGTATAGAATTGAGAATTATAAAACAAAACTTTTTGACCAGTATCAATCTTTTGACAATTTTCACAAGTTTTGCAGAATGCATGCGTGTCCTTGAACATGGTGGGCCAATAAAATCCATTTTGAAAGATTTTTGCAGCTGTCTTTTTTGACGTGCAATAACTTCCACATGCTTTAGAATGACAAAGTTTAATGACACTACTTACCTCATTGTCGGGAATGAATCTTTGAAATATTTGATCAGGACAATATTTGAATAAGTTAGGGTCATCACAATAAAAGCTCTTCACTTCATTCAAAAACTTTTCTTTGTCTTGGGTATTCCAATCAGCTGGCAAATCTCCTAAAGTAAGAAAATTGATATTTTTATCATACCAAGGCATTGGACTAAGAGAAAGTAAGGATTTGTTAGGAAAGTAATCATCGATTAGTGTGATCCCAGATGTCAAATTTGTTGTCACTTTTGACAAAAGATCTGTATCAACATTTCAGTGCGTTTTTCATCAGTGATTTCTTCCTCAGAATAAATCATTTGCAAATCTTCAGATTCATCTAACTCATTTTTACTTAAAGTAGATTCAAGTTAATCATAAACTAATTCGTCAATATGATCTACTTCTTATAAATCATTATCATCTCCCGGTTGCTTGCAAATGTTGAAAATATTCATCTCCTATGTCATCTTTCCAAATGATAGCTTCATCAGTCCATTCCTACAATTAATCAATGCGTTAGAAGTTGCAAGAAACGGACGTCCTAAAATAACAGGAAATGAATTACATGCTTCAACAGGTTTGAAGGTCATGATCTTCCCTAAGGTTGTACATACCTCCACTAGATGTATGAGGTTGAGTTTTACTCGGTGCCTCATATGTACCCGCGGTGTCCTAATTTTGAGCATTTTCAGCTAACAAGTCTAAGTATTCCATTGCTTCATCAGGGTCTTTATCTTTAAAAGTTCCATTGCACATCAATTCAACTATTTGCCTATCTTTAGGTGTTAACCCTTCATAGAAATGTGAAATCAATCTCCATGTTTCAAAACCATGATGAGGGCAAGTACTAAGCAAGTCGCAATACCTGTCCCAACATTGGTAAAATGTTTCTCCTGGTTTTTGAGTGAAAGTAGTGATTTGTCTTTTGAAAGAGTTTGTTCTATGAGATGAAAAAAACTTTTTTAAAAACTGTTGTTGCATTTTATCCCAAGCACGAATGGATCCTGGTCTTAAATTTTGTAGCCATGTTTTAGCTTTATATTTTAATGAAAAAGGAAAAAGCTTTAATCTGATGGTATTCATGCTACAATTTAAATTATTATATGTGTTGCAGACCTCCTCAAATTCCTTTAAATGCAAGTATGGATTTTCCAATTCCAAGCCATGAAAAGAAGGTAAAAGTTGAATAATGCCTGGTTTAAAATTAAAATGAGATGCATCGGAAGGAAAAACTATGCATGATGGTGCACTTGTTCTTGTGGGATTCATGTGGTCTCTAAGTGTTCTAGCACGGTTATTCTCATTATTTTCATTATGAAGTGATTGATTATCTTCTTCGACCATATTTTCTGAAAATGATGAGGATATCCTACAAAGTCTACCACTTGATGTACATGACCACACTCTCATGCACGTGCAGGAATAAAATAAAAGGAAGAAGAAAATAAAAGAAGAAGAAACAAGAGAAAAGAAACAAAGTTATATACAAGAAAAGTGAAAAGAGAAAATAAAATAAATATTATAATTTATACAAAAACTTACCTCCCCGACAACGACGCCAAAAACTTGACACGACTAAAAGGTTGATGTCTTCTCCCAAGTGCAGGAGTGTCGAAGTAATAAATAACCCGGCAAGACCGGAGTCGAACCACAGGGAGGCTAATTGTACAAATTATAAACAACAATTATAAAACAACAACAACAACAACAACAACAACAACAACAACAACAACAAGAATAATAATATTAGTAGTAGTAGTAGTAGTAGTAGTAGTAGTAGTAATAATAATAATAAAGAAAGAGAAGAAGAAGAAGATGATGATGATGAGAACTTTGAGATGAAATATTAATGTAACAATTAAACAATGATAATAACAAATGTCAAGGTTAGAGATTCCACTAATGGTATGTCAAACAAGTATAATATAAACTCTTATTATTCAATTGGAAACCTCATATAAAGGAGGTTCCAATGAGATTATAAATTGTTAACATAATTACATTAGTCATCTTATTCGATTAATGCTAATACTTGTAAATCTCGTCAAGCATTCATGATTATAACTTATGTTAACAACAAATCAAGTTCCTTTCATAGCTCAGGTGTTGGTTATACCATACATTATGGGCTATGAAAGTGCCAAACATTTGCTGTACCAAGTGTTATACAACATAAATCAAGATTAGTCATTTAACAAGCAAAGTATTAAAGAGTGAACAAGATAACAAATACAAAACATGTTAGTATCAAACATTAAAGTCCATATTAAGTTTACATTATACTTATTCTTACACCATTAGTGTAACCTTTTCACCTTGACATAACTAACTTAGCTAGACATAATGAAAGAAAGCAAAATAGATAAACAAAATAAGAACATAAAAGTTAACTAAGTAAAGGAAAGGAAATGAAAGGCATAAACTTAATATTAATGAAAACAAAGCATAAAAAATACAAAGAGAGAAAGGAAGAGAATGATCTTGATCTGGAAACCAAGATGCCTAAATGCATGGCAAATGCCTCCTTTTATAGGCCAAAATTGAGAACTATTGATTTGATGACTAATACCTTGACATAATTAGCTTAGCTAGACAGAATAGTGCTCGGGCTGGAAGACAGATTCGGGCTTCTTTGTTGTTGCTACAATTTGGACTTGCAAATGGCCTTTTTAGATCTTGGGCTCCATATGAAAGTTGTAGGCCTATGTCTTACCTTTCCATCCATATAAATTGGACCTAAATCTGAGATCTGTAGCTCCAGATATGACCCAATTACCGAGTACCTTTCCATCCATATAATTTAGACCTAAATCTGAGATCTGTAGCTCCATATATGACCCAATTACCGAATAGTGTTCCGGTTTGGATTGCACCGACATCTCTTTTCTAAGTTTGACCATCTCTTTGCCTTTGCAATTTAAGTTCTTAAAGTCATCAATCAATCTTTTCATTTATGTGATAGGCCTGCATTTAAAATGAACATTTACCACAAATTAAAGGTATCTTATAAAACATGCTTTAGTTAAGGAGTTATTGATACTTCAAGTGCAAAATGATGATATAAAACCATGATAAAAATGCACTTTTAAGTACTAATCACACCCCCCAACCAGCTTATTACTAGTCCCTAGTAATCAAAGCGTTAAAACAATTTTTAAGTACTAATCAATATATATATATAAACAAATATGTATGTACAAGCAGTTGTGATTGTGGCTCACAGCTTTCCCTTGGTTTTACGTCTAAGAACGGCTTAAACACCCTCTATGAGTTGGGGATAGGCTTCCCATCCAGTTTTCTTAAAAACTGGCAAACATGGTCTTTTTCAGTCAGATTCCCAAGACTAAGTCGATCATGTTCTTTATGAAAATGAGGCCATAAATCATGAATTGCACGATGCACATCTCCACTAGGATGCGTCTTAAGAGTTAATAGAAGATTATCTAAAGACTCCTTACTCAAGCCATCCTTAATGAATTGTATTTTATCTTCATGGTTTATAGATACCATTCCTAAAGAACGACATCGGTGATAGACTTTTAGTCATTTTGCACGACGTTTATTTGCAAAAGTGCTTTTACCTATCCCAGGCATGTATGAAATAAAAGAGTTGGAAGACTCACCTGATAATCGGATTTTTGCTTCAATTATCCAGCGAATATCTTCAGGAATTCCATGGTTCATTAACAACCTCAATCTTTCACA
>NW_011504968.1:0-4596 GCF_000495115.2 Populus euphratica
GAAACCATGACAGAACAAGAATTATTTGAATGGTTACAGAAGGCAGTGCAAGCAGGCGAGTTTGACAACTACAGTTCTGGCATCTCTAATGACAACCCATCAGCCAAGGCCGGAAATGGTCCAAAGAGTGGCGGAGGTGGCAGTAGCAGTGGCAACAAAAGGAAGAAAAGGGGAAGAAGCAATGATGAAAGTTATATATTCTTTCATCCTCATCCCCCTCAAGTCTTGTAAGCATTTTGTAATCCTATAGGGCTTATAGGCTTCAACTTGAAGAGAGGTTGTGATCTTTCCTAATTTGAATAAAGGCCAGAGGGAAAAGGGTTGAAGTTCGTTGAGTTGTGTGCTAGCATGGGTAAAAATGGTTTTAAGCCTGCATCACAATTCGTATATTGCTGCGATGTTTTGGCAATCAGATGCGGGGAATCCACATCAACCAAATAGAATGCCAGCAAGAATGGCAGTGACACTCAACGCCTCTGTGTAGCCTCTTTCAGATCACCGTGCAGTTGGCTGCTTATCTTACTGATGTTAAAAGGCTTGATGAGCTTCTGCAATTGTGAAAAAGGTTTAGGATCTGTATCATCGGGAAAACATGTGAGTTTATAGAAAGAAGGGATCAGAACTCAAAGACTTCATGTCTTCATCCCTCACTTTTCATTCTTAAAAAGAGAATCACTCAGGCCCATCCCATGTACGTACTCAAGATTAGAAGATGAATCAAGGGATAAATAAAGAAAACCAGAAAAAACGAAAATGTTTAAATTGAAATTGCTATGTTAATATATTATTAATTACCGAAATTATTAACCTCAGAAGGAGAAAAAAGAAAGGGAAATGCTTTGAATGTGCTGGGATTATGTTGATTCTTTTGTGTTAAGCTACGCTAACGGTCTTTGATTTGATTTTTTTTTTCTATTCTTTTCTTTTCCTTACTAGAATGCATTGAATTATTGTGATCTTAAAATGAAAATTCATATGATACTTTAACTGTAAAGAAGATAGATTTTTTTAAAAAATATTTAAAAAATACAGAAAAAAATTATTTTTTATTTCAATTAAAATTTTTAATATTTTTAAATTATATGTATTAATATTAAAAATAAATTATTTTAATAAATTATTTTAAATTTGTTTAGAAATAACAACTGCTATATTTCCAAACCTCAGCTTGCAATTTTTTTTTTTGTGATTTCTCAAGTTCTTGTCCTGGATTATATGTTTGTATCCTCCAAATTACAAGTATGACCTTCGAAATCTTCGAAAATCACCGAAACACCTTACGAAGTACATGTAATAATTTCCTGGAAAGGATTATCTCCCTTTCCCCTTCGCCTCAGCCATGGAGACGCTATTATACAGAACGGCAACTTTTCCAACTCCAAAACATAGAGTGTTTTCCCACCGTATCCAAAATAAAAGCTTGTTTATTGCAAGTGGTAGTCACTCTTTTTCTGCAAGGCCATTATTTCCTTCACTGGGACTGAGAAAATCGGTGATAGTTGATGCCAAAAAGAGCAACAAAAACAATAATAACAAGAAGAATAAACAAGACACTCATAGCTTTGTAGCCAAACCAGATGAAGCCATTGGGCCTTTCCCTGAAGCTATTTTGCTTAAAGAGGTCATTTTCATACCCCTCCCATTTCTTTATTTCTTTATTTGCTTATTTTCTCTTTAATTTGTTGCGTCTTTTTTTTAAAGTCATGATTGGTTTTTGTGGGTTTGGCTGTTCTTGTGTTTTAGTTTGTTTGATGTTTTGAAATGTTATTGTTCTCAGTTTTTTTTAGGAAAAAAAACCGGATGAGTTGCATAATTTGTTAGTTTTGGGTAGATTTTTGGCTTTGGTTTTGAGATGTGGGTATTCATATTTGAATTGCAGAAGAAAGCGCAGGAGGATGGTAGAGTTCTGCCTGAGTTTGCTGATGCTGAAGAAGGTTACTGAATGCAACTCTAATTTCATTTAATGTATTTTGCTTGCTTGTTTTCTTACCTCTTTGTTTAGAGAGAAAGATAGTTCGATTTGTGTAGATTGAAGTGAAATGCTTGTTTGTTAATTTGCAGAGAAGCTCTTTGAATTTTTGAACCTTGAGCTGCAGAGTGAATTGAAAGTGGAGCGATGTAAGTTTACTGCGTTCGGATTGCTTCTTATTCTTCTTTGTTCTTTGTTTGAGGGAAAAAAGAGAGAAGGAAATGATTTCTGATTGTAGTGATTTTTCAATTCCCTTGTTTAACTTTCCCGTTACCCTTTAGCTTCTGCGCTTCTTTGGGTTAACTAGTTGTGATTCATTCACCTTTGTTGTTGAATCGGACGTGTATGCTAATATTTTAATTTTATTTCCTCTGTTGTCTGTGCAGTGCGCCATTATGAAGTGGTGTATCTAATCCATGAGAAGCACGATGAAGAGGTTGGCAGTGTGAATGAGAAAGTTCAAGGTCACCCTCTGTCTTTCTCAACCCTTTAATGCCTTTGGTGAATCATTCTAATATAATTTCTTTTTAGCTATATCGATCCATACATTTTGAATTCCAATTTGCATACATCTTGGTTTCACTTTGTTTTTGTTGATAATGGAATCTTTCATGGACCTCTTTCACATAAGAGAACATGAAATTGTCACTTTTGATTCATATGGCAACAATTCATGAAAAATTAAGGCCTGGAGGACCTTATGGCTTACCATCTTTAGTCAGTGAGCTGCCTAATTGTGAAACTTGATGCTATACGAGGTCTCAGTGGCCCACCCTCTTGCCTTTGGCATGCTCAAAATCTCTGAACTTTCCAAAGAAGCATGTTGGAGGATAGAGCTTGTAGCTCGTGGGTCCTCGGACTACCTGGATTACTGAACTCCAAAAAGTACTGATTGATTTGTACTTAGCAAGAGACCAATCTGTTTTTGTGAGCCATGGGAGGACAATCATTCCACAGATAATGTAATTGCAAGGAAACCTTTTCTAGACACCTTTTCTCCACACTATATATAGCATGCTAAGACACTTGTGACAAAGGCTAAGTACTCATTGATCAATGATGCAGCCTGTA
The DNA here is from genome assembly GCF_000495115.2 of Populus euphratica. Lineage (NCBI taxonomy): Eukaryota > Viridiplantae > Streptophyta > Magnoliopsida > Malpighiales > Salicaceae > Populus > Populus euphratica. The sequence goes on from NW_011504968.1 coordinate 3,041, forward strand.
ATTGGCTCAGGATTCTTTGGACTTATTTGAAGTAGACTTAAGAGGAACCTCCCTTGGGATTTTCCATTATCACGTGTACTTTGCTCATCCATTCAAGCAACCATTGATTCTTGAATCACTGCCGTTCACTCCTATTAGCTCTCATGTTTCCCTGACTTTTCTTTGACCTATTCTTTGATTTCTCTCACTTGGATGGTCCACTTGTTAGTTGTTATCCTTCTCATCTCAACCTGCAATCCATTTAACATATCCCTCAACTAGCATATCCTCTGTCATGCAGAATATAACCTGGCACTAGTTCTTGATGCTTGAAAAGCATGGCTCAAATCAATTTCTGAGGTTGTTGATTCTTTTCTTTCTTTCTTTCTTTGTTTTTGTGTCATCTCTGAGTGGGTGAAGTACTAGTCGATGCTGTTGCTAGCTAGGAAATTCCTATAAATATGTTAAGAAAAATCAAGAAGAATGACTTTCTAGTCTAGCTTGTTTGGAATACTAAGAATTGAATTCAATTCTTAAAAAACTTAAAATCGAATTCAATTACCATGCCTGGAATAAATGGTGAAGTAAGGAATTGGAATTCAATTTGTTAAACAATCCACTGTTACAAATCGTATCTCAAGAGCTGCTGCGATTTACTACTGTAATATTGATAATTACTGTTTAAAATATGTATTACCTAAACTGTCCATTCAATCTCATCTCAAACAAAAGGAAGATGATGGAGATGAGGGCGATAAAGGAAACTTAAAAATTGAATTTTTATTAATGATTTTGAATTCAAGTACAGAGGGTTGGGTATTCCAAACAGGTGAATTCAACTAATTTGCCAATTGAATTTAATTTTGCTCTTATAATTTCAATTTGATGGCGAATTGGTTCCTAACATGCTGATACAGATTTTCTGTAAGCTTGTCTAGGTTGCTGTTAATTTATCATGCTTTATGGTTCTCAGCTGTTATCTCCTATCGAGATATGACCTGATACAGGCATACAGCATGCATAGTTAAACCTTTACTAAGAGTTATGTGACGTACAATTACTTTTATTTCATTTATGTAGTTTGTTATTCATTTCATATTTAAAGGATCCAATGCTGCATCTGTTGCCATCTTATATGAATTTCATTCTTTATTTCCAATATTCTGCTATTTGCATGCCAAGCTCTTCTTCTTAATGGAACACACATTCACATGCATATTGCTTGACTTTGCTAAAGCTCCTCATCTTCTGCAGTGGATTTAACTGGCAATCTTCTACTGAGGTTTCCATTAAAAGTGGCTCTGCTGATTCTTATACCTTGTAACCACTTGTTGCAGATTTTGTGAGGGAGAAGAAAGGCAGGATATGGAGATTCAATGATTGGGGCATGCGAAGGTTAGCATACAAAATACAGAAAGCCAAAAATGCTCACTACATCTTGATGAACTTTGAGTTGGAAGCCAGATGGATCAATGACTTTAAGAACATGTTAGACAAAGATGAAAGAGTCATCCGGCACCTCGTGATAAAGAGGGATGAAGCAATCACAGAGGATTGCCCACCTCCACCTGAGTTCC
>NW_011504878.1:0-4814 GCF_000495115.2 Populus euphratica
GTTCGAGTAGGTGTGGATCTGTCCCTTGTCATACTTGACGTAGTTACATTAGTTCGGACACCTCCTCGTTTCTATTGCCTCTCTACACGACTTGCAAGCTTTATAACATCCTCAAGGAAGATGTACAGTTGCAATTCAACCACATTAGCTATATCCTTCCTCAACCCTCCAAGAAATCTAGCTATTGTTTGTTCTTGGGGTTCCATCAATTCACATCGAATTTGTAGCAACTCAAACTCTTTCACATACTCTTCCACGCTTAAAGATCCTTTTCGCAAAGTCTAAAGTCTGATGTATAGCTCTTGTTTATAGTAATCAGGAACAAATCTCTTCTTCATCACTCTTTTCATAGTTGCCCACGTTCTAATCTCCTCTTCTCCATCCCTTCTCCTCTGAATCTTTAAGTTTTCCCACCATAAAAGAGCATAATCTGTAAACTCAAGTGCTGCCACCTTGCACTTCCTTTCTTCAGAATATTCATACCATTCGAACACCTTCAACCTTCTGAATCCATTCCAAGTATTCCTCGGGTGAACTACTTCCTCGAAACGGTGGAATCTTAAGTTTGAGACCACTAGGAGGATTATTATTCTGTCTTCTTGGTCTGCCCCTGTCGTCGGCCTCATCATCCCCATTTGGATCTCCATCAGCTTCTAGAAAATCATTTCGTGGCACCCTAAGTGCTTGCCTCTGCTGGGGTTGCAAATTATTTCTTTGCATCATTTACATGAGGGTATGCAACTGTTCACGAATTCCGGTCATTTCATCCCGAATCTCAGCATGAGATTGTTGTAATCCCATAACCTGTGCCTGTTCTAAACTTAACCCTCTTGGCAAATCTTCTTTATCTGCAGCCATAATTAAGTTTATCAACCTCAATTCCTGCAAGCCTTTCTTCTATTTCTGGCTCCTGCCTTAGATCGCAACTGATGCTCTGATACCAGATGTTGTGCCGTGAATGATTCAAAAATCGGCAATAATGAATCTGACGAAAATGGATGAAGGATGGGTCTGGTTGTATTGTCTTTCTTTTGGTGTTTAGGCTAGATTATAGTATTTTTTAAGGTAAATAAAATAGAGGATAAACTAGAGTGATACTTTGATAAGTTGATCTGGATGCCACAAAGATCAATCTAGGATTTTGACGCCACACTCTTTGTGATTGAAGAGTGATAAGTCAGGTAGGGTTCTTCACAAATCAATTTGGAAGAATAACTCTTAATTCTCAGAATTAAGTTCAAATATTGGCCAAAAGTTCTTTATTACATATTCTGATGCCATATTTATAATGGAACATCCCTCCACACTTAGGAAAATTCAACATGACAAAAATCAAGCCCAAAACTTGCAATCAAGCCCAAAAATTGGACTTTGACAAAGTAACCAGACAAATTAAACTAGCACACATTTTCTTACTTTAATTGAAACATAAACAGACCAAATTTAAAATGGCTATAACTTCTTGCACAAACAATCTGGAAAGATCAGTCCAATGCAATCATGGTTGGACAATCTGGAAAGATCACGTTCTGAACTTGAAATCCACCTAGATTAGTCTTGTTTTCACATGCAATGGATGACTTTAAATTCGGGTTCAAATTCATCTACTGTTCTGACGTATACAACATCAATTTCTTAACTTATTTGCATTATCAACCCAAATTCAAGTAGTCCAGCATCAAAAGAACCATTAAGGGCTCTTCCCATCTTTAAGCTCCAATTGTAGGCAACTAAGCACCCTTGAACCAATTTGAAACTGATTGCCAAATTTTAACTCCGATGCAGCTTCAATCATTCCAATCTGACTCGTCAAGGTCCTTTGTAGTTGTTTCGCTCTCGCTCTTGTCATTGGACCATCTGAATCCTCTTGCATATTTGATTTACCTTTACGAGATGGATTATCATTCCCATGATGCACATCACTTTCCATCCATATAAAGTAGACCTAAATTTGAGATCTATATCTCCAGATATAACCCAATTACCGAACAGTGTTCCGGTTTGGATTGCACCGACATCTCTTTTCGAAGTTTAGTCATCTCTTTGTCCTTTCAATTTAAGTTCTTCAATTCATCAATCAATCCTTTCATTTATGTGATAGGTCTGCATTTAAAATGAACATTTACCATAAATTAAAGGTATCTTATATTATTAGATATATTATTATAAACATGCTTTAGTTAAGGAGTTATTGATACTTCAAGTGCAAAATGATGATATAAAACCATGATAAAAATGCACTTTTAAGTACTAATCAGATGCCATTAGCCGAAGCTAATCAATCATTTGACACCATTTCACGTTTGACAATCTGTTACCTATTCTAACCCAATATGGTAACATTCATGTTAAAGTATCACATTATTTAACGTATGAAAAAGGAAAGTGGAAGTCACCTACCTGCTCCACCTGTGGTTTGTTCTTGTCTTGACGATGGTCCGATCCCGACCGCACCACCTAAGACAACAATGGTCACAAATCAGTACATTTGTATTTTTGAATCACACTTGTCACCACACTTATTTCAAAAGTTCATATATTCACATTCAAGTGTTCCACATTTTACACCATCATACCATGAAATTGTTACTAGCATTTAAGTCATTTTTGCCTAGGAGGCTTATTGTAGAAATCGGCAACGAGAACTGGTTCACTGCAGGCTGCCAAATTCGGCAGCGAGAACTGGTTCGCTATAGGCTGCCAATTCGGCAGCGACAACTGTTTCGCTGCCGGCAGCTAGTTTGGCAGCAAAAACTGTTTCACTGTTGGCGTCACTATTCTGGTAGCAGATGCTAACTCGTAGGAGACAAATCAGTTTCGACAGCGAATCACAATTTCGCTGCAACCAACTCAACTTCGGTGGCGAATCACAAATTCGCTGTAGAACATGAAACTCGGCAGTGAATGTTAATTTGCTGTAGACAACTCAACTTCAGCAGCGATTCGCTGCAACCGACACAGTTTCAGCGGCGAATCGTAATTTCGCTGCAGAACACCCAATTCAGCAGCGAATTCTAATTCACACAGTTTCAATAGTGAATTCTAATTCGCTGTAGAAGACTCAATTTCAGCAGCGAATACTAATTTGTTATGGTTGACATAGTTTCAGCAGCGAATCAAAATTCCGTTGGAGAACACCCAATTCGACAAAGAATTCTAATTCGCTGCAGAAGACTCAATTTCGGCAGCGAATACTAATTCACTGCGGCCGACACAGTTTTGGCAGCGGATCGAAATTTGCTGCAGAACACACAATTCTGCAGCGAATGCTGATTCGCTGCAGAAGACTCGGTTTGGGCAGCGAATGCTATTTCGCTGTAGCCGACACATTTTTGGTAGTGAATCGAAATTTCGCTGAAAAACACCCAATTCAGCTGCGAATTCTAATTCGCTGCAGAAGACTCAATTTCGGCAGCGAATACTAATTCGCTGCAGCCGATATAGTTTTGGCAGCGAATTGAAATTTCGCTGCAGAACACTCATATTAAAAACCATCAATTACAGCATATATCTTTCAATCATTCCAGCAGAATACACACATTGAAAGTATCCATTCTACACATAATCCTTCAACCAATCCCAACAAAACACACACATTGCATGTCAGCCAACCCTATAGTTAAAGCCGGCCCCCTACTATGATTTGTTGTTTCTATTTTATTCATTTTTCTTTTTTAGATGTTCTGAAATTAGCCTCATTTCATTTCTGTTTTCTTTGTCCTCTTAGTTAATTTCTGTTTTTTTCACAGCTAGCTTAGGTCTTAGGTCAATTTTCTTCTTCATTTCCGGTTCTGGATCTTAAGAAGAAGAGGAAGGAAGTTTCATAACCCATACCTTTTGAATCTAGCTAGGTTTGAGGAAGGTTTGACAGTGTTCTTCCTCCTCTCTCGCTGGTTTTCTTCCTTCTTCTTCCTCTCACGCTGGTTCCCTCCTCCTTTCTCTCTAGGTGGCTGTCCAATCTTCTCTCAAGGTCTCCTCTCTCTCCCTCACACGTTCACAAAGCTTAGGTTTCTGTTAGGGAGGAGAAAGGGAGAGTAACATGCAGCTAGACATACAGCTGCAATAGCTTTGAGAAAAGCTAAGGTTACCTTATATTTATACTCCCCATTAAATGAGGTGGGTGTTTGGGGGTTGGTTTAGATGTGTTCTTATCCTTATTTTGATCTATCTAAAACCAGTTTTACCCCTCCCTCTCAGCTCCTTAAGAAAATTATTACTATTTTATTTTTAAGACAAAAAAACTGCTTCGCTGCAGATGCAGAAATTGGCAGCCGAAACTGCGTGGCTGCCGATCAAGAAATCGGCAGCAAAAACTGCTTCGCTGCAGATGCAGAAATCGGCAGCCGCAACTGCGTCGCTGCCCATCAAGAAATTGGCAGCGGAAAATGCGTCAACGCCGAGGCAGAAATCAGCAGCGGAAACTGCTTCGCTGCAGATGCAGAAATCGGCAGCCGCAACTGCGTCGCTGCCCATCAAGAAATTGGCAGCGGAAAATGCGTCAACGCCGAGGCAGAAATCAGCAGCGGAAACTGCTTCGCTGCAGATGTAGAAATCGGCAGCGGAAACTGCATCGCTGTCGATCGAGAAATCGGCAGCGAAAACTACGTCGCTACCCATCTAGAAATCGGTAGTGAAAACTGAGTCATCAGTTTTGTCTATATATATATATATATATATTTCTTTTGGGTGTTTACATGAATATTTCAGGAAGTATTATGATAGACCTTATTAAGAATGGTTACTAAGATGCGTCTCAAGAGTCATAAAAAGATCTCATTTACTCTGTCATCATAGTAACAATAATTTTGCACATG
>NW_011504813.1:0-4961 GCF_000495115.2 Populus euphratica
TATCATCATTGTTTTCATTTTTTTTTTTTTAAATTATATACTATCCCTTTCCCTTAGTTGTTACCTTTAACAAAAGAACACAAATAATGTAATGATCCAATATGCAACCCACAATCATATGTTTAAAGTGTGTGTGTGTAAATTAAGGTTTAAGAATACATGTTAAATGAGTATATGAGCAAAATTAAGTGATAATAATGCAAAAGTTTGTAAATCTGAATATTTTAGGAAGTATTATAATAGACCTTGTTAAGAATGGTTACTAAGATTCGTCTCAAGAGTCACTTTAACAAAAGAGCTCCTTTACTCTATCATCCTAATAACAACAATTATACACATGCTTTATGAAATAGAAAACAATTTTTTTTTATCAACTACTACCCTCTCCCCCCAACCAAAACAAGACATTGTCCTCAATGTTCTAAGGTAAAAAGATAGAGTATAGAAGTTATCACATGAAATAACAAACACTAACAAACCTGAAACGCACTGAAACAAATATAAGTAACAACAAAACACAATAATAAAACCAAAAGACACAAAGATTCACAAATGAAGGCTCAAATCCAATCTAAGCTTTTTAAGGCTTTCCTTAGTTGACCAATTTATGCGACTCATGGAAGGATTAATTAAAGGAATGAAAGATTGTAGGTGGTCAATCAATTGTTCAGCAGTAGCAGCAGAGATTATGATTTATCGTGCAGAAGATGTTAGAAATTCCTGTTCCACAACATGATCAAGAAAAGACAACAACTTATCATAATAACCATTAACATTTAACAAACCTATGGGTTTATGGTGAATGTGTAGTTGAGCCCGAGAGGAAATATGAAAGATCTCTTCCAATGTGCCTAAACCACCTAGTAAAGCAATGAAGGCATCAGCATGGTTAAACATTGCATTCATTCGAGCCGACATTGTGGAGACCTGAAGTTCCTCTCCAATTGTTTTTCCAATGATGTCCCATTTTGCTAAAGTTTCGGGGACAACCCCCAAAACTTGACTACCTCCTAAAAATGCAGCTATTGACACACCTCCCATTAACCTAAGACTGTTTCCCCATACACTAAATGAATCTTTCTCTCAGCTAGCACCTGACCAAGATGATTTGCTGATTCTAAAAACTCCTTTTCTTTCCCAAGACTAGATCCACCGAAAACAAAAATATTTCTTATATGATGACCTGATGAACTTGCCATTTCTACACACTTCTGTAATTGTTGAATGTATGAGTTGAGTAGAAATGAAAGGAAGGAAGAGAGGATTTTATAGATGAGAAATTAGAAAGGCAATCATACCACCTATATGTAGGCCAACTAGAGTTTCACACACACTCTCTCTCTCTCTCTCTTTATTTATTTATTTATTTATATTTGAAAAAGCATGTGTATATACAGGTAGTTGTGATTGTGGCTCACATCTTCCCTTGGTTTTACGTCCAAGAACGGCTTAAACGCCCTCTACATCTTCCCTTGGTTTTACGTAACGCCCTCTATGGGTTGGGGATAGGCTTCCCATCCAGTTTTCTTAAAAACTGGCAAACAGGGTCTTTTTTAGTCAAATTCCTAAGACTAAGTCGATCACGTGCTTTATAAAATAGTGGCCATAAATCATGAATTGCACGATGCACATCTCCACTAGGATGCGTCTCAAGAGTCAATAGAAGATTATCTAAAGACTCCTTACTGAGGCCATCCTTAATGAATTGTATTTTATCTTCACGGTTTATAGATACCATTACTAAAGAACAACATTGTGTATTACAAGTCCATCTAGCACATCGATGATAGACTTTCAGTCGTTTTGCACGACGTTTCTTTGCAAAAGTACTTTTACCTGTTCTAGGCATGTGTGAAATGAAGGAATTAGAGGACTCACCTGATAAACGGACCTTTGCTTCAATCAACTAGCGAATATCTTCAGGAATTCCATGATTCATTAACAATCTCAATCTTGCACATCTAGCACGATAAATTTTTGTAATCGCATTCTGAGGTAGAGTGGGAAAATATTTTTTCAAGATTAGTGTCCATTTTCAAATGAGAATTGAAAGAGAGATTCAAAGAATTGCACACATATATACACAGATATCCGTTATTATGGGAAACTTAAAGAACCGACTTAAGTCACGGAGTACCGTTGTTCGCCATTTGACCAGGGTGAGAGAAACTAGCAAAAATCACTCAAAAAGAAACACAAAAACAATGTAAGAAAAACATAATAATCAACCTTTATCTACAAGATCATTCAAACCAACTGATTCATTTTCACTAGGAAAATTATCAAAGTAAGCTTTCAAACGATGTCCATTTTCCTTAAAATCATTGTCATTCATTGAATTCTCAATATCACAGGCCCCATAAGGATTGGTCCATCTTAATCTTAGCTCTTTAGGGAATGCATAGAGTTGAGAATCATAAAACAAAACTTTTTGACCAGTGTCAATTTTTTGACAATTTTCACAAGTTTTACAGAATGCATGTGTGTCCTTGAACATGGTGGGCCAATAAAATCCATTTTGAAAGATTTTTGCAGCAGTCTTTTTTGACGAGAAATAACTTCCACATGCTTCAGAATGACAAAGTTTAATGACACTACTTACCTCATTGTCGGGAATGAATCTTTGAAATATTTGATCAGGACAATATTTGAATAAGTTAGGGTCATCACAATAAAAGCTCTTCACTTCGTTCAAAAACTTTTCTTTGTCTTGGGTACTCCAATCAGCTAGCAAATCTCCTAAAGCAAGAAAATTAATATTTTTATCATACCAAGGCATTGAACTAAGAGAAAGTAAGGATTTGTTAGGAAAGTAATCATCGATTGGTGTGATGTCAGATGTCGAATCTGTTGTCACTGTTGACAAAAGATTCGCATCAACATTTTCGGTGCTTGTTTCATTCGTGATTTCTTCCTCAGAATAAACCATTTGCAAATCTTCAGTTTCATCCAATTCATTTTTACTTAAAGTAGATTCAAGTTGATCATAAACTAATTCATCAATATGATCTACTTCTTGTAAATCATTATCATCTCCAGGTTGCTTGCAAATGTTGAAAATATTCATCTCCAATGTCATGTTTCCAAATGATAGCTTCATCAGTCCATTCCTACAATTAATCAATGCGTTAGAGGTTGCAAGAAACGGACGTCCTAAAATAACAGGAAATGAATTACATGCTTCAACAGGTTCTGTGTCCAAGACAATAAAATCCACAGGATAAATGAATTTATCGACTTGTACTAACACATCTTCAATTATTCCTCTAGGCACTTTTACAGATCTATCGGCAAGTAAAAGAGATATAGAAGTTGGTTTTAACTCACCTAGATTGAGACTCTGAAAAACTGAATATGGAAGTAAATTCACACTAGCACCAAGATCAAGTAAGGCTCTTTCAATTTTATGCTCTCCAATAAAGCAAGAAATTGTAGGACAACCAGGGTCTTTATATTTCAAAGCATTATTATTCTGAAGAATAGCACTTACTTGTTCGGCTAGAAAGGCTTTCTTTTTCACATTCAGTTTCCTCTTCACAGTGCATAGATCTTTCAAAAATTTAGCATAGGAAGGAACCTGTTTAATAGCATTCAGTTTCCTCTTCACCGTGCATAGATCTTTCAAAAATTTAGCATAGGAAGGAACCTGTTTAATAGCATCCAACAAAGGTATATTGATCTTACCTATTTGAAAATTTCAAAGATTTCAGAGTTGTGATTGACTTTTCTTTGTTTGGTCATGACATGAGGAAATGGAAGTGCTGGTGGGGAATCAGTCGTTTCTTTGCAATTTTTAGATTCAGCCCCTTCCATACCCTCAGAGATTGACTCATCATCTTTCTCACAAGGTTCAAGAGTGGGTTTTTCAATAACCTTACCACTGCGAAGATTAGTGACTGATTTGACTTGATCCATGTGTTGGCATCCAGAACTACTTGCATTTGCATTGTATTCCCCCTTGGGATTTTGTTGTGGTTGAGATCAAAACTTACCTTTCTCTTGGAAACTAAGAGCAGATGTCAATTTTGCAAGAGTATCTTTAAAATTTGTCATGTTTTGAATAAGTTGAGTATTGATTGTCTCTTGCTTTTCAATGAATGCATGCAATGTTTCCTCAAGATTTCCTCTAGGAGGTGGAGCATAAGGAGGTGCATATCCATGAGAATTTTGAAAATTATGGTGTGCTTGAAACGGTGGTTGTGAAGTTTGTACATTTTCTTATCACTCTTCCAACTGAAATTTGGGTGATTTCTCCAACCAGAGTTGTATGTTTGTGAGTATGGGTTCTGGTTGGGCCTTTGGAAACTGTTTAAAGCATGGGCTTGTTTATGGAGACATTCCTTAAAAGAAGGCAAGGTTGGACAGTTATTGGTTGAGTGTTCATTTTTTTTACATATTTGACACACAATGTTTTCAATAGATTTTAATTGACCACTCTTTTTCAATTCTAGTGCCTCGACTTTTCTAGCTAAAGATGCAAACTTACCTTGGAGGTCATGATCTTCCCTAAGGTTGTACATACGTCCACTAGATGTATGAGGTTAAGTTTTACTCGGTGCCTCATATGTACCCGCGGTGTCCTAATTTTGAGCATTTTCAACTAACAAGTCTAAGTACTCCTTTGCTTCATCAGGCTTTTTATCTTCAAAAGTTCCATTGCACATCAATTCAACCATTTGCCTATCTTTAAGTGTTAACCCTTCATAAAAATGTGAAACCAATCTCCATGTTTCAAACCCATGATGAGGGCAAGTACTAAGCAAGTCTCGATACCTATCCCAACATTGGTAAAATGTTTCTCCTGGTTTTTTAGTGAAAGTGGTGATTTGTCTTTTGAAAGAGTTTGTTCTATGAGATGGGAAAAACTTCTTTAAAAATTGTTGTTGCATTTCATCCCAAGCACGAATAGATCCTGATCTCAAATTTTGTAGCCATGTTTTAGCTTTATCTTTTAATGAAAA
>NW_011504817.1:0-4956 GCF_000495115.2 Populus euphratica
CTTTCCATTACCATGGATATTTATGTAGTTTAAGCATCTATTCCCTTTGCTGTACCATCCAGTTGAAAGCGCCACCACAGGTGTGTCATCGGAGTGGTATTGATTGTCACACTCTGATGGTGCGCCTCCATCCCCACCCTTCTGAAAGCTGTTCAGGGTAAGGGTTGCTTTTGTGCTTCTGGACACCGGCGGTGAACATTTGTAGGTTGTGTAGTACTTGCCCTTTTTGCAACAGTCCGAATCGTTCTCTTGGTTGCATTGGTCCGGAGGAGGATTCGTTCCCCTGATCCGGCCGCTTGGATGGCATTGCTGAGCTTCAATATGTAAAGTATAGGTTAAGACTAGAATAGCTAGGAGAAAAACAGAGTTTTTCATGCTAAAAGCCTTCATTCTCTCACGGTTCTTCAGCTGGTTGTGTTTGATGCAAGACAGGATTTCCTGACAGCATTTATAGCAATATGGCCTTATCGAATTACCGTTTAAATTTATTATTCTTATCTCGTGAAAATGGGAAACCAATACTAGACTATGCTGCTTGGATTTGCAGATAACAACAAAACAAAGGCACAGAATTGTGGAAGCATACAGCATCTACCTCACGCAGCAAAAGCAGTAATCATCAAAATAACTGTCACGGCCTGCTATTCTGCAAAATTTGACCCTTCTTTATTTTTAGTTGCCAAATATTCACTGATTAATGTTCAAATTAATCGTTGCAATCAATATATCAAAAGGGTGTCATGTTATATAAGCACTGTGTATGAGCATTGCTTTTGTCTCCTAGAGTAAAATTTGGACCATTCGGTTCAATAACGCGAGGCAACAGCTTCAATCTTTAAAACGTTAGAAATCAGGATCATCACAAGGGAGAATGTAACTTTGCAGTATTTAATACTATGGTGGCACTGTGCATGATTCTTCATTTCTACCAGAAGTTTTATTGACTTCTAAATTTTGTAAGCCTTTTGATGCGGTCGAACCTAATAATATCAGGATTTCTGAAGAGGGTATATAACAAAAGCCCTAATCTTTATTATGCAATTGTTTTCCTTTCAAAAAAGGATTGCAGCTCTTTCGATAGTTCTAGGTCTAAAACCGACCCTTACAAGGAAGAAAAATTAGAATCTCTAAATAATTTGATAGGAGAAATAAAAAATAAAATATGAAATTATGGTTAAAATCTCAAATTAAAACAAAGAGATAATAAAACTTAATCAAACAGTATCATCAGAGCCATTTTTAAAGGCATTTCCCTTGTGAGCCCACAGTATAGCAAGCTCCCTACAGAACAAGGTCTCTAGAATCTCGTGAGAAAATTTAAGCATGATTTAATAATCAAATCGAGCAATCTTAATGGACAAAAGTTATGGGTCTTTTTGTTAGAAAAGTTGTTTAGCATAACCAAACCTCTTCTTAAGCTTGGATTTTCTCATTAATCCATAAATTTACCTGTTAAACTCTCTACGTGGTCCAATTGCAATAAACCACCGGTCTCTCTAGATTTCTGATAACTCGTTCTTGAGTTTTCATCATCTATTAAGCATAGGGATCAATGCTTCAAGTTAAAACATCAAAAGTTCCAAATAATTAGGAAGATGAAATTTACAGGCATTAATAGTATACAACACCTCTCAAGGACAATCTTCCTTTTCTAAAGTGATAAAGTTGAAAAAACTTCATATCGGATTTGAGATGTTCGTGGTTACTTCTAGACAAAGGTGACTGGGCTTGACCATTCCTCACTTTCTTGAAAAAACAAGTCATCTATCAAGACAGAGGACCCTTCGATGCATTAGCTTAGGAGAGTATATATTTGAATATTACTGCGTGTTGCTTAGTGATTCAAAGTATTTATATATCTCACGTAGTTATCACGAAGAGTAATTATATCTATAGTGCAGGTTACCTATGAAATGAGTTGTTGATTATTGCATCTTATTACGCCATTGGTGAGATACGTAGGTGCTTACAACTATAATTCGTGTGCCTGCACTTGTCGGGTAAGACTAGTGAGTGATTGCTCAGTTTGTGTTTTGTTTTAGCCCATCACTGAGCTCGCATCCACTTTGCTCGTGCTATGTCACCATCAAAAGCTACTACAAATACCACAACCATGATCATATCAGTAAAGGAAAAGGCATTTCTTGTGGTTTACAAGCAACTGTTCATGTATCAGTGTGTCAAAGAAGGCATGTATGTGCTCCAAGCGAGACTTCTCCAGCTTCATGATATTTTTCAATTAATATTGAACCAATTTTGTTATTTTTCTTTTTATTTTTGAGATTTTAGATTGATTTTGTATTTTTTTTTTTAGTAATAAAATACGAATTCATCCAATTCTATCTTACTTTACACTTGTTGTCTTCCTGTGTTATTTTCCTTCCACGTTGAAATGGCACTGAGCCATTGTGCTAGTTGGGTTTTCCAACAAAATCAGAATGAAGGCATAAGAATTGAGTGTGGCAGCATACAACGTCTGCCTGACGGACCAAAAATGGGCACCATCAGAATAATTGTCATGGCATGATATTGTAAAGATTCCCAGTCCTAATTTCGATTATTCAGTCAATTTATTCTTGTGTGGATGTTCTAGTGATCTTTACTGATGAAACTCAAGGGTGTTTTAATATTGCAGTAACGTGACTCAGGCCTCCGGTCACTGTCATGGTAAATTATTATATGCGTAGCTAACATTTTCCAAAAGGTGTTCATGCCCTCTCAGCATTATGATCACTAACTTGTCTGCTAGTAGTCGCGACCCGAATCCTTGCTAATGGCAACACAGAAGTGATGAGAATATTCAATCCATGCTAAGCTTTAAACTCATACATGTTATAAAATAAATTATATAAAAATTTTACAGTGTTTTAATATCTTTTAAAATATTATATTTTTTAAAATCAATAAAATTAAATATTATTTTAAAATAATCCTTATTATTAGATAAAGCAAAACAATAATTCATAATACTTATTACATTGTAAAAATTAAAAATTCAAATTTAATTTTTATAAGAATGGGAGGGTAAATTCAAAAATAGATGAGTATTTGAAAAATAAAACAACATATATAAATATTCAAAAAATTAACTAGTTGTACTCATCATATAATCAACATACATATTTATTTATATTACTTGCATATTAAAAATTATCTCACTCACCCAAAAGACAAAAGCAAAAAAGAATGGATATAGAACCAGGGATTACTAAAGATCATTAGAATAAACATCAACGGAACTTATAACAAATACAAAAAATGAAAGTAAAAGACAACAGATGTAGAACCAAAGACTACTAAATATTGTTATAAGAAACATCAGCAAAACCTATAATAAATATGAAAAATACTCAAAAACAACTTGAAGTAAAGCAACATAAAAGATTTAAAACTCCAAGTTAAAAAGGTCAAAACATAAATATAAGATCAAATTATTTCACCCGATCAATCCCAAACATAACCTAAACTTATCAAACCTAACAAACCCAAAAAAAAACTATATTGCCGGGTCAACTGGAATGACCAAGTGGTCAACCATTATCGTGGGCCAACCGATCTACCAATATTAACAAGCAAACCAATCAACTGGTTCAAATAAACCGGTTGGCCGGTTGAATGGGATTCCTAGAATAGAAACATGCAAGTCTTCTAAAGTGTAGATCCCTAAAATAAACCTTTTATTCTTCACCAAACTTATAGTTAATTAAGATATCAAATGAGTTTATTTCAGTCCAACTAACACCATAATATATAATTTAAACTCTTAAATTACAATATAATCAAAATCAAAACAAAATTCTAATCTCTTCTCTAATCCTTGCATGATCAAACCATAATAAAAAATAACATAAGAAAAATCACTTGTTATTCAACCTTTCTTAAACCAAAACTCAAGCAAAAACCGAAAACCTTGGTGTAAAAACGGTGTTAGTCACGTTTCTCATTGGATTTCGACTGAGATCTCACTGGCGTACGTGTGTAATTTGTTAGCGGGATAATAATGCGCGGCTTGTTACTTCAATGAAGATTTCTGTTGTTAATTGATCTGCCTGAAAGCATGATATCTTGTAAGCAAATGTGACTTCAGCATGGAAGTTTCCACAAACTTTCTCATGTCCTTCCCCCTGTCTCGTGAGGGGAAGATAGCTGATCCGTTTGAGACTGAAATAATATTAAAAATGAGGGATAAGTTCAACCAACTCAAGGAAAAAATAGTATTTATATCTATTTTGATATAAATATATATTCGAAACATATTATTATAAAGTAATAGAATACATGTCAAAGATTAGATGACACCTAAAATTAAACAAATAACACTCGACTGTGACCACTATGGGAGGATCAATCACAACAAGTCAATGCCTCTCTCACCAGTTAGGTATACATAAGATTATGTACACATAGACTAACTATTCTCTTTTAGTATGGAGTTTATGATGAGTTTTATATCTAGATATAACAAATATTCGTATCATTATCAAAACAATCAAATGTGATATCGAATAGAATTTAATTCAACAGAATGGGAGTGTAAATTCAAAAATAGATAAGTATTCGAAAAATAAAACAACATATATAATATTCAAAAAATTAACTAGTTGTACTCATCATATAATCAACATACATATTTATTTATATTACTTGCATATTAAAGATTATCTCACTCACCTAGAAAACAAAAGAAAAAAAGAATGGATATAGAACCAAGGATTACTGAAGATCATTAGAAGAAACATCAACGGAACCTATAACAAATACGAAAAATAAAAGTGAAAGACAACAGATGTAGAACCAAAGACTACTGAATATTGTTATAAGGAACATCAACAAAACCTATAATAAATATGAAAAACACTCAAAAACAACTTGAAGTAAAGCAACATAAAAGATTTAAAACTCCAAGCTTAAGAGGTCAAAACATAAATATAAGACCAAATTATTTCACCCGATCAA
>NW_011504818.1:0-1297 GCF_000495115.2 Populus euphratica
GGACTGCCATCATAATATTATTAAATTGACATAAACAGTGAAATCACTTGATATGAACCATGTTCACTTACTTTCCATGGGCAGTTTCCCCTGAAAGCATGACTGCATCAGCACCTTCACGTACTGCAATTGCTATATCTGAAACCTCGGCCCTTGTTGGTGTAGGATGACCAATCATGCTTTCCAGCATGTTTGTTGCTACAATAACTGGTTTCTGCATACTGTGACACCTTCTAATGATGTCTTCCTGTTTGCAAGATCATGCAACTCTTGATTAAACAAGGAACTGAAGTACTGTGATTAAACTCTAAACAGGACAAGTATTAAAAGGGTAAGTGTTGTTGCCAGTTAACAAGGCTACATACAGGTACAGATGGCCATTTCACCTACTATAATTTTACCTGGTTGGATAAGCCATGCACCGTGAGTAGGTATTGCTAAGAAATAACATGTATTTAGACAACAACAAAAACAACTGAGCCTCGATTTTAAACTTGTTGGGGTTGGTTTTATGAATCGCTATGCACCCTTCCTAATACATCATGTACTAAATCCACCAAATAAAATGCGTGTAGACAAACTACAAAAATGACCCATATGATGGATCTCTAGAATTCATTTTAAGCTATTACTAGTGTAATCTTTTTTTCTTAGATTCAGAAGTAACTTCTCAATATCTCCAAGAAAGTGGTGAGTCCTCAAACTTTTCCATTCTAATCAAGCCCCACAGAGAAAATTTGACACATGTATTATGTGCAACATGGAAGTTAGTTAGACATGTCACATGCAGTTCAATTACCTGCAATAAAGGGACTTCCTCTATTGGAAGTTCAGCACCAAGGTCTCCACGAGCAACCATTGCCTATAAAGGCCACAAAAAACAGTTAAACAGGAACTAAACATTATGATACAAAGTAATAGATAACCTGAACTCTAGCACATGAACACATGCACGGGGTGTGCACAAGGCACATCCTGGCACAGAACAGAAAATCATTCTCCTGTAAAGAAGACTAAAACACACAAGCACACTTGAGGGAAAAAAACAGCCCTTAATGAAAACACTCGCTACAAACACAAATTAATTTCTTTTCCTTGACTTCATAATGGCATAAAAAATCTGTAGTAATTCATTAAGAATATTGAAAACTGACCCCGTCAGATGCGGAAATTATTGAATGAAGATTTGGTATGGAGTCAGCACTTTCAATTTTTACAATCACATGAATTTCAGCACTGCAGCCTGCATCAAAATAGTTAAAATAGATAAACTGAACAGGTATGAATTCTCGAATGG
>NW_011504818.1:3609-4954 GCF_000495115.2 Populus euphratica
ACAAAAATAATAAAAGAAGATGAGAAGAACTCACAGAGGCAGTTAAAGGACCGTTAGAAGAGACCAGGTTTGCCGTCTGGTTCTGCTCCCTGACTTTCATGGATCTAACTGTAAAGTTGGAATTTTCAAAGAAGCATCTCTTTCTAAGCCTTGATTCCAACATAAACACATCACTCAATTTACTCGACGAAGACAAAATTCGATGATCCCTACACATGGTCGACATATTGTTAATCGTCGCCATTTCTTCTCAGGTTTTGGCGTCTCTTATTCTTCAAAATATATATATATATGGAGGGAGGGAGGGAGGGAGGGAGGTGGTGAGGGACCACAGAAAAAACTGGCAGGCTCCTGAGAGAAATGGTTAGAGAGAGTTTATAGAAAGGTACAGGAAGCAAGGGAAGGGATGTGTTTGTGGCTGGTGCTTACAAATCAGCGAGAGAAACAGAGAGGGGTTTGTTTGCTGAGGACAGTTGGCTGCCTTGTGGCCTGTGGGGTTTTCCAAGTGCTGGACATACCTACTCTCTCTCACGACTCTGTTTGCGACACTGCCCAGCCCAATCGCGCGCTCGCTCAAAGATTAAACGAAAATTAAGCGAAAATAGGGTGACAAAAAAAGTCAGAAAAGGAGGCTATTTTACAGCGCGATCTTAATGGGGTGATTTTTCCTTGTCAATTGTTATCAAGTTTTTAACACAAAATCAAAATGAAATGCAATCCTTGTTTTGAATAAACATATTTCACAATCTATTTTTTAGCCTCTTATTTTTAACTTTAACTTTTAACAAGATTTGTTGTAATCCAAATTTGAAAATTTTTCAATTCTTTTTTAATTTAATGATAAAAAGGTTAAAATTTGAATTTAAAAAGAATGGGTCGGATTTGAGCTTTAAGCCTATCCTATCTAAAATGTGTTTGCTAAATGTGTGTTTTAGCATAAACACATCTTTATGTCTTGATTATAATTTTTATGTTCATTTTACTTTGATATTTGGTCAAACAAACCCCTTTTTAATGTCATAAAATTTCAAAAATATTTGAAAATCTTTGTTGATTATTTATAGGCTCCTCGAACTTGATTTATTTTTTTCTTTGTGTTTTTGTATTTTTTTAAGTTGCGTGCTCAATCTGTGGTTTATTGTCGTTAAATGCAAATCTATCATACAATATTTTTTATATTTTCATCTAAAAAGGAAAAATAATAATAAAGAATAAACAACAAAAAATGACATAAAAACTTCTTCTTCAAATTTTTTTTTGCAAAAATATTTACTGACACTAAAGTCAGGAGTGTCGTATTTTTTGGATTTGTACGATATTTATCAATGCCATAGTTGGAAATATT
>NW_011504912.1:0-4725 GCF_000495115.2 Populus euphratica
AAATGAGAATAATGAGAATAACTGTGCTAGAACACTGAGAGACCACATGAATCCCACAAGAACAAGTCCACCATCATGCATAGTTTTTCCTCCTGATGCATCTCATTTTAATTTTAAACCAGGTATTATTCAACTTTTACCTTCTTTTCATGGTTTAGAATTGGAAAATCCATACTTGCATTTAAGGGAATTTGAGGAGGTGTGCAACACATATAACAACTTAAATTGTAGCATGAACACCATCAGATTAAAGCTTTTTCCTTTTTCATTAAAAGATAAAGCTAAAACATGGCTACAAAATTTAAGACCAGGATCCATTCGTGCTTGGGATGAAATGCAACAACAGTTTTTAAAGAAGTTTTTCCCATCTCATAGAACAAACTCTTTCAAGAGACAAATCACCACTTTCACTCAAAAACCAGGAGAAACATTTTACAAATGTTGGGATAGGTATCGAGACTTGCTTAGTACTTGCCCTCATCATGGTTTTGAAACATGGAGATTGGTTTCACATTTCTATGATAAATGTTGGGATAGGTATCGAGATTTGCTTAGTACTTGCCCCCATCATGGTTTTGAAACATGGAGATTGGTTTCACATTTCTATGAAGGGTTAACACCTAAAGATAGGCAAATGGTTGAATTAATGTGCAATGGAACTTTTGAAGATAAAGACCCTGATGAAGCAATGGAGTACTTAGACTTGTTAGCTGAAAATGCTCAAAATTGGGACATCGCGGGTACTTATGAGGCACCGAGTAAAACTCAACCTCATACATCTAATGGAGGTATGTACAACCTTAGGGAAGATCATGACCTTCAAGCCAAGTTTGCATCTTTAGCTAGAAAAGTCGAGACACTTGAATTGAAAAAGAGTGGTCAATTAAAATCTGTTGAAAACATTGTGTGTCAAATCTGTGAAACAAATGAACACTCAACCAATGATTGTCCAACCTTGCCTTCTTTTAAAGAATGTCTCCATGAACAAGCCCATGCTTTAAACAATTTCCAAAGAGCCAACCATAACCCATACTCCCAAACATACAACCCTGGTTGGAGAAATCACCCAAATTTGAATTGGAAGAGTGAGAACAACAATGCACAAACTTCACAACCACCATTTCAAGCACACCACAATTTCCAAAATTCTCATGGATATGCACCTCCTTATGCTCCACCTCCTAGAAGAAATCTTGAGGAAACATTGCATGCATTCATTGAAAAGCAAGAGACAATTAATACTCAACTTGTTCAAAACATGACAGATTTTAAAGATACTCTTGCTAAATTAACATCTGCTCTTAGTTTCCAAGAGAAAGGTAAGTTTCCATCTCAAACACAACAAAATCCCAAAGGGCAATACAATGCAAATGCAAGTAGTTCTGGAAGCCAACACATGCATCAAGTCAAATTAGTCACTACTCTGCGCAGTGGTAAGGTTATTGAAAAACCCTCTCTTGAACCTTATGAGAAAGATGATGAGTCAATCTCTGAGGGTAAGGAAGGGGTTGAATCTGAAAATTGCAAAGAAACGACTGATTCACCACCAGCACTTCCATTTCCTCAAGCCATGACCAAACAAAGGAAAGTCAATCACAATTCTGAAATTTATGAAATTTTCAAACAGGTAAGGATCAATATACCTTTGCTGGATGCTATTAAACAGGTTCCTTCCTATGCTAAATTTTTGAAAGATCTATGCACTGTGAAGAGGAAACTGAATGTGAAAAAGAAAGCCTTTCTAGCCGAACAAGTAAGTGCTATTCTTCAAAACAACTTTCTAGCTGAACAAGTAAGTGCTATTCTTCAAAACAATAATGCTTTGAAATATAAAGATCCTGGTTGTCCTACAATTTCTTGCTTTATTGGAGAACATAAAATTGAAAGAGCCTTACTTGATCTTGGTGCTAGTGTGAATTTACTTCCATATTCAGTCTTTCAGAGTCTCAATCTAGGTGAGTTAAAACCAACTTCTATATCTCTTTTACTTGCCGATAGATCTGTAAAAGTGCCTAGAGGAATAATTGAAGATGTGTTAGTACAAGTCGATAAATTCATTTATCCTGTGGATTTTATTGTCTTAGACACAGAACTTGTTGAAGCATGTAATTCATTTCCTGTTATTTTAGGACGTCCATTTCTTGCAACCTCTAACGCATTGATTAATTGTAGGAATGGACTGATGAAGCTATCATTTGGAAACATGACATTGGAGATGAATATTTTCAACATTTGCAAGCAACCTGGAGATGATAATGATTTACAAGAAGTAGATCATATTGATGAATTAGTTTATGATCAATTTGAATCTACTTTAAGTAAAAATGAATTGGATGAAACTGAAGATTTGCAAATGATTTATTCTGAGGAAGAAATCACGGATAACAAACGCACAGAAAATGTTGAGGATGAAACAAGCACCAAAAATGTTGATGCAAATCTTTTGTCAACAGTGACAACAGATTCGACATCTGACATCACACCAATGGATGATTACTTTCCTAACGAATCCTTAAGATGAAACAAGCACAAAAAATGTTGATGCAAATCTTTTGTCAATAGTGACAACAGATTCGACATCTGACATCACACCAATGGATGATTACTTTCCTAACGAATCCTTACTTTCTCTTAGTCCAATGCCTTGGTATAATAAAAATATCAATTTTCTTGCTTTAGGAGATTTGCCAGTTGATTGGAGTACTCAAGACAAAGAAAAGTTTTTGAACGAAGTGAAGAGCTTTTACTGTGATGACCCTAACTTATTCAAATATTGTCCTGATCAAATATTTCAAAGATTCATTCCCGACAATGAGGTAAGTAGTGTCATTAAACTTTGTCAATGAGGTAAGTAGTGTCATTAAAGATCAAATATTTCAAAGATTCATTCCCGACAATGAGGTAAGTAGTGTCATTAAATTTTGTCATTCTGAAGCATGTGGAAGTTGTTTCTCGTCAAAAAAGACAATTACAAAAATCTTTCAAAATGGATTTTATTGGCCCACCATGTTCAAGGACACGCATGCATTCTTCAAAACTTGTGAAAATTGTCAAAAGATTGATACTGGTCAAAAAGTTTTGTTTTATGATTCTCAACTCTATGCAGTCCCTAGAGACCTAAGATCAAGATGGAGCAATCCTTATGGGGCTTGTGATATTGAGAATTCAATGAATGACAATGATTTTAAGGAAAATGGACATCGTTTGAAAGCTCACTTTGATAATTTTCTTAATGAAAACGAATCAACTGGTTTGAATGATTTTGTAGATAAAGGTTGATTATTTTTTTCTCACATTGTTTTTGTGTTTCTTTTTGAGTGATTTTTGCTAGTTTCTCTCACCCCGGTCAAATGGCGGATAACGGTACTCCGTGACTTAAGTCGGTTCTTTCAGTTTCCCACAATAACTGATATCTGTGTATATATCTATGCAATTCTTTGAATCTCTCTTCCAATTCTCATTTGAAAATGGACACTAATCTTGAAAAATTGAAAAAGTATTTTCCCGCTCTGCCTCAGAATGCGATTACAAAAATTTACCGTGCTAGATGTGTAAGATTGAGATTGTTAATGAATCATGGAATTCCTGAAGATATTCGCTGGTTGATTGAAGCAAAGGTCCGATTATCAGGTGAGTCCTCTAACTTCATTTCACACATGCCTGGAACCGATTATCAGGTGAGTCCTCTAATTTCTTTATTTCACACATGCCTGGAACAGGTAAAAGCACTTTTGCAAAGAAACGTCGTGCAAAACGACTGAAAGTCTGTCATCGATGTGCTAGATGGACTTGTAATACACAATGTCGTTATTTAGGAATGGTATCTATAAACCGTGAAGATAAAATACAATTCATTAAGGATGGCCTAAGTAAGGAGTCTTTAGATAATCTTCTATTGACTCTTGAGACGCATCCTAGTGGAGATATGCATCGTGCAATTCATGATTTATGGCCACTATTTCATAAAGAACATGATCGACTTAGTCTTGGGAATCTGACTAAAAAAGACCCTGTTTGCTAGTTTTTAAGAAAACTGGATGGGAAGCCTATCCTCGACCCATAGAGGGCGTTTAAGCCGTTCTTGGACGTAAAACCAAGGGAAGATGTGAGCCACAATTACAACTACCTATACATACACATGCTTGGTTTTGTTATTGTGTTTTGTTGTTTCTTATTTTTGTTTCAGTGTGTTTCAGGTTTGTCAGTGTTCCTTATTTCAGGTGATATCTTCTATACTCTATCTTTCTACCTTTAGAACATTGAGGACAATGTCTCGTTTTGGTTGGGGGGAGAGGGTAGTAGTTGATAAAAAAAAAATGTTTTTCATTTCATAAAGCATGTGCATAATTGTTGTTTTTGTTTTTCATTTCATAAAGCATGCGCATAATTGTTGTTACTAGGATGGCAGAGTAAAGGAACTCTTTTGTTAAAGTGACTCTTGAGACGCATCTTAGTAATCATTCTTAACAAGGTCTATTATAATACTTCCTGAAATATTCAGATTTACAAACTCTCATATTATTACCACTTAATTCTACTCATATACTTATTTAACATGTATTCTTAAACCTTAATTTACACACACACACTTTAACATATGATTGTGGGTTACATATTGGATTATTACATTATTTATGTTCTTTTGTTAAAGGTAACAACTAAGGGAAAGGGATTGTATATAATTAAAAAAAAAAGAAAAAAAATAAAAGAAAAAAAGAAAAAATG
>NW_011504783.1:0-1777 GCF_000495115.2 Populus euphratica
AGCCTAAAGAGTTGGTAACTAGTAGTAAGTGATGCCTAGTAAGTCAAATGACCGATAACTGTACTGGTAGTAGATGATGCATAATAAATCAGGTGATTGATAGTTGTGGTAGTACTAAATGGTGTCTGGTAAACCAGGTAGTTGGTAGTTGACACCTATAAAAGGTCCCATATTAGGGACGTGGAGACTCTTTGATGGTAAAGTCAGTAACTTTGTAAAGAAAAAATGTACAATAATATTTTAGAGAGATAAACTTGGAAAATATATATGCTAAAATTGTTAATAATGAAGAGATTGTGAACCTTTAACATGAAGGATTCATAGTGTATTTATAGCCCATAAATTTTGTTCTTTTATGGAGAGGAGGGGCTGAAGTGTAATTTCATCCTCGTGATATTTTGAGTTGCATTCTACTCAAAATAATACATATTAGATCAATACAAAATTCTAAAGGAGTTATGTGGAATCCCGAAAAAATCTTTGGTGGGTGTTGGGCTTAAGCCTATTTGAAGTGAGAAATGAACCCAAGTATGTTGGGCTCGATAAGCACTCCTAATCCCAAGCATGTTGGGCTCGAGTGCACACCCGAGTCTAAGGGGGAGCTGAGGTGTCGAATCCCTCTACCAGGCATTAGGTGTATGCTCAAGTGTAAGGGGGTGTTGAGGTGCCTAACCCCTCTACTAGGCGTTGGGTGCATACCTAGTAGATGTTGGGCATGACAACATGCATAGTAGGATCGGTGTGCCCTCATACTAAAATGGGCTCGAGCATGTTGTGTTATAACCTATTTTTGGGTTATTCCCTAATTCACATTTTTTCTCTCTTTAAAAAAATATAAAAGTATATAAAATATTATCAAAAAATATAATAGAGAAAAAATGATGCCAGGCCACTCATAAAATCACTCAAAATTGGTTGAGGAAGTTCAAAAATTTAAAGATTAAAATTTAATGGTATTTTATTGACTGATGAGAGCCTTGTTGATAAAAGAAATTAATTTGAGGAAGAAAAGTCCAAAATCAGATGTTTATAGACTCAATTAATTTTATTGAAGATTTAACTGAATTTATAAAGGGTTTGATTGCAAGAAAAATTGATTTTGAAGTCAATTTAGGCTTTAATTATAAAAAAATAAAGTTCCATGGTCAACTTATAATTTTTTTAATTATAAAAAATTAAAGTTCTAGGGTCAACTTATAATTTTTTAGAGTTAATTTGTCAATCAGGGGTTTAATTGCATAAATATTAAACTTTGATGACCAATCAAGGAGTTAATTGAAGAAATTCAAAATTAAGGAGCAAAATGAAAAACACTCGTAAATAGAGGGGTTGTAATTAAAACCAAAGTAGGGGTCAATTAAGTCCTTTTTGATTTAAATCATTTAATTGAAACCATGCTTTTTGGCTAAAATGATGTCGTTTTATACACTGTTAAAAAAAAGAGCTCAAAAGTGCCGTTTTGAATGACATTGTAGCCTTTCTTCTTCCCCTGAACGTGCAAAGCAAGGGAAGAAGAAGATTTTTCTTCCTTTATTTTTCATGTGTGACACGACCAAAAGATTGATATCTTCTCCTAAGTGCAGGAATGTCGAAGTAATAAATAACTCGGCAAGACCGGGGTCGAACCATAAAGAGGTTAATTGTATAAATTATAAACAATAATTATAATTAACAACAATAGCAATAACAATAATAATAACAATAATAACAATAAATATAATAATAATAACAACTATGATAGTAGTAGTAGTAGTAGTAGTAGTAAAGAAAGGGAAGA
>NW_011504783.1:1921-2092 GCF_000495115.2 Populus euphratica
TTGTAGGAAATTATCTCAGCTTTCTTGTGTAAAAACTTCAGCTCATTTTGACTTCTAGAACTCTAAATATGGCTAAAATATTGAACCATGCTCGGGTTAGAGGACAGATTCAGGCTTAAAAAGACCTTATTTGCTAGTTTTTAAGAAAACTGGATGGGAAGCTTATCCCCG
>NW_011504783.1:2121-2298 GCF_000495115.2 Populus euphratica
AAAGTTATAGGCCTATATCTTACCTTTCCATCCATATAAAGTAAACCTAAATTCAAGATCTACAACTCCAGATATAACCTAATTATTAGAGACTGTTTTGATTTGGATTGCACCAACTTCTCTTTTCTAAGTTTGACCATCTCTTTATCCTTTCAATTTAAGTTCTTAAAGTCATCA
>NW_011504783.1:2333-4716 GCF_000495115.2 Populus euphratica
AGTTCTTAAATTCATCAATCAATCCTTTCATTTATGTGATAACCCTGCATTTAAAATGAACATTTACCATAAATTTAAGGTATCTTATATTATTATAAAACATGCGTGATAACCCTGCATTTAAAATGAACATTTACCATAAATTTAAGGTATCTTATATTATTAGATATATTATTATAAAACATGCTTTAGTTAAGGAGTTATTGATACTTGAAGTGCAAAATAATGATATAAACCTTCATAAAAATACACTTTTTAGTGTCAATCAACGACCATATCTCTTATAAAGACACTAATCAATGCCATTTACCCAAAGCTTTCCACGTGTTGGTGGAAATGAAGGAGATGTGCCTTCACCAATTGTTATGGGCGGATATACAAAGGCCACCCCAATCGTCGTGCCTTGTCCCTTGATCAGACATAGGCAGGGCATTTCACTACCCTTCTCTGCCTATAAATACAACGGAATAGAAGGCATAAAAAAAGGAAGAGAGAGGAGAAAACAAAAAGAAGAGAAAAAAAAAAGAGGATAAAAGGAAAGAAAAAAAATAAAGAAGGGATAAGAAGAAGCAAGAGAAGCACCGCATTTGAATTGTATTACCCTTTATAATTTTACTGTGGTTGAGATGAGAACTTATCTTTCTCCTGAAAACTAAGAGCTGATATGAATTTTGCAAGAGTATCTTTAAAATCTATCATACTTTGAGTAAGTTGAGCGTTGATTGTCTCTTGCTTTTCAATGAATGTATGTAATATTTCCTTAAGATTTCTTCTAGGAGTTGGAGCATAAGGAAGTGCATATTTATGATTTTTAAAAATTATAGTGTACTTGAAATGGTGATTGTGAAGTTTGTGCATTATTGTTATCACTTTTCCAACTGAAAATTTGGTGATTTCTCTAGCCAAAGTTGTATGTTTACGAGTATGAGTTATAATTGGGCATTTGAAAACTGTTTAAAGCATGAGCTTGTTCATGGAGACATTCATTGAAATAATACAAATTTAGACAATCATTGGTTAAATGTTCATTAGTTTTACAGATTTGACACATAATTTCTTTAACAGATTTTATTGGACCACTCTTTTTCAATCCTAGTGCCTCGACTTTTCTAACTAAAGATGTAAACTTGGCTTGGAGGTCATGATCTTTCCTAAGGTTGTATATTCCTTTACTAAATGTATGAAGTTGAGTTTTACTTGGTGCCTCATAAATGCCTGTAGTGTTCTAATTTTGAGCATTTTTAGCTAGCAAAATGATTAGTACTTAAAAGTATTTTTTATCAAGGTTTTATGCCATCATTTTGCACTTGAAGTATCAATAACTCCTTAACTATAACATGTTTTATAATAACATATCTAATAATATAAGATACCTTTAATTTATGGTAAATGTTCATTTTAAATACAGGCCTATCACGTAAATAAAAGGATTGATTGATGAGTTTAAGAACTAGAATGGAAAGGACAAGGAGATGCTGGTGTAGTCCAAACCGGAGCACTTTTGGTAATTGGGTCATATCTAGAGCTGTAGATCTCGGATTTAGGTATACTTTATATGAATGAAAAAGTAAGATATGGGCCTATAATTTTCATAGGCCTAAGATTTAAAAAGGTCATTTTCAAGTGAAAATTATAGCAACAACAAAGAAGTCCAAATTTATCTTACAGTCCGAACATGGTTCAGTTTTTGGCCCATATCTGGAGTTTTAGAAGTCCAAATGATCTCAAGTTTTTTCATCTAAAAAGCTGAGATAATTTTCTAGAACTTTTATGTTTTCAAGTGGTTCTAATTCTAACGTTATCAATGATATTTTTTGTAAACAAAAGAAGATAAGGACACCAAGTTAAGAGTTAGCCACCCACTCATCAATTAGTTATGAAATCAATTGTTCCCAATTTTGGCCTATAAAAGAAGGCATTTGCCATGCATTTAGGCATCTTAGTTTCCAGATCAATATCATGCTCTTGCTTTCTCTCTTTGTATTTTTTGTATTGCTTAAGTTTTGCTTTCATTAATATCTTATTTATGCCTTTCATTTCTTTTCCTTTACTTAGTTAACTTTTATTTTACTTATGTTCTTATCTTCTTTATTTATGTTTCTCTCTTTCATTATGTTTAACTAAGTTTATTATGTCAAGGTGAAAAGGTTACACTAATGGTGTAAGAATAAGTATAGTGTAAACTGTGTTGTGTAAAGTTAACATGGACTTTAATGTTTAATACTAACATGTTTAATGTTTAGCATTGATTGAATAAGATAACTAATGTAATCATGTTAACAATTTATAATCTGATTGAAACCTTCTTTGTTTGTGGTTTTCAATTGAATAATACGAGTTTATATTATACTTGTTTGACATATCATTAGTGGATCCTCTAACC
>NW_011504783.1:4886-5056 GCF_000495115.2 Populus euphratica
ATTGTTGTTGTTATTATTGTTGTTGTTGTTGTATTATTGTTATCTATAATTTATACAACTAATCTTCCTGTGGTTTGTTCCCGGTTTTACCGGGTTATTTATTATTTTGACACTCTGCATTTGGGAGAAGACATCAATCTTTTAGTCCTCTCACAAGTCTAGATACTCCA
>NW_011500229.1:0-2995 GCF_000495115.2 Populus euphratica
CAAAACATCTCGTACCAGTTTAAGAAACGAAAAAAATAGAATAATTTTCACTTCACTTAAAATCTCAGTATGTTCTAGATTTTCCAATTAAATTTTAGTCAGAACATTTTAATCACATGGTATGTGTTCCATTTCAAGTTTAAAGCCATTGAATCAAAATTGAACCTAGTTCAATTTCATTAACTACACTCACATATAAAAGTTCTTTTTCTTTGAAGTCAAAACTAAAAACCAATCCCTAATTTCTCTTCCTCACAGTCTCAAGTTCCCAACCAAAACAATTACAATTGACATCTTGTCTTTCACAACCTCCTCCTCCAATCTTCCTTTTTCTCTCATGTTGTCTTGCTCACCGAAGTGACTCGATCGACAAAAAAGAGAAGGAGACCCCCTGAAACCTAGCAAAGTAATTATCAATGAATTCTGGAGAATTCTCAACCTCCCGTAAAAATTATAGCACACATAAGACTTATACTTAAATTCACAACCATCCCAGTAGAGATCTACCACTTAAATAGATTCTAAGACATCTAATCTCGCTTTATGTCCATCCGCTCCCCTCGTGAATAATTGTCTCTTTTCTCTAAGTTGCAATCTTTTTTCTCTCTTCAAGTTCAAATTGAAAATGGAAAAAAACATAAGCCTAGTTCTATTACACTGTTGGAACGTTAATACCTTTCTTATAAATTTTATATTTAATTTGGTCTTTCTTTGTATCTAATTTAATATTCTTTTTGTTTGTATAATCTTACTATTGGGTTTGTAACTTTGTATTGTATTTATTGCTTCACCAGGCTTGGCTAGCTAGTTTGAAGCTTTATCTAAATGTTACTTTGATGTTGATTTGTACACAAGCCTACATAAATCAAGTCAAGGCTCTTTAAGTAAATGAAATTGATTCTTCGTTCAACAAAAACAGAGTTAATGATATGGACAAAGCATTTCCAGAACCAGCTGACAGTCCTACAGCAGTCCAGAATCTAGATAAGAATATTACATTTAAAGAAATAAATTATACTGAATACGTCAAGATTAGAATTCAAGAAACAAAGAACAAAATAATCGAATTAATTGTTATTTAGAATATTTAATCATGACTATTTAGAAATATTTTAAATTTTAAAATTATATTTGCTTGACATTGTGTTTGCAATGCATAATTTATAATTAATTTATCTTGAATTTAACACACACATACACATATGAACAGTATAACCTTGAAACGGCACGCTGAAATGCTCTGAAATCGAAACATTCCGTTCTAAATTAAAAAAACAAAACACCTATTGAAATGAAATTGACAACTATGATATATACCGAACCAAACACTTTAAAAGTACTTAATTGGTGTTAGCAACTTATATCATTGTGAATCCTTATACAAACATTCTTTGAATCCTGAAACATGTCTAAGAAAATATTAAATGCTAACCAAGTTTTCAGTACATCACATGTTGTATACATCACTATCCATAAATACATGATGCCTACATGAGTTTATTGGAATAGATTTAGGGTTTGTCTTGTCTTTAGGTAAGTGATTAGTACTTAAAAGTGTATTTTTATCAAGGTTTTATATCAGTATTTTGCATTTAAAGTATTAATAACTCATTAACTAAAATATGTTTTATAATAACATATTTGATACTGTAAGATACCTTTAATTTATGGTAAAAGTTCATCTTAAATACAGGCATATCACATAAATCAAAGGATTGATTGATGAGTTCAACTACTAAAATTGAGAAGACAAAGAGAGGGTGAAGATTAGAAAAAAGATAATGGTTTCATCCAAACTGTAACACTGTTCAGTCATTAGGTCATATCTGGAGCTGTAGATCTTGGATTTCAATTTGGTTTATATGGCTAAAAAGCTAAGATATAGGCCTAAAACATTTATGTGGAAGGCAAGACTCAATTCTGTTATTTAGAAGTACAAATCTTAACAACAATATAGAAGTTCAAATTTATCCTACAGCCAAACATTGTTCAGTGTATAACTCATATATTAAGTTCTAGAAGTCCAAATGGTCTCAATTTTTTTTTTAAAAAAGTAGAGACAATTTCTTAGAACTTTCATGATTCAAGTTTTTTTGAATTCTGAAGTTAGCAATGACATTTTATTCATATAAGAAGACAAGAATTGTCACCAAGTCAAGAGTTGGTCACCCACTCAATAATTAGTCATGAAATCAATAGCTCTAAATTTTAGCCTAAAAAAGGAGGCATTTGCCATGAATTTAAACATCTTGTTCTTTAAATCAAGATCATGTTCTTACTCTTTCTCTTTATATTTTTGTAATGTTTAAGTTTTGCTTTCATTAATCTCTTCTTTATACTTTTCATTTCATTTCCTTTACTTAATTAACTTATATCTTATTTGTGTTCTTATTTTGTTTATTTATGTTTCTTTTTTTTCATTATATTTAGTTAAGTTTATTATGTCAAGGTGAAAATTTTACTCTAATAGTGTAAGAATAAGTATAGTATAGACTCAACATGGACTTTAATGTTTGATACTAATATGTTTTGTATTTGTTATCCTGTTCACTCTTAATATTTTACTTGTTAAATGGTTAATCTAGATTTATATTATATAACACTTGGTACAACAAATACTTGGTATTTTTATAGCCCAATCGTATGGTATAACCTACACTTGTGCTATGAAAGGAACTTGATTTGTTGTTAACATAAGTTATAATCATAAATACTTGACAACATTTACAAGTATTCGCATTATTAAAATAAGATAACTAATGTAATCATATTAATAATTTATAATCCAATTGGAACATCCTTTGTATGTGGTTTCTAGTTGAGTACTAAAAAGAGTTTACATTATACTTGTTTGAAATATCATTAGTGGATCATTTAACCTTGACATTTGTTTTTATCGTTATTTAATTCTCACATTAATCTTACATCTCAAAGTCCTCATCATCATCATCACTATTATTATTATTATTATTATTATTTATAATTTATATAGTTA
>NW_011500229.1:6480-18252 GCF_000495115.2 Populus euphratica
TATTATTGTTGTTGTTGTTGTTGTTGTTGTTGTTGTTGTTGTTGTTGTTGTTGTTGTTGTTGTTGTTGTTGTTGTTGTTGTTGTTGTTGTTGTTGTTGTTGTTGTTGTTGTTGTTGTTGTTGTTGTTGTTGTTGTTGTTGTTGTTGTTGTTGTTGTTGTTGTTGTTGTTGTTGTTGTTGTTGTTGTTGTTGTTGTTGTTGTTGTTGTTGTTGTTGTTGTTGTTGTTGTTGTTGTTGTTGTTGTTGTTGTTGTTGTTGTCATCTATAATTTATACACTTAACCTCCTTGTGGTTCGACCCCGGTCTTGCCGGGTTATTTATTACTTCGACACTCCTGCACTTGGGAGAAGATATCAATCTTTTAGTCGTGTCACTAACAATGCTCAAAATTAGGACACTACATATACTTATAAGGCACCGGATAAAACTCAACTTCATACATTTAGTAGAGATATGTACAACTTTAGGAAAGATCATGTCCTCCAAGCTAAATTTACATATTTAACTAGAAAAGTCAAAGAATCGGAATTCAAAAGGAGTGGTCAATTAAAATCTATTCAAAACATTGTTTGTCATATCTATGAAACCAATGAACACTCGATCGATTACTATCCAACTTTGTCTTTTTTTAGAAAATACCTTCATGAAGAAGCTCATGCTTTAAACAGTTTTCAAAGACCCAATCATAACCTATACTCACAAACATACAACCCTGGTTGGAGAAATCACCCAAATTTTAGTTGTAAAAGTGATAACAATAATGCACAAACTTTACAGCTATCATTTCAAGCACACCATAATATCCAAAATTCTCATCGATATGCACCTCCTTATGCTCTCCCTTTAGAAGAAATCTTGAGAAAACATTATATGTATTTATTGAAAAGAAAAAAAACAATCAGCACTCAAAATGCTCTTACTATAGCAGATCTAAAAGATGCTCTTGTAAAATTCACATCTACTCTCAGTTTTTAAGAGAAAGGTAAGTTTTCATCTCAAACTCAACAGAATCCCAATGGGCTATATAATGCAAATACAAGTAGTTCTGCAAACCAACATATAGATCAAGTCAAATTAGTCATTACTCTTCGTAAATGGTAAGGTTATTGAAAAATTCACTCTTGAACCTTGTATGAAAGAGGATGAGTCAATCTTTAAGGGTAAGGAAAGGATTAAATCTGAATATTGCAAATACAAGACTAATTCTTTGTTAGCACTTGCATTTTCTCAAGACATGACCAAACAAAGAAAAATCAATCATAACTCTGAAATCTTTAAAACTTCCAAATATGTAAGGATCAATTTACCTTTGTTGGATGTTATTAAATAGGTACTTTCTTATGTTAATTTTTTTAAAGATTTGTGCACTGTGAAGAGAATACTAAATATGAAAAAACAAAGTCTTTTTAGCCAAACAAGTAGGTGTCATTCTTTAAAATAATAATGCTTTGAAATATAAAGACCCTATTTATCCTACAATTTCTTGCTTTATTGGAGAACATAAGATTGAAAAAGCTTTACTTCATCTTGGAGCTAATGTTAATTTACTTTCATATTCAGTTTTTCAAAGTCTCAATCTAGATGAGTTAAAACCAACTTCTGTAACTCTCTTACTTGCTGATAGATATGTAAAAGTGCCTAGAAGAATAATTAAAGATGTGTTAGTACAAGGTGATAAATTCATTTGTCCTGTGAATTTTATTGTCATGTACACATAACCTACTGAAGCATGCAATTCATTTCCTGTTATTTTAGAACGTCTATTTTTTGCAACTTCTAATGCATTGATTAATTATAGAAATTGATTGATGAAGCTATCATTTGGAAACATGACATTAGATATAAATACTTTCAATATTTGCAAGCAATCAAGAGATGATAATGATTTAAAAGAAATAGATTTTATTGAAGAATTAGCTTATGATCAACTTGAATCTACTTTGAGTAAAATTAAGCTTGATAAATCTGAAGATTTGCAAATAATTTATTCTCAGAAAAAAATCACAGATGAAAAAGGCACCGAAAATGTTGATGCGTATCTTTTGTCAAGAGTGATAAAAGATTCAATATCCAACATCACACCAATCAATGATTACTTTCCTAACGAGTCCTTACTTTATCTTAGTTTAATGCCTTACTTTGCTAAAAATATTAATTTTTTTGCTTTAGAATTTTTGTAATTTTATTGGGATGACCCTTACTTATTCAAATATTATCCTAATCAAATATTTCAAAGATGCATTCTCTATAATGAGGTAAGTAGTGTCATTAAATTTTGTCATTCCAAAGCATATAGGAGCCATTTCTCATAAAAAAAAAAAAGACTGCAAAAATCTTACAATGTGGATTTTATTGGCCCACCATGTTCAAAAACACACATATGTTCTGCAAAGCTTGTGAAAAGTATCAAAAGTCAGGATTTATTTTAAAATATAAGGAATCATTAGATAATCTTTTATTGACTTTTTAGACGTATCCTGGTGGAGATGTGTATTATGCATTGTGCATTTCATGACTTATGATCCCATTTTCATAAAGAACATGCTCGATATAATCTTGGAAAACTAACTATAAAAGACCTTGTTTACTAGTTTTTAAGAAAATTGATTGGGAAGCCTATCCTCAACACATAAAGGGCGTTTAAGCATTTTTTGAACGTAAAACCAACGGAAGATATGAGTCATAATCACAACTATGTTTTGACTTTTAGTTGTAAAAATTTGTGTCTTTTGATTTTATTAATAGCATAATATTTTTTTGTTTTGTTATCTCTTATATTTGTTTAAGTGTGTTTCAAACTTGTAAGTGTTCGGTGTTTAAGGTGATGTCTTTTATACTCTATCTTTCTACCTGAGAATATTAAGGACAATGTCTCGTTTTGGTTAGGGGGAGAGGGTAGTAATTGATATATTAAAAAAATAATAATAACTAACTATATTTTTTATTTCATAAATCATTTGACAAAACTGTTAGTAGGATGGTATAGTAAAAAGGAACTTTATTGACTCTTGAGACGCATCCTGGTAAATATTTTTCAATGGTTATTTGTAATATCCATAATAAGGTTTATCACACACTTCTCATGAAATATTTAGATTTACAAACTTATTATTATTACTTGATTCTGCTCATATACTCATTTAGCAAATATGCTTAAACCTTCATTTTCACACACACTTTAACATATGGTTATAAGTTGGAAATTGGATTCTTACATTATTTATATTATTTTGTTAAAGGTAATAATTAAGGAAAAGAGATGATATATAATTTGCAAAAAAAGAAAAGAAAAAAAGATAATAAATTTATTTAATTAAATAAATAAAAATGTAGATAAGTTTGGTTCTATAGCCTCTCTAACCTAAGCAATTAAGCCCAAATGGGTGTTTTAACACCTAATACCCTAAAGTCAACTAACTTAGGAGCTATTGGCCTCATGCTTGTTACATGACTTAAGGAGAAAAATATCACATTATCTGCATATTAGTATCTGTAACCCAGGTTACGAAGCACGTAGGGGTGTCTCAATACCTAATGCCTAAGACCAACTAGTATGGGAGTCATTAGCCGAAAGCTCAGTACATGGGTTTAAAATACATTATGTTATATATATTAAAAAAGAAAAAAAAAGATAATGGTCCCAACCTAAGAAAATTAACCTTTAACATTAGATCATAATATTATTTTCTTTCAATAAAAGCCCCATCATCTATGTTTTCATCCATTGAGCATATAAAAAGAAGATTTATTAATATCTTATTTAAGAAGTATAAAGCATATATATAAATTTAATAAGAGTTTGTTTACATGAATGGATTAACGGAAGTTGAATGATGAATGTCTTACTTTATGAAACTTGTATATTGTTTTTTTTTTTATTTTAACACTTGGATTACTAGGGTCTAGTAATAAGCTGGTTATGGGGTATGATTAGTACTTAAAAGTGTATTTTATCAATATTTTATATCAATATTTTGCACTTGAAGTATCAATAGCTCCTTAACTAAAGCATGTTTTATAATAACGTATCTAACTTTCATGATTCAAGTCTATTCGAATTTTAATGTTAGCAATGATGTTTTGTTCAGATAAGGATTGTCTCCAAGTCAAGAATTGGTTACCCACTCAACAATTAGTCATCAAATTAATAATTCTAAATTTCAGCCTATAAAAGGAGACATTTGACAGATATTTAGATATCTTGGTTTTCAGATCAAGATCATGTTCTTGCTTTTTCTCTTTATATTTGTATAATATTTAAGTTTTGCTTTCATTAATCTCTTATTTATGCTTTTTATTTCCTTTCCTTCACTTAGTTAACTTATATCTTATTTATGTTCTTCTTATCTTGTTTATTTATGTTTCTCTTCTTTTATTATGTTTAGTTAAGTTTATTATGTCAATGTGAAAAGATTACACTAATGGTGTAAAAATAAATATAGTCTTAACTCAACATGTACTTTAATGTTTGATACTAACATGTTTTCTATTTGTTATCTTGTTTACTCTTAATACTTTGTTTGTTAAATGGATAATCTAGATTTATATTGTATAACACTTGGTACAATAAATACTTGATATTTTCATAGTCCAATCGTATGGTATAAAGTACACCTGTGCTATGAAAGAAACTTGATTTGTTGTTAATATAAGTTATAATTATGAATACATGACACTATTTACAAGTATTAGCATTATTCAAATAAGATAACTAATGTAATCATGTTAACAATTTATAATCCGATTGGAACCTCCTTTGTGTATAGTTTTCAGTTGAGTAATAAAAAGAATTTATGTTGTACTTGTTTCAAATACTATTAATGGATCCTCTAACTTTGATATTTTTTTTATCATTGTTTAATCCTCACATTAATCTTACATCTTAAAGTCCTCTTTAACTCATCATCATCATCATCATTATTTATAATTTATACAGTTAATCTCTCTGTGGTTCGACTCCGGTCTTACCGAGTTATTTATTATTTCGACACTCCTACACTTGGAAGAAGACATCAATCTTTTGATCATGTTAGTAAATCTTTAAGCACATCCCTCCCCTTATCAAGATTCATGTTTATGTATTCCCTTTGTAGTGTAAGATGGTTTAAGAGTTTTATAAGTTTTGCTGACGAAGGCTTCACTCATTCTAATTTATGCAATTAGGTTATTTTTGTTTCCTCTTGAACATTTATAATGTCCTAAATGGCCTTAACTTTTGTATTATGAAGAGGGTTGTTTCTACCATCTCCATCGATCATTAAAGGCAATCTACTCTAATATTTATTGATGTTATGTATAGTATGGGTAGAGTTCCTTGATCCTTAAAATTTTCTAGCCCTAAACTATAGGGGGGAAAATCAGGGTTCTTAAACCTAAGGTTACAATCCTTAACTATAAAGAGGATTATAGTGAAGACTTTGATGTTTTCAAAAAAGTCTTTATTTCATAAATTCTCTCATAAGAAAAATAGCTTATAATACTTTTAAATACAAGAAAAACATCATAATTGATAAAATCCTAATCTAAATTAGAAAAATAACCAAAAAGATTGGGAAAATTGAAAAAAATCTAAAACAATAGCTTCTGAGTCTAATTTGGGAGTAAAAAACAATTAACAACTGCCATATACAATTGTTTTTAGAATGATTTGATAAATTTTCAACCCAGTCTAATAGTTAAATCAAAAGTTATTCTTATTTTTATTAGACTGCATGTTGAACTCTTATAGAATTTATCAAAACCTAAAAAATCTTAATAAGAAACTATTACAATAAATATAATTATACCAAGAAAAATTAATAAAGTGTCCCACGTCATTATAATTTTAATGATGTGCCGTTTACTTTTCTCTAGTCGAATAGAGTTACTTTTATTGTGTCCCGACTTTATATAACTCTTCAACCTCATCTAAAGTAATCTCATTTGTCTATAGTTACCACTCAATTAGCTTCTTCCTGTCCAACTCATAAGAAAATCACTCTTGATACTTAACCAATTTTCTTTAAGGAAGTCAAATTATTTCAGATTTGGCATTAGGCCATACAAGATGAAAATGAAATTTCAGCTTTGTATAACAATTATACATGACTTTTTATCCCTCCTCATTCTATTATGAATTTGGTTGGTTTTCTATAGACTTACATATTAAAAGGTAATTTGATGGCACTGTTAATTATTACAAAGCTCGTTTAGTTGCTAAAGATTTTTATCAGCAAGAAAGTGTTGATGTAACAACCTCAACGTTTGTATTCAAAATAGAAGGCAAGGATATGATAATTCAATTAAAATTAGAGAATTTTTTTTGTAATCAATAAAAATTTGATAGAATTTCCTCTATATTTTTAGATATCAAGTTATCGACATTTCTTCCACAATCCTTAATTATCAAATTTCTCACTTGTCTTATTTGTGCTATCATCCAGAGCTTCCTCCTCTCATTTAATCACAACTTCTTGATAATCAAATTCACACAAGTTTAAACAATTCAATATTCCATGTTTACATGGATGTAATCTAAAGAATTATTCTACAAATTATAACTAAAATACATGACATAATTCAAAGATTTACAAATAAGGATCATTAATAAAATTATAATCAAAATAACTTAATAATTAAATAAAAAATTTATAATTAAGATTATACTACACAAAAGGTCTTTCGATAAACTGTTGAAGCATTATATTACATAACAAAATGATAAATTCATTCATTACAAAAAGATACCCTACAAAATATAAGGAAACTGATCTAATGTTCAGTTCGATAGGAAGATGTATCTGAAAATTGATTTAATAGAATAATTCGATTAGACAGATGAAAAAAAGATATCTATAAGATTCTTTCTACTTTCTTTCTTCCTTTTCATTTTTTATTTTTTGAAAATTTAGTCAAAAGATCATTAAATTGACTTGCTCATCTAGTATTATATATATCAATTTAATTTCAAAATAATCTATGAGTTTTTTTTTTAACATCAACCAAAAATAAAATTCCTATCGCCCAATTAACTCGGCATTACTTTCACTAATAGATGATTAATTTTCCACCAGTCCATTTAACAAACACTATTGTCATCAATCCAAAAATTAGTTTAACATGTCACTCATTCATCAATGTACAAATCTTATTAACTAGGGAACTAGTTATTCATCGCGTCTGTTTGTTAGGGCACTAATTCCATTAAATCAGGAATTAATTCAATGATTTACCCATTTACTAGGATACTGATCCTATTTACCAGGAACTTAATTCCTCATCACGCTCCTTCACCAAGATATTAATCCCATTAATTCAAGAATTAGTTTAATGATTTGCCCATTCACTAGGGTTCTAATCCCATTAACAAGGAAATTAATGCATTATCAAACTCATTTATCAGGGCATTAATCTCATGAACTCAAAAATTAACTCATCACATTGTATATCTTATTTTCTCAAGTAAACAATATAATAATTATTAATTTATCAACCATAATTAATCAGATAGAAATACATATTGATCAATAATAAATTCGGGCACCGTGCAATTACCTGACGACTGAGCTCGAGTTGAAGTTCTCTGCTGTGGTGTTAGCCTGACAGCCTCTCCTGAATCAACAATTATATCACATCATTATTCTACTTTCTATACTGACACACTCAATAAATAAAATCTTTTCAATTATCTTTTCATTTGTCAAAATAAAATTTATAGAGAAACATGAAAATTCAATTCTTAATGAAATTTAAATTAAAGGAAAACATAAAAAAAAAATTCATGATCTATTCACTCTTTAACACTAATATCATCTATTTCATATACAATTTCATCATCTTATCAAAATTCTCAAATTTTATTTTTCATATTATTATTTTTCCAAAAATCTCTTTTTCATGAACGCCTAAAAGTTTTCTTCAATTACCATAATTTTTTATTTTTTCTACTCATTTCAATAATCTTCGCACAATTTCACAATCAATTGTAATTTATTCTAAAATTTTTCATAAACTCTAATTCCTTATTTCACAAAGTTGAATTAATTTAAAGCATAAATTATTCAAGAATCTTATTTAAAAGTGTGAGGACACCTTACAAAGCAATAACCAAATCTTTAACATTTTTAAATTGAGAAATTGTCCTTGCTTGAATTTTTTTTCTTTCTTCTCTTGGTTGAATGCTTTTGTTTCCTTACAACACACACTCACTCTCAATTTTTTCTTCCCGTGCATATATACAGTTACACACATATAATTACTTAACTTTTTAAAAATACCTTTATATCCCTTAATAATAACTTTTATGATTTTTAGGTAAACTTTTCTGAATACTAATGACTATTTATATCAAATTTTGTCCAGGTTATTTTACTATGTTACTTGTTGGTACTTTTAGTTTCATTAAATTCACTTTCATAAAACTTTTATTCACATTTTCATGGTTATTTATTTATTTTATATATATATATATATATTAACACTCGAATAAAACATTTCAATTCAAATTCTCGGATATATCATTTTTTTTATAATTTAATTTATTATTTTTCTTCATTTTTTGTAATCTTGACTCTTATTAATAACAATAATATTATCCAGAGTTTTACAGTTAATTACATGGAGAGTTCATTTGTCTTAGAACAAATATGACCAGATATTTGTTACTTTGTTAATAAGATTTATGGTGCATGAGATTTTAATAATTTAGATACGAAATTAGATGATTTTGATGTATTTTAATTGATCCGCATGGAAAGCCTAGGGCTATTTTGAAAAAATAACAAATACATTCAGGCTTAGTCCTATCATACGTGAGCCTAAACCAGACCCATAAGCCCATACTATTTTACATTGAGCAAATTACATGTCATATTCTTAAAGTAAAAAAAATTTAATAAACAATATCATTTGCTGCAATAATTTTTCAGCCATCTTTGGTGAGTGAAAAATATGCTCGAAAATTTGAACCCTCAAAGCTCAATATCATTCTTGTTTTGACCATAAAACACTTCTAAAACATTTTAAAAACCTAACTTACTCCATTTTAAATTTAAGAACACCCTAAAATTACTTTAAATATCAAACCAAATCTAAAAAGTCTTAACGAGCTATAATCTATTTTTGTGAGCATGGTTGATGAATAAAACTATTATCATGATCTCCTCTCTGCGAGATAAGACCAGTCTATTAACTCAATAGAATGGTTTTTTTATAGCCAATCAAATTCTTTTTCATTCCTTGTTATTTTCTAACAACTTATTTTCTCATATTTCAAAATCTAGGATATATATATATATATATATATGAGAACAAAAGCATAAAAATAGAAAATTGTAGGGACCAAAAGGTGAGAAAATGAAAATGTAAAGGATTGGAGTTAACTTTTTCACGTTATTGAAGCACCGTAGTAACGTGAATAGTGTCGCTGAGTCTTGAAAGGTAAGAAAATGAAAATTTAAAGGATTGGAGTTAACTTTTTCACGTTATTGAAGCACCGTAGTAACGTGAATAGTGTCGCTGAGTCTTGGGATACAAATAAACCCGTTTTCATCTAAGTATATTTGAAATTTGATAATCATCATGAAATTGCCCAGAGTCACCTGTGACAACTCAGCACCCAACTTTAATATTATAAGTCAACCAAAGGTAGGGGAACTGTCGAGGCACAAAAACAAAATGATTATCAGCTCAAAACCACGTCTTTGTTGTGGGGCTCAATTAGAACGACCAAAGGCCACACAAAGCGAGAAGTCCAAGCAATAATGGGCTTGCTGATAGTGAGTTTTGCTGATAAAAATCCTTTGCCGTCCCTATAATCATCACTGCCGCCGAGCTCTTATTTTTCCACGTAGCGTGGAGGTCCTAAAAATTGTTGCAAGTTCCTAGAGTCATCCAATGGCGGGCTTGTCTACATTAATTTTCAAGTAATCCTACCCTTAAATTTGTCCAATAAAAGCAACAATTGTAACTATCAAGATGCCAAAAGTTTAGAGACTTATTTATTGTTTTTATGTTTTAAAAGTATTTTTAAAATAAAAAAAAAAAAATATTTTTTTATTTTAAATTAATATTTTGACAAACTAATGTAAAAAATAATTTTTAAAAAATAAAAAAATTATTTTAATATATTTTCAAATAAAAAATATTTTAAAAATAACTATAACCATACTACTAAACAGATTTTTCTTACTTAAAATCCTTAAATAAACACAACAATCAAGTTATTCAATGAAATATCTCACTCCCCATTGCCATATATATTGTAGTTGTAATTTATTGGAATCACAAGAAACTCATGGACCAAAGTCCTCAATGTGATCTACCACAAGATTGAAATGAAACGGAACCCTTGTAAGATTTTATAATTTATTGAATATAATCGGGTCAAAACACATAATTCATGGATCATTCTCATTTTTGTCTACTAATTAATCACGTATTAGGGTAAAACATCGAGGGTATTATACCAAAGTTGGATGGTAAATTGATAGTTATAATCAAAGTATGAAATCGAAAATGTTATCAACGTTTAGGAACTAATCCACAAAGCTGGACTAATTAAGCTAGATCATGAGCAGTTGAGCACCAATCTGTAAGTGAACTTAAACTAATTATTGGACACATCCCCTAAATTGTTAGGACTTCAGTTGTATATTAGCTTGACAAATAAAATTAGCCGTGTGGTTGAAACGTGATAAAGACTAGTCTTCTGAATTGCCTGGGATATTAAAATTAGATGTTGGATCTCTCTCTGCATCTGCATGGCCCATTCACATTAAGTTTGAAAGACAATCAAGTTTATTTGGGAGTTATCAACAACCATGAAATTTCTCTTGGGGAGCTTGGAACCAGCTTTGATCATACAAGACAAAAGGCAAATTAAGAAAACGACCAAAAATAAATACAAGAAAGGGAAGCTGGGAATTGATGAATGTGGCGGCGTGCTTGCATTATTGAAATGAGCTGCGCCTTGTCACTTTCATGCAAATTACACCATAGTTGGAGTTCTTCGATATCTTAGTGCTATCCAGCCACCATGATTGAGGTATTTGATCAAATATGATCATCCCCAATCAATGACATTACTCGTATATTAGAGCCTCAATTTGTTTCACTAGCACAGAACGAGCATAGAGAGCTTATGTTTAACAGGCTTTTTCAGATAGCGTATAGGTACATGAAGAGAGATGGTAAAACCTAATAGCAATCTCCTTGAAGTGTTATTATATGCTCGTTTATTTTTATATTTTAAAAATATTTAAAAAATTAATTTTTTAATTTTAAATTAATTTTATAGCACTCTCTTTCAAGTGTTATTATAGAATTATTTATTTTTATGTTTTAAAAATATTTAAAACTTTTTATTTTTTTATTTTAAATCAATTTTTTTATATTTTTACATTATTTTGATGTGTTGTTGTTAAGATTACTTTTTCAAAGATAAAAAATTATTATTTTAATATATTTTAAATAAAAAATACTTAAAAAATAACTATTATTATATTTTCAAACAGCTAATAAGTCAAAAACAAAGTATTAATATTAGGATTAGGATTAATGATAAATTCCTTTCACAATCTAGTTTGATATCTAAACTTTGGTGATTAAGAAAAAAACACATCTCATTAACCATTAAAACAACTTCTTCGTGTTAGTGACCAATTAATTAAACAAGCAATGTGTACCTAAAAAAAATCTCATAAGGAACCATTATATATATAATGGTTGGTTTGTTTAAAAATGGATTTAGTATATATATATATATATATATATATATATATATATACAATATATA